>NW_028270159.1:76217146-76538813 GCF_037043375.1 Chiloscyllium plagiosum | reverse complement strand
TACAATAAAAAGTCACAGCAGCTTGACTTGAAAAATAAAATCGCGTTCCTTTTCATCATTCCAATGCGATCTACATTTCAATGCAGTTTAGGCAACTGGCTCAAAGTATTCTTTGAGATTTTATAATTGCGTCGATGCATATAAACTGACCATTGGAGTTCCAATTTCAATAAGACAGCTGTGAGCGTACAAAAATAGCAGCATTAGAAACAGCGACGAGAGTGGGATTCGAACCCACGTGTGCAGAGCACAATGGATTAACAGTTCATCGCCTTAACCTCTCGGCCACCTCGTCACATAGACCCAGAACGCTATGACCTTATTAATAAGTGAATTGTATAAATTATGCACAACAGCAGATATTTCTCCCTGGTGTTGGTGAAATGATCAATAGTACAGTACGGTTCCAAGACTATGGTCTGACCTCTGGGTTGTGGGGCAAACGCATTCCCACTCTGCTCACAGTGATTTGAACAAAAATTAAGAAAAGACTATGTGACAAGGGTCTGTTGAATTCTGTGAAGATTTGAAGTCAACGGAATGAAGAACCCGAGAAAGCAGAAGGTGTTCTTTCAAGAAAGAGTTGGGTAGAGCTCATAAGGATAGTGGAATCAAGGGTTATGGGGATAAGGCAAGAACAGGATACTGAATGAGAATGATCAGCCATGATCATAATGAATGGTAGTGCTGGCTCGAAGGGCAGAATGGCCTACTCCTGCACCTATTGTCTATTAAATTGCCTGTGAGGAATTGTTTTCCAGACTGGACGAGAGTGCATAGTGCTCAATGTCATTATTCGGAACACCTTTCTTCCGCTCAGATATTTTTGACTCACACTTGTGTACAGGACAGACAATTTCAAAATCCTAAATAAGGCTAAACTGACAATTGAATTCAACAATGCAAAAACCTTGATCTGTATCATTTTCCTGGGCCGTGCGACACCAAGTCACTGTATGATCACAGCAACAGAGTGAGCAAGTGTCAGAAGGAAAATGAGTGCAATGCCAGAGCGCATGCTGGGAGCAGCAGGTGACACACGGGGAAGTGCACTTCCCACAACAGAAAGCATTCCCAAACAGCAGACTGCGGTGGAAGAATTCAGAGGGGGTTTACACTTTGGAATTCGATGCCAGAGACACAATGGAGATCTGTCATTGAGTCTGTTAAAGATGAAGATGTTAAGATTTCTACAGATGAAAAACAAAATAAAATGTTCATTGGTTAGTGAAGGCAAATGTTGAAATTGTATATTTCAACCATCTACCCATCTTTGCAATCAGTAGCTCAGCACTTTCCTCACACGGGGTCAGAACCACTGGTGAAGATGATCGTATAATCCCCGTTATTAGCCATGGAATCAGAGAAACTCGGTTTCCCAAACGTTCAGGTACAACCAGGAACGTGGAGGTAAGCATTAATGTGTTGATCCTGTGCTGCAGGTGACCAGTGCACAGTATCTCTGTTCCAGTATAGTGGGCAGTGCTGTGCCGAAGTTTTAAGTTTGAGCCTCACATGGAGCAGCTTCAATTTGTCATCGTGTTGAGGGCTACGGATCGAAGGTGATATTGAGCAAAGCCAAGTTTATGGGAAAATACCCGAGATTGTGGATTGAGAAACGACCTTTTCTGGATAATGAATCCTTGATCAACAAACATACTGCAAGTATCTAAAACGTGTAGAGACATGTGTGGAGAGAGAGCCAAAGGTGATTTTTCAGTAGGTAGATAACGTCTCCCATGTGCACTGCGTCAAATTCCGGGAAAATAGATGTTGAACTGGTTTCATGTTACACAGTTTGTTACAAACTCACAAAGGTTATTGCAATCATAAAAAAAAATCACATAGGACCGTTTGAATATTGTATTGAATTGAATTTTGTTCTGAGCATATTTTATCTTCAATGACGTGCTGCAGAAAAGTACAGAGGGTTAACAACACAAAAGGACAGAGACTTCTTGGTGCATTTCTTGGGTGGAGTTATGAATGTACGAAATATACATAACATCATGTGAATGTGGTCAAATTTTTAAAGTAGGTGTTGCGTCTCCAAGTGACGATTCAATTCCTACTCATTAGGATATAACTTCTCTCTGTAGTTATTTTAGGACATCAGCTCCATTTGCAGTTTCACCTTGAATAATACGCCACACCTTACCAAGCCATGAACTTTTTATACTCAATCTTAATCAGTTGTACGTGTTCATGAAATGTCTTTGTGTCTGAAGTCAACCAAATTCGAAATTGTTACGCAACCACACTGACTTTCTCTCAATGGTAAATTCCCTCCTTGTATGTTTGTTCGTGTATCTTTTAAAACACTGTGAAATCAGCTTCTACGCTTTATTTCTGGAAAGTTGTTCACGATTTACCTAACTCTATTGAGTGGAAGAAACTCTCATCCAAACTTTTCTTAATCATTCACTGATGGTTTTGAAGCTCTAACTCAAGTTATTGATTCACTCGAAAAGGATATTTCCCCATTTCGGTATTCAAACCTCGCGTTATGTGAAAATCTCATAAGTTTACTTCAAACTTGCGTGTTCCCTGCTCCAGCATTTCCAAATCTCGTGAATAAACTCCTTCATTCTTTCTATCATCCCGTTTGTATCCTTTCTGATATTTTTATGTCTCAGTAAACAACGTCACTTTACTTTCTAATATCTTGCTATCCTGGAAACAGCGTCTGTGCCCTTTCTAACCTCTTTACATGTTTTTGGTGGTGAATGAGGACAAGGATTACATACAATGGTCCCACTGAGGGGGACCTTCAGATTCTACAGTTACACTATGAACTCTTTGCTTTTTAAATATGGCGTCTCTATGCATAAACTCAAATAAGGTAAATTATTATCTATCCAGTTCATGAACATCGTCTCCATGGAGACGAAAATTATCTATCACTCCCTTTATTCTTCCACGAAATGTTCAAAAGGTTTGGAAGGCCAACATCTCAAACTCCCAGTGCCCTGTGTGTGTCTCAGCTATCTCTAAAGGAGACTGAAGTTCAAATACTTCACAGTGTTTCTCCAGTCATTCCAGTGCAGATTGCTTCTGGACAGTAAATGCCATCACCAAAGGCCACCGCAGATCTGAAATCAACAGTTTTCACATTGTAATTGTCGTAGCTATTGTGCATCGTATGTCCGTGTTCTTGTTCAATTTGTTCATAATTTCATGGGCCCCTGTATTGAATTCTACTGAATGATTAATTTGTGAATGGAGACATTCCCTTCACCACTCATTCGAAACTCCATGGAACTTTGAATAATTTTACTCATATGCTTATAGAGGACAGTCCTAACATTACTGGGATAAATCAGTGAAACTTCCGGACATATCCTCGAAGGCAAGGATTTCCTTCTCCAGTTTAGCGGATCATTACAGCACTGAATCCCATGTGTGCATTCATTAAAACAAAAACAGTTGCAGCAAGACTTTAAAACTAAGATTTTGCAATCTGCTTGCACTGGTTGTCCCAAACATTACATTCCACATTGAGATATGTTTGTGGATGAAAGCATTTTCTGAATCTTGAGCAATTACATTTCAATTTTTATAAAAACGTTGTCATTCGCTGTTCTCTCTTACCCTTTCAGTTTCCCGTTTAATATCCCGTATTTTCTCAGTTTATCTTACGTTTTCAACAATTTCAATCAATCTCGTTCCTGATTACCAATCCGAGAGAATGCCACAATTTTGTCAATTTAAATGCAGTGCAGCTGTAGGCCGCGGTGACCAAGTGGAAAGGCATTGGACACGTGAACCAAATAAAAGTAGCGGGCTGGTGGAATCTGGCCATTCCATCGCAGTCATATTTAAAACATTTAACGTAATCTTTAGCCAAATCATATTGGCAGAAAATAAGAAAACATAAACGAAAAAATTGCCGATGTTGAAAATCAAACAAAAACAGACGTTGCTGGAAAATTTCAGGACGTCTGGCAGCATCTGTGGAGAGATGGACCCAGTGGATGTGAAACGTGAACTGTGATTCATCTGCACAGAAGCTGCCAGCTCACCTGTGATTTTACTGCAATTTCTGTTTTAGTTTCAGATTGGCAGATTTTGTCACAGTTCATGAGAACAGTGTTCTCGAGAATCAAACAGACAGCATGGACCTGATAGTGTGAAATGAGACAGTAATAATGAATGAGTAGGGCATGTTGGACTGGAAAAGCACAGCAGGTCAGGCAACATGCGAGGAGCAGGAGAATGGACGACTTAGGCATAAGCCATTCATCAGGAATTAGGCTTGTGAGTCGGGCAGAGTGACAAAGCTGAAGCCAGGTGCCAACTCGTAGGCACCTCCTCCTACTGACCCCGATCACGACCTCTCCTCCCATCACCAAACCATCATCTCTCAGACCATCCACAATCTCATCACCTCTGGACATCGCCCATCCACAACCTCCAACCTCATTGTCCATGAACCGTGCACTCCCCGATTTTACCTCCTTCCTAAGTTTCACAAACCTGAATTCCCCAGTCGACCTATTGTCTCAGCCTGCGCCTATCCCATCCGCATAATCTCTTCATACCTCGTCACAATCCTATCTCCCCAGTCCAGGAAATGTCCATTTATATTCGTGTCACCCCTATGCACTTCACCCCCTCCACGAATTTCGTTTTTTCTGGCCCCCAACGCGTCATCTTCACCATGGATATCCAGTCCCTGTACAAATCCATCTGCTGTGACAGAAGTCTGCAAGCCTTCCATTTCTTAATCTCACACCATCCCAACCAGTATCTTTCCACGGACATCCTCATCCAGCGGGCTGAACTAGTCCTCAAAATCAACAATTTATCTTTCCAATCTTCCCACTTCCTCCATCGAAACGGGTAGCCATGGGCATCCGTATAGGACCTAGATATGCCTGCCTGTTTGTCAGAATCGCGAAACTGTCCATCTTACGCAGTTACACTTGCACTATCCACCGTCTGTTCCTCCGCTACATTGATGAATGCATTGGCGCCACTTGGTGCTCCAACGAGGAGCTTGAATAGCTCACCAACTTTACTAACACCTTCCACCCCGACCTCAAATTTACCCGGATCATCTTGGCTACTTCCCTCACCTTCCTGGACCTCTCCATCAAAGTCTCTGGTGACTGACTAATTACAGACATATACTACAAGCCCACCGACTCCTACAGGTATCTAGACGACATCTCCTCCAATCCTCTCTCGTGTAAAAACTCCATTCCTTATTCCCAATTCCTCCGCCTCCACCACATCTGTTCCCAGGATGGTCAATTACACCTCAGAAAGACTCAGTTGGTCTCCTTCTTCCACGATCACAAATTGCCTACCCACGTGGTTGATAACGCCCTCCAGCGCATCCCCTCCACTTCACGCACCACCACCCTTGAACCCCACGCCACTCAAAGCAACAAGGACAGAACCTCCTGGTGCTCACCTTCCACCTAACCAACCTCCGCATTAAACGCATCATATCCTGCCACTGATGCCACCTCCAAACAGATACCACCACCAGAGATCTATTTCGCTACCCAGCCCTGCCAGCATTCCGAAAAGACCATTCCCTCCACGACCCCTCTTCATGTCCACACTTCCCTCCACCAGCCCACAACCCTCTCCTGGCACTTTTCACTGCCACTAAAGGAGGGGTGAAAGTAGCACCCACACCACTCCCCTCATCTCCAATTCAGATCCGAAGGGATCATTCCACATCCATTAGAAATTCACCTGTACAGCTACCAATGTCATCTCCTGCATCTGCTGCGCCCAGTGTGGTCTCCTTTACATCAGGGAGACAGGACACCTTCCTGAAGATCATTTCAGGGAACATCTTTGGGTAACCCGCACCCACGAACTTCACCATCCCGTGGCTCAACACTTCAACTCCCCCTCCTACCCCGTCAAAGACATGCAGGTCCTGGACCTCCTCCACTGCCAAACCGTTATCACCTAACGCCTGGAGGAGGAACGCCACACATTCCGGCTTGGGACCTCTAACAGCACACGGATTAAATGTGAATTCGAACAGTTTCCTCATTTCCCCTCCCCCAAACGCAAGCCTTCAACTTGCCATCGCCCTCTCGACCCATTCCATCACTGCCACTTCTGACCTATTAACTTCTCCCTCCTATTCATCCATCTATTGCTTTCCAGCTATTTCCTCTCAATCCCACACCACTTCCTTTTATTTCTCAGCCCCAACTCACAAACCTTTTCCTGATGAAGGGCTTCAGCCTGAAACCTGAATTCTCCTGCTCCTCGGATGCTACATGATCTACTGTGCTTTTCCAGCATCACACTACCATCTGCAGTCCGAACTTTATCTTTGGAATTGTCAATGACTTTGGAGTGAAGATATCCCTTTATTGCAGTGATCACAGTGTGACTGAGTTTTCCATTTATTTTGGGGGAGGGCAGAGTGGATCTGAGACGAGCGCTTAACACCGAAACAATGGGAATGGTATCAGATAGCGAAGTTAGGGAGGACTGAAGTGAAGTGGAAAATTCTGTCAGAAGATGGGTCAATACAACTGCCCCACATCAACCAGATTGTAAAAGACACACAGAAGGAGCAAAGCCCCTTCAGTGCAGGCACAATGACAGGTAACGTGGAAAGGAGACAATACAGCACACTGAGGTGCAGTGGACTTACCTATGTTAAAGGATTCGATATATAAGCTAATTTACATATGGACTGCCCTCACATTGGAAAAAGGAATTTCCTGCAGGGTAACGGCGACATTTGCCTGTGATATCACAATGTTGAGAGACACTGACGTAGATTCTTCTGCAGCAGCGTGGCCCAGTGAAAGCATGATCGTCCCATTAACCAGAATTCAATACTTCAATACTTCAAAGCTCTCCTCTGCGCTGTACAACTTTTTTGCTGCTCCTGTAGTCAGATCTCAATCGCTTCACAGTGTATCTTCTTCTGCTTCCAGCTTCACGAAAACACTTGAAACGTGAACACATCCACTTTCCACTTTCACCAATCTTTTGCAACTCCCGAGTTGGCACAGGTACGAATGACCGATTGGCCATCTTGAGCGCTCTCAGTCTGGTATGATCTGAATGATAAAGTGCACTGTGCCTGATCTGCAGAATGTCACCACGCGGGACCGTGCTGTTTATCCCATCCCCGTGGACTGAGCTGTCTGTATTGGCAGAGTATTCAGACATTTCCCTCCACTTTCAGGCATTATGAGGGGATGTATGTGCGGACATGCTCTGCAGCTTCCTCTCACGGGCACAGCCAGGTGCAAGAGCGCCGCTGGAACTTAGCATCTTTGATTGCGAACTTCATCCAAATATCATTTATTTGAGAGAGAGAAAGATGCTGAGCTGGTGGGAAAGAGAGAAATGGGCTGTGGACTCTCTTCCCTCAGTAAAATTCCAGTAAGTGCATTTTTGTGCTGCCCAATTGTTGTTCAGAATCAATCTTCACAGAACTATCCTGCAGAAAGGCTTTTATTTCAGAGGCGGCTGCTTCTTTGCTGCAATCGGGCATCACTTAACATCTGAGTCCCAACTGTCCCAGATGAAGCGACTCCAATGAAACCCTCACTCACTAAGAACCATCCCCACAGCCGGGAGCTGCGGGGTTGCAGGCAGTGCAAAGCGGAAGGGAGGATTAAAAACAAGCCATTATTTCTCCCTCAGCCACTCTGTCACAGAGACAGGCAGAGGGACGGCAAAGACGTGTGACGTCATTCACATGCCGACAGAAGCCGTTCAGCCCATCGAGTCCACGGCAAATCTCTATCGCTTGCTTCTCTCTGAGGTTATTCATCATCAGTGGTGCTTGTTCTAATAATAGGGAACTGTATCTGTCTCGAACTGCTGTCTCCAACATACTGTTCCACATGTCATTCACGGCTGTTCAAAGTTTCACCTGCACATCCACTAATACCATTTATTGTATCCGTTGCTCCCGATGCGGTCTCCTCTACATTGGGGAGACTGGGCGCCTCCTAGCAGAGCGCTTCAGGGAACATCTCCGAGACACCCGCAACAATCAACCAAACCGCCCCGCGGCCCAACATTTCAACTCCCCCTCCCACTCTGCCGAGGACATGGAGGACCTGGGCCTCCTTCACCGCCTCTCCCTCACCACCAGACGCCTGGAGGAAGAACGCCTCACCTTCCGCCTCGGAACACTTCAACCCCAGGGCATCAATGTGGACTTCAACAGCTTCATCATTTCCCCTTCCCCCACCTCATCCTAGTTTCAAACTTCCAGCTCCGCACTGTCCCCTTCACTTGTCCGGACTTGTCCGACCTGCCTAGCTCCTTTTCCACCTATCCACTCCACCCTCTCCTCCCTGACCTATCACCTTCATCTCCTCCCCTACTCACCTATTGTACTCTATACTACTTTTTCCCCACCCCCACCCACCTCTCGCTTATCTCTCCACGCTTCAGGTTCTCTGCCTTTATTCCTGATGAAGGGCTTTTGCCCGAAACGTCGATTTTGCTGCTCGTCGGATGCTGCCTGAATTGCTGTGCACTTCCAGCACCACTGATCCAGAATCTGGTTTCCAGCATCTGCAGTCATTGTTTTTACCTACCTGGTTATCACATGGACCTAAGTACAGTGGTAAGCGTTGTTTGCGATTGGTAAAGGCAGATCATAGTAATCAAGGACATGCAGATCACAGCGTGAGAAAAGCAAAATTTGACCAGACTCAGGAATTCAGGTTACTACGTGTGCTCAGCAAAATCCACATTGGTAAGATCAGCCTTATTTCAAGTTAAACAATCTATTTCTCAGAGCAGCAACGTCCGAGAAGAAGCGGTCCTTGAACTTGCTTGTGTATGTTTTCAAGCTTTGGAATCTTTATCTGACCCCGATCTCAACGAAATCATATCTTCTTAGTCAAAAATGAAGTAGTGTGCAAATTTCCAAGGCTCATCCGCAATGTGAACCCATGACTGCTCGCACGTATGTCACCTGTCTGAGGCAATATCAAATCGAGACAAACGAGCCTGAACGGCGCCAGATGTGGTAACCATTATTCAGGTGAGTTTTTTTGGTTAACTAAGGCTATGTCTGTTGCTTCAGAGTGAAAGAAGCACAGAGTTTTATGAACAGCTCTTTTCCATTCTGACTCGCTTCTCCCAGGAGTCTGTGCTAGCTGCTTTCCCGGAACAGGGCGGTCTTGATTGGTAACTGGACGAACTCATCTTCTATTGTCATGCAGTTGGTGGAGAGCAGCTTGAACGCGGTCTTCAGCTCCCTATCAAACACGGGTTTGTGGAGCGGGGTAGGCGTCTGGCGGGAGTGGGAAGTATGGAAATTCTGGAAATGTGTAGAAAAGGGAAATCGTGCATGCACAATAAATCATTTTCTTTTGGGAACCCTTGTCCAAATAATGCCATCTGAGAAAGATAGAAAATGCAGAACTGCGAGGAAAGAGTGAATCTCTCCCCATTATTCGGGACCAGTGTCTCTGCTTCTCGAAGTCACAGGGAGGCTTCTGCTGTCTGAATCAGCATGGGATGTTACTGCAGCGAGTTCCCTCTCTCACGCAGCTGATGTGTATACATTTTTCCACGTAGCCTCCAGTTCAGATCATAGATTTCACAGCTCACATCATCCCAGAGTGACAAGGAAGAGAAGGAAGCGATTCTGACCATCCTCTTAACACAACCTGGGATAACTTGGATGCGGGAGAGCGGACTGTCTCGACTGATTCCAGCATTAACAATCTTGGTCTGTGTGGCAACAAAAGCAGGAACCAGGAACTGCTGATCTTGCTTCTTAAAATAGGTGAGTAATTTTTGAAGAGCATAGATATTTCTCCCTGTTGTTCATAAAATGATCAAGAGCAGAGTACGGTTCCTTGAGTATGGTCTGACTTCTGGGATATGGGCCAGGGCACTCCCACTGTGTTATATTCTGTTCACAAGATCTGACCACATGGAAAGAAATGACAGTGACAAGATCTATTGAATCGGATTCCGTGAAAAACAGAAGCCGATGGAATGAAAAGAGCCATGAGGGCGGGAATGTAACATTATCTGGGAGGAAGATGTTTTCCAGACTCGAGGAGCGTGCACAGTGCTGTTTCCAGGGGTCAATATTTGGAGACGAAGACTGAATCAGCATCGGCTGTTATTGTACTGCATCTTTTGTACAATGTTGCAAAAGCACGGGCCTTTTGTATAGAGGGGACAACTTCAAAATCCTCAATGATGCAAAACACACAAATGAGGTGAATAACAAAGCAACCGCAGAAACTCGTGTTACGTCGTGGGGTAAACTCCCCTGCTCAACTTTCGCTCAAATTCGTTCTCTGTCAAATTCCTGAGCCTGAGATTCGAACAGTGAATGGTCTATGTTAATAAAAACTGCTCTGGTCTCGCAACCTCAGTATTTAATACGCCCCTCCATGTATGTGTGACAACAGTCATTGATCCCTCACTGTGTTACTTCAGTGCACGTAGAGAAGAAATAAATATAAGAACAACACTCACGTATGTGACTGGGATTTGACCCGATGCTGCTGCAGCCAATCGATTCAGCTGTAATTGAAATTGCTTCCATCTTTCCTGTGCTGGAAATGAAATTGCATATCTTAGTGGTGAGTTTTCATGCGTTGAATTGGACCCAGTATTCTTTCTCAGGTTGAAATTTACTGGGACATAAAGGCATGGTGAAAGACACGGTAGTGTTTACTGGAAGGATACGTTAGGACGGATACGGTTGAGTTCACTTGATACAAAGTCGATAGAAACGACAGACATGACGCTTTATTTGAGATAAAACCACTAGAAAAGGAAAGAGCAGATTTAATGGGAAGGTGGGATAGATAAAGAATCATGTAGGAGAAATCAGGAAAGACTTAGTTGTGTCTGAAGGGAGGTTATCCAGCTGATGTAACGTTGGTAAGAGTAAATCTGAGGGCAATTCCTTCGTTTAGGTGAGTGGAAATTCGAAGTTGGAGTTTCAGAACCAACGGGGAATGATGAAGAAGTTTGGAGCAGACTTTGTTTATTCTGAGAATTATTGAAATCGGAGATGAATTTTCAGAAATAAAAACATTTTAGGATCTGATTCCATTGTATTTCAAAAGTCATGTGCAGACACACAGGGAGTGAATTTAACAGTGACAGAGATTCTTGGCTACCTGGATGGCGAGGCAAAAGGGACATACTCTCGAATTGGATAACATTCATCGGAAAGAAATTGCATAACCTGCAACTGAAAATGTTAAGTATCAGAAGAGCTGCTGGCGTTGATAGAGGTTGCAGCTCATTCTACATGAAATATTATATATTGTAAACTGAGCTGTTTGGTTTAGCTCTGCATTGAATGGAAGTCGGTTAGCTCAGTCCGCTGACTAACCAGTTATGAGTAAAGTGAGACCAACAGCATGGGATTAATTCTCTCACTGTCTCAGGTTTGCACCCCTCTCACCTGATCTGTAATGATATGGTGCCTCTAGTGAGTAAGATTTGGCCTGTAGATATAAAACATCATTATCATTACCATCTGTTGCCTTGAACATTTGGTCACAATCACTCGAAAGAAGAGTGAGTCCATTTAATACTCACTGACCTCCGCTTCAAAAATCCTGTGACAAGACTCGACCTTATCCCAGTTGCACCCTCTGCTCCTCCCAACAGAAAAACTACTTGTTATACCTTTGCCAGATTTACTGACAACATTCAAACTCCCCAAAGAGATAAATCTAATACTTTCGATTAGATAATGAGCTTTGCGTGTTTGCAGGAAATGGAATGATATGAAATTAGTAAACAGACTTTCCCAGAATGTAATCCAGTGCAAGCTGAGCGATTTGAGAAAAGTCATTAAGCTAAAATTTCACCTCTCTTTCTGTATACACAGATGGATATTCACCTGGGGAATATTTGCAGCTTTTCAGATAATAATTGACAAAAATGTGAAACTGGAGTTTTCAAATAAATGTTACTTTACTCAACATTGATTTCAATTGTGTTTTAGTATGATGCGCTAATAATCCCTTGTCAATGTCAGTAACAGCATCTTTAGATAAGCATTGAACTTAGAACCGTGGCATATTACGCACCTTTCAGTAGCAGGCGCTAAAGAATTGCGCGATTGAAGCCGCAGACAGCAAGCTGGTCACATATACTACGCACACCTTAGGAACTTTAACTCAACTGCTCTACTTTTGCTGCGGTTCTGAAATTAAAGCTAATGCAGACGAGGTGAAATTGACATGGACCTGTGATTATTGAAGTATCAGGTTCAGGAAAGGGGACACATAAAAATATGCAAATTAGACTTGATTGAAAAATGGGTTTCCTTTGGTTCCTGCATTGTTTACAGACAATGTTACATTGCCGCTGTCGCCAGGCCTTTCCTTCGATTGGCTTCAATTCGAATCAATAAAACTTCACAACTTCCTTCTGAAAGGTCATACTGGTAACATGAAACATACTGCATTTATCAATAATCTTCACCATTCCTACATCCATGAACACGTTGCACGGTTTCCATGAATACTTAAGATGTAAGAATGTGATGCAAGAATAAATTCAAATCCAGTTTAAATTGTAAAGTAGGAAGAATGCCCAATAAGACTCAGAATGTCAGAAATTCATATACGTCTTCGTGTCCAGAACTGCAGCAAAACAGAGGTGTAATTTGTCCCTGAATCTCCACGTTTGCTTGCTCGATGTGTCCAGTTGGAAACCTGTGTGAAGGAGCATGCAGTCTGACAGAGCGCTTGGGAGAATCCTCGATTGTCTGATCTAAACCTTGTCTGATTTCCATTCTGGCTGTGAGAGCGGTGGGGTAAACGGGAGGACCTTGATATTCCGTAGTGTAGATTCACATTCCAACATATTATTATTGAAAACGCTCTGTCAGAAACAGCACTGACAGAGAGGAACAGATGGACGCTATTCCAAACACTGGTCCTACCCCGCCATTTGACATCGTCATGACTGACCAAATACATCAATATCTTTCCCCCGTCCATCCACAACAGACTGTCGCCCAAAGGGAAAAAGATATTTAAGCAATCGATAATGCCTGTGCAACTATTGGAGGGGAATGCGTTTAGAGACAGTGGGTTTCAGCACGAAGTTTGTAGGTTTCGGGGGTGAGCAGTTGATTCTGGTCTGATCATGCTTCAAATGATATGATTCCGTCAAAACTCACCAACAAGGGAGTAAGAAATTTTCTGTGGGAAACAGCAATTTCGAGAACCCCAGACGATGGGAATTAACGATGTATCAGCAGAATAATAATTGATTCAGCTGAAATCTGAACTCCGATTGTGGTGGAGCCCAAAACAACAAACTTTGTATAGCAATGTTAACAATGCTGTCGAAATCTAACGCACTTTTCATTGCACCACCGAGCCGCGCTAGCCACCATTTTACTGTACCCAATGTTGGGGTTGTTGTGGAGAAAATGTAATCAATCTCCAGGAGATGTGGGGAGTTCTTCAAGGAGTAGATCTTTTATTAGCAGACAAAAAACCGTGACACTCAGAGAGCAAACTCTTGAACGACCCCGAAACTCAGGATCCGTGGCTCTTTATACCCTTTCTTTAATTATATTTTTGTTAGCTTACCAGGATGCGCAACTGTGTTAGTCAGAATTAACTGACTCCAGGAATACAATAAACCACTATCGCTCTACTTCTGTCAATAGGGTTTTTCAATTGTCACGATTATGTATCTTACTGCCACCTCTGCTGCAATGATCTTCCAGACGAGACTAGCCTGTCATGATTAGATTTTTAGCTACCCCATCTACCACAATGTTTTCCTGTCCCAAGCTGATTAGATATTTAATGTCTTTTTTTTCTGCTAAAAGGGTTTCAAGCAGGCTGACTCTACTCACTATCATTCAAATATTTAAAATCAAGTCCTAAATATTTATTGTCATGACTTGTCCCAACCAGCCGTGATGATATTTAGCTGGCAAGGCTGACGATACTAATTGCTATCATCACAGCCTGTCACGGGCTGACTCTGTTAATTGGTGGAGGAGCATTCCACTATGATTATCCCATCCAGCCACAGTGGCCCCATCCTGCCACAGTGACCTTTTGACTCGTGTAGAATTCCACAGTTCCCTTGTAACAGATCAACAGTAGTATCCATGCTTTTATCGTTCACATGCTTTCATGCTCTGTATTTTCCGTACGGTGTTCGGATCTTTGATAAGATATCTGTTTGTCTTCGCTCCACTTTCCATCGTCCTTATCCATGTGTGCTCTAGCTTCTCAAGTATTCGGCTAAATACTCCTGAAGTGTTTTGATGACTCATAGTTTTACCACACGTTTAAACAGTGAGTTCCAATTATACAACACTCTCAGGTTGAAAATGTTCTTCCTATATCTCCTCTGACTACCTACCCCTTGCGTTGAACGTAGATCTATGATTGTAAACATTTCCCATAAGGAATTTATTTCTATAACATGTATCTATCTCCTTACTGTACACCTTCATCTCTTTCTCACTCACTCTTCTCAATCTCAGATAAAGAGCCTGAGCTAAGCTAATTTTTCTTCACCATGACGAGATGGTCGTGCTGGAAAAATACAGCAGGTCAGGCAGCATCCGAGAAGCAGGAGAACCGACACTTTTGGCAATAACCTTTCATCAGGGATGAGACGTGTGGGTGGGGGCGGAGAGATAAATGGGCGGCAGTTGGGGTTGGGTGGAAGGTAGCTGAGAAAGCGATAATTGGATGGAGGCGGGGGAGAAAGTGATAGGTCAGAGGGGGAAAAGATTAATAGGCCCGGAGTGTGGTGCTGAGTTGGATGCTTCGGACTGTGATAATGTGGGGGGAGGGGAATTGAGGAAGATTTGAAATCCACATTTATTCCGTGTGGTTGCAGGGTACCAAGGCAGAATATGAGGCGTTCCTCTTCCAGGCAGTGGGTGGTAACGGTTTGGCGGTGCTTATGCCCGAAAAGTCGATTGTCCTGTTCTGCAAACCACATTTGGGGGGAGATGTGAAATACCAAAGACTGAAAAAAGGACAAAAACTTATAGAATCAGAGTTACTGGAATTAGAAACAAAGCAGACAGAAACTATTTGGCCAATTGAGTCTGCTCTATGCCGCCGAAGAGATTCACACTCCCCCACCCTATCTTTGTAAATCCGCATTATTGATCCACCTACAAAAATAGAAATGAGTTAAAAAACTCAGCGGGTTAGGTAGCATCGGTGGAGAGAAATCAGAGTTAACATTGCAAATCAAAATCTGTTTCAAGGAATGATCTGTTGACCCCAAATGGTCATTCTGTTTGCCATGAGCTGCAATTCCAACTTTTGCCTTTGATTTTGTCTTTGCTTATACAGTCCATTCAGGTTTGGTTTGCCATCTGAAGTGCACAACTTTGGACAGTGAGAAGGAATCGGAGCAGCCAGAGGAAACCAACACAGAAGAGAGAGAAAAGGAGCGTGCAAATTCCACAAAGTCAGTCACATAAGTCTGGAATCAAATGCGGGTTTCTGGCTTCTTAGCCCTCCCAAGCTGCAAGCGCCCGTCCCGGATGCGAATTGAATCCAATCTCACGCAGTGACAGGCAGTGGTATTACCATGGAGTTCTATGCAAAAAGAAACCTATGTATCAGTACTGGAAATCAATAATCGATTAACTATCCGAATTCTTTTTTTTAAATCACTTGACCGAAAGCCTTGTACGCCTGTCAACGAAAATTCACATCTGACGACTTCTGAAAGTTATGAGGATTTCTGCCTCTCCAACCTTTGCATGCACTGAGTTCCAGATTTCAAAACGTTTGTGTGCGCATTCACTCAAATCTTTCCTCCTCTGTTCTTAAATCTATTACCCCGTGAGTGATCTCTCCATTATAGCAAAACGTTTATTTCAGTCTCCGCCATCCGTATCCCTGATTATTTTGTATATCTCAATCATGTCTCCTCTCGATCTCTTCTGCCCTAAGTATATCCAGTCTAGCAAATCTCTCTTCATAACAGAAACTCTTCTACCCAGACAATATCCTGGCAAATCACCCCAGCATCATTTCCAGTGCTAATGTGATTGCAGAACTGTACACAATAGTCTAGATCGAGCCGAAGGAGCAAGTGAAATAAATGATGTGGGAGTCCGCAGAAAGAGGTCTATTTGAAAAAAAAGTTTTTTTTTCTTCAGTGCTGCCCTGTGTTCTTTTCCTGAGCCTGAAGTTCCAATAATATCTGATCCATGTGATTAAAAGCTGCTACTTGACCATTGATCTCAAAACCACAGTATCGAAATGGATTGACTTGTCTGAAGGTCGCAATGGTATGATTGCGGCAGGTTCACCCAACAACAGTGAGCGCAGCAGCACAGACTGAACAGGGTTCAATGTGAAAATGATTGTAAGGGAAATGGGAGGGTGAACTTAAAGGAAGTCAGTGATTGTGTGAGGGAGAGAAGTCTCCAAGAATGGGTGAGTCTGAATTCTGATATATATCTCACAGAAATGTGCGAGAGAGGGGTTTGATGAAAAAAATCATAATATCAGAGAAAGTTTTCATGTAAACTCAATTAATTTATTTCTGTGTTTCTTTGGCATGTGCCACAAGGCGTTAAAAAGGGGAGAACGTTACATGCCGTAACTCGGATTCAAACGAGGTTACTGCGGCCACAACGCACACCACTATATGATACCTGGGCCATGCAGAGATGCGTGTTTGAAAAGAGCAGTAACTACAGTGACATACGACATGTTAGGAAGTCTGCGGAGACACAACAGGACTATTTGGCGAGCAATAATAGACATGTGGGAACTCATAATTGGCTGCATATTCAAATTGGATGTTTCAAGAGGCTGAGGAAGTTCCATCGAGTACTGCATGTTGAAGACTGAGGGTGATAGATTTTTACAAAACATCAAATTCTCAAGGGATACTGCAGGATATTGTTGAAATGTATGTTTCAACAGCAATGAGGTTTCCCATTTGTTGCCTCACGAGCTTCCCCACACAAGGAAGTACCCATTTCTGCAGTGGATCACATAATCCCAGTTCCTCCACCCAGAACCAATGCAAAGATAAAACTGAAAATTGGGATGGAAATGAGCACGTGAAGCTACTGTGTCGCACCAATGATGCGATCGGTGAGCACATGGTCCTTCTATGATGGTACCGAGGCGCATGAAATTCCGAGGCTGGGAGTTCTCCTGGTCAAAGGCGGGGAAGAAGGGCATATTTGTCTCCAGTTATTAGATTATTAAGATACAACAGCAGCATTAACCCGCACTGCAGATCGGCTCACCGGAAGCGTGCTGCAGCCTCAAGTGAGAGCTCGATGTATTGCAAGCATTCAGTGCAACTTTCCTTCATGATGCACTGTTTTGTTATTTTGACAGTAAGAACTGTTTTTTTTTTAAATCACATCATTCTCTTACTCCCAGCAAACACTCCAGTACAGCGTACATCAGTTTCATTCCGACACAGCCACATGTAATATTCTCACTCCCTCTGAGATTATTGGAATTGCCAATGTCATTCTCTGAGATGGAGAAACGTAGCATTGAGATGGTAGTGTAGTGAACAAAGAAGAACAAAGAACACAGAACATTTATAGCCCAGGAACAGGCCCTTTTGACCTCCAAGCCTGGGCTGAACCAAATCAACTGTCTAAACCTATCACCCAATTCCTCAGCATCTGTTTCCATCTGCTCCCCACTTACACATCTATCAAGGCGCACCTTGAATGAAACGACCGTGCCTGTCTCTACTACCTCTGTTAGCAACGTGTTCCAGGCACCTACCGCCCTCTGTGCTAAATAATTTCTACATCTATCCTCTTTAAACGTTTCACCTCTCAATTTGAATGTGTGACCTCTCATTATTGAACACCTCACCTGGAGAAAAAACCTATCTCTATACACCCGGTCTGTACCCTTCCAGATTTTGTAGACCTCAATCAGGACCCCTCAATCTCTTTATTTCGACTGAAAACAATCATAAACTTCTTAACCTTTCTTTACAGAAAGCATCTTCCATACCAGCAACATCCTCCTAAACCTTATCTGCACCCTCTCCTAACCGTCCACTTCCTTTTGGTAACTTGACGACCAGAACTGTGCACAGTATTCTAAACGCGGCCGAACCAAGATCTTGTACAATTTTAGCATGACCTACCAGCTCTTACACTCAAAGCTCGGTCCTATGACGACAAGCATGCCATATGCTTTCTTGACCGCTCTATCCACCAGTGCCGCCATCGTCATGGTACAAAGGACCTGAACTCTCAGATTTCTCTGCTCATCAAATTTCTCCAAGGCGGTTCCGTTTACAGTGTAGTTGGTTCTAGAATTCGGCTTCCCAAAATGCATCACTTCACATTTGCCTCGATTGAACTCTGTCTGCCACTTCTCCGCTCAACTCTCCTGTCTATCTATATTCTTCTTCATTATTTGACTGACCTCTATGCTTTCTGCTACTCACCAAGCTTCGTGTCAAATGCAAATGTTTTGGCGATATACTGGGCTAGCAACCTTTGGAGACTGGAACATGGCAGCTGCTGGTATTTAAATCGATGAATAAAATCTGGAATATTAACCCCGATCAGAGGAACAGAGGCAAAAAGTTTTAATTTGCTGAAAACCCATTCATTCTTGTCCCTTTGAAAGGGAAATTTGCCGTCCTTAACGAGACCTGCCAACATATGACTCCAGACTCACAACAGTCTGGTTCGCCCTTAGAATCCCTCTGACTCAGTTCAAGGTGAATTAAGAATGAACAACAAATAATATTCAGACCATGGTGGCCACACCCCGTTGGAGAATAAAGTAGAATTAAAAAAAATACATGGATGATGGGGAAAATTGGGAGTCATCTCTGCGTGGACTCAATTTCAACTGATTATCCAAGCTAAATAGTCACATGGATACACACACCGCCAAGAAGTCAGGTCCATAGGGGGACTTCAGGAAAGGGTTCAATTATCCGCTGAAGTGTAAGCCTACGTGCCCAGGCACAATTTGGACACGTCATTCACCACTCCCATATGTGAGAAGGGATCACTGCGGAGGCCAACTGGCAGAATCACCAGCATGTTTACAAATGACATCAGGGGTCCGATTGTGCTGTTATTGCAGGCGTTCATCACATCCAGCAATGAACCATGATTGGACGCCTGTTTCCAGTGTAGTTACACTGTTTCCTGATGTAGATCAACGATTCAGACTTAGTTGCAGGAGTCATGATTTAGAAGTTTACAGAGGATGCAATAATTGGTCGTGTATTTGACTATGATGAATAACGTCAGGGCCTGCAGAGATCTATCAATCAGGTGGAAAATAAAAACGGCGAATGGAATTGAATCCAGACCAATAAGTGGTAACGAATTTGGGGAGTTGAAACAATAACAGTGAGGATTCTGAGTGGTGAACAGAACAAACAGGAACAAAGAGATTTTGGAGTGGATATTCACAGATCACTGAAGATTTTTGGACAGGGAGCTCAGTTGGTCGAGAGTATTTTTGGATATTTTCGGTTGTTGACCTAAGACCTTGGATGATATTCGATCTTTAGTAACCGCCAGTTTAGGACACAACTAAAAGAATGAGCACAAGTCTGGTCAATGCAATCATCAACATTTTTAAAAATTGTAAGATAAAGGATGGAGGGCTGAAACATACCACTTTGACCATCAAGACCGCTTCATCACTCAATGAATTTACCACTGATACATCTCCAAGTCATGCCGGTATGCGCCTTGGAGGGCAATTTGCAAATGGTAGCGCTTCAGTGCATCTTCAACCTTGTCCTTACAGTCAGCACAGTTTTTGAGCTTTGAAAATTTTCTCAACACAGCCTGGATGACTTACTCCACCGCATCTTGTAGGTGGTGTACTCTACTGCAATTGGGCCTTCGCGTTGAGGTAATAAACATTCAGGTATTGAACGTGGTACAGTTAGGTGACTCCATTGTCGGGGAGGATGTCCAGTTCCTTCAGTGGTATTGAAACTGCACACATCCAGGCAAATGGAGAGAGTTCTTTTACACATCTAATTTGTGCCTTGCAGATGATGCAGGCTTCACGGATACACGAGTTATGTTAATAATCAAACAAAGTCGACTGACGGACTTCTGTTTGTAGTCAACGTCTTTATATGGGCGGTCAGGTTCCATTTCTCCTAAATATCAGCTCCGAGGGCGATTACACGGAGGACTTCAGTTACAATGAAGCCATTGAATGTCAATAGAATATCATTAGATTCTCATTTGTCAAAGTTATCATTACTATATTTGGTCCATTTGTGGACTAATACGATTCCAATGGCTATCTGATTTCAAGTTCCAATTCCCGTGCTGTAAGGGACAGCAGAGATTTATGAGGATGTTGTCAACTTTGGATGAAATGGTGCTTCGTGGAATGATTGGTCAGGCTGGGATTATTCTCCTTGAAACAAAATCGTGGGATCTTTATAGGGTAGAAACAGGCAGGTGGCTTGCCCTATGCTCTGAGGAGAGCACCAGAGGAGATAATCTAAGAATGAGATATCGCCCATTTAATTCAGAAATGAAGAGTAATTTCCATGCTCAGAGAATCTGTGGCTTCTTTTTTGGCAACCGAAGTAGAGGCTAAGTTGTTGGGTATTTTCAAACTGTGTCAGGTATTTAATCAGAAAGATGGTGAAGTTTGTCGAGGTAAGTGAGCAGAATGGAGTTGAAGATTATCAGATCAACCATGAGTTCGTTGTATGGTGGGGAAGACTCGATGAGCTGAATGGCATCCGTCCACTTTGTGTAACATTTGGTCTAACGCCAAATTTTATTCATAAGTTCAGATGGAATGAAGTGATAGAAAAGGTTTAGAAACAGATCAGGAACGAAACTTATAAGCTCATGAAGAAGAAATGTGCTGTGACCTGGGGGCAACAAATGACACTCTGCACAGCACAGGTGGCTATTTACAGAAGCTGTGATTGCTGAAGAAAATTGGTCGACCTTGTACAGTTAGCAAGTCAGTCATCACGCTGCATGTGATAGAATGAAACGTTCGTTTCATTGGAGCAGTTTTCTGCGGTTCCAATTCCGAGTGACTGTTTGAAATACTGATCAGATCATTGTGTGGACTGTTAGGTTAAAATAATCATGAACAATCCCACTGGATAAATTTCTGCTCCCGATCACTTGTTCGTTATTTCTTTTTCTGTCGATGTAAATTCATAGAAAGACAAGATTGAATGAGTGACATAAAGAAAAAAAAGTGTTCCTTCTCATTACACCAATTTAATTTACAACTGAATAGAACATCTGCTCTCATTCTTTATTTCAACTTTAATGTGGTGTTTATTATTCGTGAATCTCCCGTGCAGTGAAGGGCAAGAACAAAATTCTCGATTCAGTGTATACCAGAGATTTGAGAACAAAATAAAAATGCAGTAGTGGTTTGTGGAATTAACAACCAAAATTTAAAGATCGTATGAGGAAAGGCTGAGGCACTTGGGGTTGTTTTCATTGGAGAAAAGAAGGTTTAGGGGTGACTTGATAGAGGTGTATAAGATGATTAGGGGTTTAGATAGGGTCGACAGTGAGAATCTTTTTCCTCGTATGGAGTCAGCTATTACAAGGGGGCATAGCTTTAAATTAAGGGGGGGTAGGTATAGGACAGATGTTAGGGGTAGGTTCTTTACTCAGCGAGTCGTGAGTTCATGGAATGCCCTGCCAGTAGCAGTGGTGGACTCTCCCTCATTATGGGCATTTAAGCGGGCATTGGATAGGCATATGGAGGATAGTGGGCTAGTGTAGGTTAGGTGGGCTTGGATCGGTGCAACATCGAGGGCCGAAGGGCCTGTACTGCGCTGTATTATTCTCTGTTCTATGTGACTTGAACTCGTGAATGCGGAGCACGGTAGTATAATAACCCACCACCGTAATCTCTCGGTCTCCTCAGCACGTTTTGGGAAGGGGTGACATGCGACCTCATCAAGGTTACATGTGATGAAAGTCGTGGATGAGAAATTTCTAGAGCTAAATTGAATCCACATCATTGTGTTTCTGCTTTCACCAGAATTACAATAACAGCAAAATCCAAGAAATAGCCATGCTCGTCGGAATGAACATCTGTCATTGATTCATTCTGAATCAGAACTGTGTCAGAATGAAGCATTGAACAAGGATTTCCCGTCATTTTCACACCCACATTTTGCCTTGACTCATAATTTCATCAGTCACGTTCTCTCTCACGTGAAGAAGTCGCCATGGAGAGGGATATAAAGGCGATGTTGTGGTTCAATAGCCGTTCTCATATGGCTTAACTGAATTGGGTTAAATCGCAAGAAACGCTGTCTTGTTCGTTTCATTTTATTAATTAAACTGAAAGTCACACTGTTCATTGTAATAATCGGAAGTGAATTAGATTTATCTTATTGGAACGATTAATGATATATGCAAATTTGTTCCGAATTTATTTCAGCTGAAAGAAAATACTGCATAAAAAAAGAGACGATTAAAGTCCAAAAGAAAAGCCAATAGTTTGTTGCTCGTGCATTGGCATATTTCACTGATCATTAAATGGACCAAACATCATGGTGATCACATCTTTTAGCCACGTGATCAAAGCAGGAAGTCGATGTCCAACCAATGGGTCACTTACTATTCATTATGTAATATCTTTCCTTTTCACGAAAAAAATCCACTATGTTCCATTTGCAAAGCTTCAGGTGGCATAGTATGTCAAATCTTTCCAAATCCAGGGTATTTGAAACAAAATCTTATTCAGCCGTGCCTGTTCGCCAAATTTCTATACTTCTAAAGTCAGGGGAGAAAGTTAGGTCTGCAGATGCTGGAGATCAGAGATGGAAATGTGTTGCTGGAAAAGCGCAGCAGGTCAGGCAGCATCTAGGGAACAGGAGAATCGACGTTTCGGGCATTAGCCCTTCTTCCTGAAGAAGGGCTAATGCCCGAAACGTCGATTCTCCTGTTCCCTAGATGCTGCCTGACCTGCTGCGCTTTCCCAGCAACACATTTCCATCTCATACTTCTAAAGTCAACCAACTGAGACATTGTTTCCCCGCGGCTTCCAACCGACTACACCCCACCCCTACAACTTTACCTAGCCACAGACTATTTCTCTACTTCTGAAATTTATTCCTTGTATGTCACCAAATGTGCCTTTCCAAATATTTTGAAAAACAGGTTCTCGGAGTGTCAGCGATTCTGCATCATCATTTCTTTGTCCCTCAAAGGTTTCATCAAAGGTTTTGAAGGTTTGACGTTTAGATATTTACTAACTTGAAAGAGGGAATTTTCCACAAATTTATTCTGTCCAAGCATTACATAACCTGGAAAACCTCCATTAAGTCTTCCTTGGTTCAGGGATAACTGTTATAAATTTTCCAAGAAAACAAGTTAATAAAATCTCGTCTTCAGTAAACTCCGTCAGCATCAAATCTTATGACATTACACCTCCGTAAACGCCATTATTATCCTCTCCGATAGAATCACGGTATTCTACAGCGCAGAACGAGCATTTCAGTCAATCCAGTCCGTGTCGACTCTCGGAAGAGCATCTCACCCAGATCTAGGTCCCTTCCCTCTTCCTGTATATTTCACCTGAAGAAAGGACAGCTCTCCCTTTTATGATTTCAAATAAACCTGTTGGACTATAACCTGATGTCCTGTAACTTCTGACCTTATTCCTCGCTACCCGTGGCTAATTCACTTAACTTACTTAATTCAAACCCTGGATACGAGAGGGCAATTTAACTTGGCCAATCTACCTAACCCTCAGCCCTGACAGCGGTGCTAACTACTGAGCCAATGTTCTATCACAGTGAGAAAAATCTGCATCATTGTTAATGGTTTTATACCCTCCTAACTCAGCCTCATCAAGTCCAGCTGCGCCCCATGAACCCAAATTCAATGTATCTAAACACTACTCTGTGCTTTACAGTCTCATTAGTGCTGCAGGAAATGATTCTACACTCGCATTAGAATGCTTTTACCCTAATTCTTTCTCAATTTCCTGCTTCCAATAAACACTTCAAACCGGAACAAGTCTGTCAAATGGTTTTCATTCCAATACAGACAAAGAATGCAACTTGCAGAAGTCACATGTTTGCACTTTCACTGACATTCTGCCTTCCTGAGAGTGCAACCCTTCCCCATCTTGATTCAGGCAGCACTGTCCTTCCTCTGACATGCCCTATCGAGAATGGAAGCACAAGTATCAATACCCGCACTTGGGAACGGGGCGACAGTTTTAAAATATTTACACTGTCGTCAGCAGAGAATTGAACCTTGTGACAGGCGGGGTCACAAACCATTATACTACCGAGAACAAGAGTGTCAAAGGAGGCCCTTCAGCCAATTGTGGCTATATTTGTCAAAACAACTGTTTAACTAACTGAATTCCTTTCACAGCGTTTATTCCACAGCCTTATTTGTCTTGGCATCACAAATTCACATCTGAATATTTCTTTAGGTTAAAAGGGTTTCTGCCTCTCTGAAAATTACAGACAGTGTATTGCAAATTCCGAACAACCCGCTGGCTGATAAAACTTTTCTGCACATCTTCTCAAACCTTCCTGCCTTTTCCCTTGACTCTGTATCACCCGTTGATCGATCCCTCCATCAATGGGAAACTCTTTTAGTCTACCCTGTCCATACCTTTACTCAATCATGTTTTCCAGGAGAAAGAGCTGAAGAAGGGCTTATGCTCGAAACGTCGATTATCCTGTTCCTCAGATGCTGCCTGACCTGCTGCGCCTTTCCAGCAACACATTTTCAGCTCAATCATGTTTTATCTACATCTCCTTTGCACTGCGATGAACACTTCACTCTGTCATGTCTTTCTTCCTTACTGAAATTCTTCAGCCCAAACAATATGCCGGTAAATATCTCCTGCAAGTTTCTCTAGGTAATCACATCCCTGATCTAATGGGAATTGCAAAACTGCACACCCTGCTCTAGCTAGAGCCTAATGAGCATTTGTTTTAATTATTCTGTATTAGTCTGAGGGTGATTTTAGCTGGGCAACATTTACTACCCGTTCCTAATTGCCCAGAGGGCTGTTGAGACTCAACCATATCGTTATAAGTCTGAAGTCACATGCAGGTCAGACAAAGTAAGAATAGCAGATGCTATCCCGAAATGACATCAGTGAACCAGATGGATTTTTTACCTCCAACAATTATCAATGGATCTATAGTATTCATTAACTTCTTCATTGCAGATATTTATTGAATCCAAATTTTACAATCTTGGCATGGTGGGATTCAAATCCTTATACCCAGACTATTAAATGGGTCTCTGGATTGTTAGTCCTACGAAATTACCACGACACCATCGCAGAAAGGCACAAAAGCTGATCTTTTCCAATAAAATCTAATTCCCCCCAAATTGCCCAAGGTCATTTTCAAGACCCTGATGCTCCAATTGTCTCTGGTCTATGTCAGTAAAAGCTGCTACATGGGGATTGATTTCACAACCGCGATATACAAACAGACAGACTTGTGTGAAGGTCCCGATGGTGGGATGGGGGCACGTTCACTCAAAAACAGTAACAGCAGCACAGACAGAACAGTATCAATGTGAACAAGAGTGATAGATTGTGCATTGCCTCAGAGAAATGGAAGGAGGGACGGAAAGGAGGTTTAATGATCGTGGGAAGGAGAGGAATCTCCGACATTGGGTGTGTTTGAATTCTGATATATGAAACGCAGAGATGTGAGAGAACGGAATTTGAAGGTAAAACAATTAATTCCTTAGCAGGTGTCAATAAAAGGACAGCGGAGTGAATACTTAGTGTCATGATTTGGTTTCGTACCGAGGTTGCTGTGGTCACAATGCAAAATACAGTGAACTATGATCACAGCAACCACACAACAGCATGCTGCAAAGCAGCAATAAGTACGCTAACAGAGGAAATGTTCTGAAGAACAACAAATATACAATATCATTACTCAGCGGACTTGACAGACATGTGAAAACTGAGAATGAACTGAATGTTTAACTTCAATGTCCTCAGAAGCTGTGGAGATCCCCTGAATGAGAATGTTGAAAACTGACATTTGTGGATTTCCACAAAGTATCAAAGCCTCGGGGGACAGTGCAGGATATTGTTGAAATGTGTGCTTCAATAGCATTGTAGTTTAACATCAGTGACTTCACCAGCTACCCAACTCAAGGCAGTAATCAGTACAGCAGATAATCACACATAATCCCAGTTCCCAGTCCCGGAATCAGAGAAACAGTGACGCAGCCGCCCAGGTCCAACCGGAAATGGGGATGGGAATGAGTGCGCGGAGTTACTCTCTGGCTCCAGTCATGCAATAGATGACCGTGCGGTCCTTCTATGTTGGAAAAGAGGCGCAAGAAATTCCGAGGTTGTGAGTGCTCTTGATCAAGAGAATATTTGTCCCCGTTTATACTTTCATAGCGATCTATAGTGCATCTTGCCGAGACAGCTGAGTGGCACAACTGGAACGTGTTGAGCTCTTAACTGTGTAGTGGGGATTTAAAAGCTGATTATGCAATTTGGATCTGCGTTTCCGACACTGGCGGTGGCAGCTGCTTTTGCTCGCATCAGCTCAGAATGAGTTTCTTCCTCATAGTAAAGACTTCAGCCTAGAGAAGTTGGTGTTGGGGTGATATTTTGAACGAGGCAAAAGTGAGAACTGCAAATGCTGGAAACAAGAGTATAGATCAGAGTAGTGCTGGAAAAGCACAGCAGGTCAGGCAGCATCCGAGAAGCAGGAAAATCGACGCTTTGGGCAAAAGCCCTTCATCAGGAATAGAAGCAGGAAACCTCCAGGGTGGAGAGATAAATGGGGTGTGGGTGGGGCTAAGGAGAATATAGCAAAGAGTACAAAGGTGAATAGGTGTGGGGATGGTAGTGATACGTCAGAGAGGAGGGTGGGGTAAGGTAGCAAAAGTACAAAAGGTGAATGGGTTGGAGATGGAGGTGATAGGTCAGAGGGGAGGGTGTAGCGGACAGGTGGGAAGGGAGATTGGCAAGTAGGACAGGTCATGAGGACAATGCTGAGCTAGAAGGTTGGAAAGGAGGTACAGTGGGGGGAGGGGAAATGAGGAAACTGGTGAAGTACACATTGATGCCCTCGGGTTGACATGTTCCGAAATGGAATGTGAGGTCTTCTTCCTCCAGGCTTCGGGTGGTTAAGGAGCGGCGGTGGAGGAAGCCCGGGACCTGCATGTCCTCAGGAGAGTTGGAGGGGGAGTTGAAATGTTGGGCCACGGAGCGGTGGGGATGATTGGTGAGGGTGTCTCAGAGATGTTCTCCGAAGCGCTCTGTGAGGAGGCAATATTTTATACTAGTCATCCTTAGCGACTGTGACATGGAACTGGTGATGTTTAAGTTCGATGTATTAAACTTGGAATGCAGGCCTGACCTCACGAACAGAGATCATTACTTTAATTTCCTGAAATCCTATTCATTCATGTCCCTTATGCAGGGGATTCTACCATCATTACACAGTCCTGCTTACGTGTGACTCCAGGACCAGAAAAAAATTAGCTGCCCCTTAATTAGGGAATCCCCACCGTGTGGGGAATCAGGCTATTCGGCCCTTCCAGTCCACACCATCTCTCCGAAACGCATCCCACCAGACCTCTAGCCCATAAGCTTGGATTTCCTATTGCTGATCCCTGTAACTGGCACATTTTTGTTCAGACGGTAGAAAATAACACAAAAACACAGAAAATGTGCAGACTGCACACAAACAGACACCCGAGGCTAGGATCGAAACCGGGTGCAGCCAGACAACATTGAACTAAGGACTAAATAAACGTTGTCTTAACCAGCGATCGCCACACCCTGTGGCGGAATACGGAAAAAGAAAGCCCATTCACAACATGGAAAACTGTTGTTGTGGTTCTGTTCGCCGAGCTGGGAATTTGTCTTGCAAACGTTTCGTCCCCTGTCTCGGTGACATCCTCAGTGCTTGGGAGCCTCCTGTGAAGCGCTTCTGTGTTGTTTCCTTCAGCATTTCTAGTGGCCTGTCTCTGCCACTTCCGGTTGTCAGTTCCAGCTGTCCGCTGTAGTGGCCGGTATATTGGGTCCAGGTCGATGTGTTTGTTGATAGAGTCTGTGGATGAGTGCCATGCCTCTAGGAATTCTACTGGCTGTTCTCTGTTTGGCTTGCCCTATAATGGTAGTGTTGTCCCAGTCGAATTCATGTTGCTTGTCATTCACCGATTGCATCACTGGAATCATCGAGTAGCTCTGCGATCTCGTTCCCGTCCCGATTTCCAGTTGGATCTTCGCGACTGCTCCCTCAGTTCCTCTGAATCTGGGGCTGGGAATCGGGACTATGTGGCAGCAGTGGTTACTGCCTTGTGTGGAGAAACTGATGAAATAGCCGAAGTTAAATGCATTGCTATTGAAGCGTACATTTCAACAAAACCTTCACTGTCCCCCGGGTCTTTGATATTTTAGAGAGATCTATCAATCTCAGCCTTCTGCATATTAATGATGGAATGACCAGAGCCTCTGGGGACACTGATGTTAAACGATCCGCCCATTCTGAGTTCCCGCATGTCTGTCACTGTTCTGAGAATTACTGATGTTGTGCATTTGGAGCTCTGCTTAACATTTCCTCTGCGACTATAGCGCTGGCTTTTAATCATTGTCTATGGCGTGCCGTGATCGTGTAGTGGTTGGTACTCTGCGTTATAACCGTCACAACTTCGGCTCAAATCCGAGTCTCGGCGCTACTTTTTTTTCTGCTCCTGCTCCAGCGTTTGTGTTACACCTAAGAAATCAATTGTTTTTACATGGTAATATTCTTGGAAGAAATGTTTCTATTGACTGCAAATTCCACTCGCTCACATCTCTGCGTATCATATGTCAGAATTCAAATCCAGCCGTTCTCTCCCTCACTAACCGTCCTTTCCGTCCGCCCACACCCCCCACCCCATTTCATTAATTTGGAGATGCTGGCGTTGGACTGGGGTTTACTAAGTTAAAAATCATACAATACCAGGTTTTAGTCTTTCAGGTTATTTGGAAGTTCGAGGTTTTGGAGCGCTGCTCCGTTATTATGTGGTTGTTGAGTAATTTCCTTTTTCACTAATCGAAAACTCAATCTCACATTGACACCACTCAGTCTGTGCTGCTGTGTCACTGTTGATTCGATTACGTACAGTGTGGAAAACGGCCCTTCGGCCCAACAAGTCCACACCGACCCGCCGAAGCGTAACCCACCCATTCCCGTACCTTTACCCCTTTACCTAACACTACGGGCAATTTAGCATGGCCAATTCACCTGACGTGCACATCTTTGGACTGTGGAAGGAAACCGGAGCACCCGGAGGAAACCCACGCAGACACGGGGAGAATGTGCAAACTCCACAAAGTCAATCGCCTGAGTCGGGAATTGAACCTGGGTTTCTGTCGCTGTGAGGCAGCAGTGCTAACCACTGTGCCACCGTGCCCCCCACACTGTTGTTGGGTGAATGTGTCCTAATCTGACGATCAGGGCCTTCAAACTAGCTGATCCATTTGGATGCCACGGTTATTAGATCTGTCTTCATGTAGCAGCTTTTACTGAAATGACCAGAGATTATTGGAGCATGAGGTTCAGGGAAATGAGACACGGCAGTATAGGGAATAAGTGACTTTATTGGAAAAGACGGGTTCAGCATCTTTCTGCAACGGCCGAGTGCTCCTATCACTCGGCTGCTATTTCAGACCCCGAGTTAATGTGCCCGGGATTCGGGTTCAACACCAACTGTGCGAGGTGGTAGAATTGGGTTGCATGAAATATCGTGTACTACAAATGCAGTAACTTCTAAACTTTTTTTTACAATTGTTGAAAACACAAAACCATCCGGTTCATTAATGTCATTTGAGGATGGAAACCGCCATTCTTACCTGGTCGGGCCGTTGTGATATGGTTCAGTATCAACTGCTTGCTGGGCAATTAGAGTTTGCATTAAATGCTACCAAGCCAGCGACACACATTATCCTGTAGCAGAATTTTTTAAAATGTTCATTTGGCTCTACCCATTGTATTGAGTACAGTTCGACAATTCATATTATAGCATGGAAGTCACCGCACTGGGAATGGTGCAGGAGAGATTCGCTAGGATATTTTGCGGGCTGATGATTTTCAGTTATGAAGGGAGACAGGACAGACATGGGTTGTTTGTCGCCGAGCAGAGGAGATTGAGAGAAGACATGATTGAGAAGAACAAAATAATGAGGGATAGTGATAGAAAGAAACTTTTCCTACTGATGGACAGATCGATCATTGGGGGCCAGAGATTTCAGGAAAAATCAGCAAGGTTTCAATTGCTTTATCAGCCAGCGGGTGGTTGGAATTTGGTATGCACTGTCCGTAAGGGGCAGAGAGACAGAACTCCTCATAACCTGAAGAAATATCCAGATGTGAATTGGTGATGCAAAGACATATAAGGCTATGGGCTAAACGATGGAAAAATTGATTCAGATCATTAAGTAGATAGAACATAGATCAATACAGTGCAGTGTAGGCCCTTCAGCATTCGATGTTGCACCGAACTGTGAATTATTCTCAGCTCGTCCCCCAACACTATCCCAAAATCATCCAAGTGCTTATCTAAGGATTGATTAAATCTCTCTAATATGGCTGAGTTGACTACATGAGCAGGTAGGGCATTCTACACCCTTACCACTCTGCGGAAAGAACCTGCCTCTGTCACCTGTCAAATCTATTACTCCTCAATTTGCTACTATGCCCCCTCGCACACGCTGACGTCATCATCCTAGAAAAAAGATTTCCACTGTGCACCCTATCTAATCCTCTGATTATCTTGTATGTCTCTATTAAATCCCCTCTTAGCTTTCTTCTTGCCAAATGAGAGCATGTTCAAGTCTTTCAGCCTTTACTCAGAAGACCTTCCCTCCAGACCAGGCAACATCCTGGTAAATCTTCTGTTCACCTTTTCCAATGCTTCCACATCCTTCACCGAAATATGGGGCAAAAAACTGTACACAATATTCCAAGTGTGGCCGCACCAACGTTTTGTACATTTGCAGCATGATATTGCGGCTCTGGAACTCAATCCATCTACAAATGAAACCCAACACATCGTATGCCTTCTTAAGAGCACTATCCACCTGAGTGGCAACTTTCAGGGATCTATGTACATGGACTCAAAGATCCCTCTGCACATCCACACTACCAAGAATCTTTCCATCGACCCAGTACTCTGCCTTCCCGTTATCCTTCCCAAAGTGCATCACCTCACATTTAACTGCATTGAACTCCATTTACCAACTCTCAGTCCAATTCTGCAGTTTATGAAAATCCCCCTGCAACCTGTAACATTCTTCCACACTCTCCACTACTCCACCAACTTTTGTATCGTCTGGAAACTTACTAATTCAGCCACCTATGCCTGCGTCTAAGTCATTTATAAAAATTACAAACAGCAGTGGTCCCAAAACAGATACGTGTGGTAGACCAGTTGTAACCAGCTGTTTTTTGCAAATGCGGCTACAACAGGCTGAAGGACTTCCTTCGACATTGTTTTCCTCGGTAGTATCGTGGTTAGTGTCCCCGCCTGTCACAGGGTTTAAATCCCCGCAGGGGGCATTGTAAATATTTTAAAACAATCGCTCTGTTCCCCAGTGAAGATTATTAATGTTTGGCGTTCCATTCTCGATTGGACATGTCACAGAAAGTACAGTGCTCTCTGAATCAGTTTGGGGAAGGACTTCAGCTCCCGTGCAGATACAATGTAGGTGAAAGTGCAAAGACGTGATTTCTGCAAGCTTCACACTGTGTCCGTGATGGAATGAAAACTATTTGATAGACTTGCTCCAGATTGAAGTGCTTACTGGAAGCATGAAGCTGAAGGAGAAACATGGTAAAGCGATTCAGATCTGAGTGCAGAAATATTTCTTGCAGCAATAATGAGGTTGCACAGCACAGAGTCGCGTTTGGATGTTTTGAATTCGGGTTGATGGGCGCAGCTTGCTTTCACTAGGCTGAGTTACCAGGTTATAAAACCATTAAAATGAGAGGCATAGTGCTTATTGTGATGGTACATTTGCTCAGTGGTTAGCACTGCTGTTAGGTCTGCAGGTTAGGTGGATTGGCCATGTTAAATTGCACTCTCGTGTCCATGGAGTGAATGCAATAAGTTAACTTAATTAGCCATGCGTAATGCGGGGATAAGGTCAGCAGTAACACGACACCAGTTTATAATCCAGCAGAGTTATTTGAAATCACATGCCAGAGGGCTGTCCCTTCTTCAGGTGAAATATACGGGGATAGAAAGAGGGTCTATGTCTGGTTGAGAAAATCTTCTGTCACTCAGAGAATCCGTTTCCAAAATATTTGGAAAGGCACATTTGGAGATACACAAGCAGTGAGTTTCACTAGGAGAGAGACAGCCTGTGGCGGGGTATAGGTGTCAAAGTGGGGTGTGGAGGATGGAAAATGCGATGAATTCAATGTCTAATTTGGATGACTTTAAATGTAAAGAAATATCGTGAACGGGTGCAGATGAATAAGATTCGACCAAAAAAACCAACGAGTTTGAAGAATTTGCATTAATATTCCACGTGAAGTAACCCGTCGTTTGGAGATCGATTTCCTGCTTTAATCACATGCCTTAAAGATTTGAGGACAATCACCACGATGTTGGGTTCATTTGATACCCACTGAAATCGGCCAATGTAACTGAGCACCAAAACGGGCATTTTGTTTTTGCGGTTTAACCTTCTGTTTTTCTCATCAGTGTTTCATGTAAGCTGAAATAAATTCGAAGTAAAATTTAATACATCTTTAAACGTTCCAATGAAGTATATCCAATTGACTTCCGGTCATTGCACTGCACAGAGTGAGGGTTCAGCAAAATTAATAAAATGAAACGAACAAAACAACTTTTCCAGGAATTTTACCCAGCTCAGGTTCAGCCATAGGAGAAAGGTCATCGAGCTATAACATTACCTTCACTTCTCTCTTCATATATGCTTCTTCACGTGCGAGAGAAGCTGACTGAATAAATTATGAGTCGAGGCGAAACGTACGTGTGAATGTGACGGGCATTTCTTGTTCGAAGGTTCATTCTGAGACAGTTCTCACTCGGAATGGATTAAGGACAGCTGTTCCTTCCAAGGACCACGTTGATTTCTTGCATTTTACTGGTATTATTCCGCTGAAAGCAGGAACGTAATGGTGTGGATTCGATTCTGCTCAGGGAATTTCTCATCCCCGACCTTCACCATACATACTCTTGATGTATAACATGTCAGCACATTTTGCAAGCCATTAAGTGGCCAAGAGGTTAAAGTGGTTGGTTGATAATTCATTGAGTACGTGTGCGTTCGAATTCTACTCGGCTTTCTCCTTCCATTAAACACAGATGTGGTTTTCCTTTGGGTCTTCTATTCTTTAGTTGACATGGGATTGAGAACGTTGCTCTTGTCTTGCACTGTATGGGAGTTTCACGAGTAATTGAAACCACATCAAAGTCGAAATAAAGCATTTCGATTCTGTTGTAAGTTAAATTGGGATAATGAAAGTCAATGCAACATTTCTTTCCTCCTTTCTAGGAGTTTACATCGAATGAAGGAGAAACAAATAAGGAGAGAACGGGAGCAATAATTTATACAGTGGGATTGTGAATTACTGTTTTATCGTAACACTCCTCACTGACCAGTATTTCAAACAGTCAATTGTAATTGGACCCGCAGAAAACCTAGGCAATTAAACGAACCTATCATTCTTCCACAACTTTTTGCTGTGTGTGAATAATACTGCGAACCATCATCCAGCGTTATCACAAAGTTGCCAACAATATAAGGTTTACCAATTTTCTTTAGCAATCACAGCTTCTGCATATATCCATTTGTGGTGTGTCCATTGTCATTTGTTGCCTCCAGGTCTTGAAGATCTTAGACCCCTCAAGAGGGGCCTTTTGGTTCGAGATCGGTCAAAAGAACCAACGAATGCGGTCTGTTCAAAAAGCAAGTGTCATTAGTTTATTGAATTAAGGTACCTTGAAGCAATTCTATCCAGCAACACAGGGGTTAGAGCTTCTGTGTTCCGTGGTGAAATTGCACAGTTATATTTGAAAATTAGGCTTTATTTGCACGGTTGTTTTTGAGAAATACTACAGCATTAATTACAAGAAAGACTAATCACATATAATATTGTGACACGATTTGCAGCAAGTTAATCCAATGACAATTCCTGGGAAAGAGTTCTTAATTACAAAAACGCCCAATCAACTGTAATATGGATGCAAGATTGACAACATATTAATCCAATGGTAATTCCTTGGAAAAAAAAAATATTTACATAAGTTGTCATGCCATGGCGAGAGTTCAAGGTTATTTCAAATGGTCAATTAATGTGTCAGTATTCATTTTATGCAAACTCTGTTGTTCTCTTTGCTTAGAATTTCAGCTTAATTATGCAAATCACCAGTACAAGTTCACAGGGTTCAAACACTATTCTCAGCCATTTCATCGTTATCTTTTAAATTGAAAACAAATTGTGCTAATCAAAAATCCACATATACTTATTGCTTCAAGCAATAAACTAAACTCAAATTTTAGACCCTCAGCTCCCCCTTTGGTCATTCTATGACCAACTCATAAAGGCATGGAACAAATCATTCCAATTCGATGGCCGTAAAAGAGTGCATTACTTCCTCTTCCTTCGAAGAGGAACCAAGGGCAGGCAATGGTGTTTCTTCATCTTCATCTAAGTGGAGGAGAAACATTTTCTGGGTAGACCAATATTGTCGTTAGAAGTTAATATTTTAGCAATAATACACTTCACTATCGCAATACCAACAAAATGACCAAATAAAACCATAGCACTATACAGAGCCGTATTAATTAGCCAGTTGCACATTTCTTTTTCATGAGCTTATGAGGCTAGTTCCTGATCTGTTTGATCAGTTTGAGAAAGCTTGCCGATCACTTCATCCTATCCCGTCGGAATTCTAAACTTATCAATAAAAGAAGGTGTTAGACCAAATGATGCAATAGTGGAAGTCGGCCATTCAGACCATCGAGTCTGCTCGAACATTTAATGAACTCATGGCTGATCTGATAATCTTCAACTCCATTCTGCTGTATTGCCTCGACAAAGATTCATCGTCTTTCTGATTAAATATATGTCTGACACAGTTTGAAAATACCCAACAACTCAGCCTCAACAGCAGTTTCGGAAAAGAGGTCCACAGATTCACTGACCCCTAAGCATAGAGATTACTCTTCATTTCCGAATTAAGTAGGGAATATCTAATTCTGAGATTGTGTCCTCTGGTGCTGTCCTCACACCAAAGGGAAACCACATGTCCATATCTACCGTGTCAAAATTCCATGGATATTTAACGTTTATAGATGATATTACGTGATTATAGAGCTCTCTCTCCTCCCCCCTCCCCGCCTCCTTTGCTTCAAGGAGATTAATCCCAGCCTAACCAATCTTTCCAAGAAGTTCCATTTTATCCAATGTTAGCAACATATTCGTAAATCTCTGCTGTCCCCTGCAGCATCATTGCGTATTATTGAGGCAGGTAGAGGCATAAATGAGAGGCAACAGTTGAAATTTTAGGCAAAATCAGGAATAGGAAATTGAAATCAGGTAAGGATAGGAATCGGATTGGTCCACGCAATAACTAAATACCGTAATGAGAACTCTGACAAATGAGAATCTAATCATATCCCATGACATTCAGTGGATTTACTGTAACTTAACCCTCATGTAATCATTCGCGGAGCTAGTATTTAGGAAAAACGGACTGCGACTGGCTATATAATCACTTTGACAAGAGAAACTTGTGCGTTGTAGATATTTTTGTTTACAAACTCAACTCTTGCCTCTGTGAAGCCTGCATAGTTTGTAAGGCACAATTGAGATGTGGAACAGAACTCTCTCCATTTCCCTAGATGGGTGTAGCTTCAATTACACTTAAAGAACTGTACACCCTCCACGACAATGCAGTCACTTGATTGTACCCTCTTCAATACCTGAATATTCATTCCCATCACTGCGAAGGCACAATTGCAGCAGAGCGCACCAACTACAAGATGCATTGGAGTAAGTCATCCTGACGTTTTTGACAGGACCTTCGAAGCTCAACATCTCTCAGGGTGATGCATTGAAAAGCCACCATTTGCAAGTTATCCACGAAGGCACATAGCACCCTGACTTGGAGAGATATCAGTGATAAACGAATTGAGTCGTGAACGGTCTTGATGGGCGAAGTTGTATACTTCAGCCCACCATCTTTTATTTTTCAAATTTAAAAAATGTTGATTCATGCAGTGACCAGACTTGTGCTCAGTCCTTTTGCTGTTCCCTAAACTACAAAAGTTCTACTATCCTACACAGAGTGTGGTCGACAACAGCAAATATCCCAAAACCCTCTGAATCAACTGATTCCCCTCAAGATTAGAGTGGTGCTGGAGAAGCATAGCCGGTCCGGCAGCATCAGAGGAGCAGGAAAAATCGACGTTTCAGGCAAAACTCCTTCGTCACGAATGAGACTGGGAGCCTATGAGGTGGAGAGATAAATGGGAGTGGGTGAGGCTGTGAAGAAGTTAGCTGACAGTGCAGTAAGTGGATGGAGGAGGGGTGAAGGTGATATGTCACAGAAGAAGGTGGAGCGGATAGGTAGGGATGAAGATACACAGATGGGACAGGTCAGGAGGACGGTGTTGAGCTGGAAGGTTGGAACTGAGGTAACGTGGGAGGAACGGGAATGAGAAAACTGATGAAGTGCACATTGATGCCATGGGGTTGAAGAGTCCCAAGGCAAAGGATAAGGGTTTCTTAATCCAGGCATCGGGTGGTGAGACACTGGCGATGGAGGAGGCCCAGGACCTGCATTTCCTCGGGAGACTGGGAGAGGGAGTTGAAATATTTGGCCAAGAAGCAGTGGGGTTGATTCTTGCGGGTATCCTGGAGATGTTCTCTGAAGTGCTCTGTGAGAAGACATCCAATCTCCCCAATTTAAAGGAGACCACATCGGGAGCAACTGACGCAATAAATGATATGTGTGGAAGTGCAGGTGAACCTTTGATGGATGTGGAAGGCTCCTTTGGGGCATTGGACAGAGGTGAGGGGTGTGAGCACAGGTTTTGCAATTCCTGCAGTGGCAGAGGAAGGTACTGGGATGGGAGGGTGGGTCGTTGCAGGGCGTGGACTTGACTAGGTATTTGTGAATTGAACCGTCTTATTTCAAAGTGGATAGTGGTGGGGAGGGAAATTATCCCAGGAGGTCAGTGTTACTGACATTTTTTTTACTAATCCATTGATTTCCACAGCTATCTGAATTACACCTCCACCCACTCCACCTCCTGCAGTAATCCTACCCTGTATTCCCAATTCCTCTGCCTCCACCCCATCTGCCCCCAAAGGACCAGTTCCAACACAGAACACACCAGATCCCCTTCTTCTTTAAAGACCAGAACTTACCTTCCCATGGGGTTCAAATGCCCTCCAATACATCTGTTCCATGCCCCGCCCCTGCGCCCACGAACACCACACCTCCAACCACAAAAAGGACAGAAACCCCTGGTCCTCACCTTCCATTCCATCAACCTCCGCATAAATCATATCATCCACCAACAGATTCGCCACATCTAAACGGATCCCACCACTAGGGATATATGTCCCTCTCCATGCCTATCCACTTTCCCCAAAGTCCAATCCCCCCACAACTACCTAGTCAAGTCCACGACCTCCAATGATCCACTCTTCCCCCCGGCACATTAGGGCTACAGGACACCTTGCAGAGTGCTTCAGAGAACATCTCCAGGACACCATCAACAATCAAACGCAATGCCCTGTGACCGAACACTTCCACTCCCCCACTCTACCAAGGGCATGAAGGTCCTGGGCCTCCTCCACTGCCACTCCCTCACCACCCGACGCCTGGTGGAAGAACGCCTCATCTTCTGCCTCGGGACCCTATAACCCCATGGTATCAATGTGGATTTCACTAGTTTCCTCATTCTCTCCTCACCTTACTCTATTTCCAATCTTCCAGCTTGGCCCCGTCTTAGGCACGGTGGCACAGTGGTTAACATTGCTGCCTCACAGCGCCCGAGATCCAGGTTCAATTCCCGCCTCTGGCGACTGACTGTGTGGAGTTTGCACGTTCTCCCCGTGTCTGTGTGGGTTTCCTCCGGGTGCTCCGGTTTCCTCCCACAGTCCAAAGATGTGCAGATCAGGTGAATTGGCCATGCTAAATTGCCCGTAGTGTTAGATAAGGGGTAAATTTAGGGGTATGGGTGGGTTGCGCTTCGGCGGGTCGGTGTGGATTTGTTGGGCCGAAGGGCCTGTTTCCACACTATAATGTAATCTAATCTAATCTAATCTTACTCACCTGTATTACCTGTCTATCTTCTTTCCCACCTATCCGCTCCACCCTCTTTTCTGATCTATCATCTTTGTCCCCACCTCCATCCATCTATTGCACTCTTAACTAAATTCTCCCCAGCGCCACCCCTTCCCATTTATCTCTCAACCCTCGAGGCTTCCAGCCTTATTTCTGATGAAGGGCTTTTGCCAAAAGCGTGAATATTTCCTGAAGCTCGGATGCTGCCTGACCTGCTGTGCTTCCTCAACTCTACTCTAATCGTGACTCTGATCTCCAGCATCTGCAGTAAGCACTTCCGCCCAACTGATTCCCCTATCCATTGATCTTCAGCGATCGTAAAAGTACACTCCAAGATCTCTTTGTTCGTCTACACCACACAGAATACACACTGTTATTGTTTCTTCTCCACAAATTCATTAACACTCATTGGTCTGGATTCAATTCGATTCACCATTTTACCTTTCCACCTGATTGATGCATCCCTGCAGTCCCTGGCTTTCTTCGTCACTGTCAAATACACGACCAATTTTTGCATTATCAGCAAACGTCTAAATCATGGCTCCTACAACTAAGTCTAAATCATTGATCTACATCAGAAAACAGTGGAACACCAGTGGAAACAGGCATCCAAATATGGTTATATTGCTGGTTGGGATTAACAAATGCAATAATAGCAGAATCGATCCCCTGCTGTCATTTGTAAACTTGCTGGTGATTCTGCCAGTTGGTCTCCTGAGTGATCACTTCTCACATATTGGAGTGGTGAAGGACCTGTGCGCATTATGACTTTGCAAGTGAGTTTACACCTCAACAGATAATTGAATCCCATCCTGCAGTCATTCTATGGACCTGACTTCTTGGTGACATGGGTTTCCTTGTTTCTATTTAGTTTGGATAATCAGTTGAATTCGAGTCCACACGGACACAATTCCCATTTTCCCCGTCGTCCATGTATTTTTATTCTTCATTATTCTCCTACGGAATGTGGCTATCATTGGTCTGAAGAGCATTTGTTGTTCATTCTTAATTCCCCTTGAACTGAGTCAGAGAGCACTTATTGGTGAATCGCACTGTTGTAGATCTGGAGTCACATGTTGGCAGGACTCATTACGGTCAGCAGATTTCCCTTTCAAAGGGGCATGAATGAATGAGTTTTCAGTAAATTAAAGTTATCGTCTCTGTTCCTGAGATTGGGTATATTTTCCATATTTTATTCATGCATTTAAATAACAACAGCTGCCATGTTCCAGTCGCCAAAGATTGCTAGCCCAATATATCGTCACTGCTGCATTTCTCCATTCAAAGAATGACATTGTCAATTCAGATTATCCAAAATGGAGAGAGAATAGGACGCGTTTCTGTGTTGGAATGGAAGCAATGTACACTGGATTGGAGTGTTTACTGGAGCAAGAGACTGATGTGGGGACAATGTGAGCAAACACAACTCTTACTGTCAAAGAAACCAAACACTGCTGGTTAAGGAAAATTTCATAGGCTGCTTTCAATGCATCGACCTCTCACTTAGGGCTCCAATACGCTTCCTCTGAGCCAACCTTCAGTGCGGGTTGATGCTGCTGCAGAATCTTAATAATACAGTAAATGGAGACCAATATGGTCTGCCATCCCGCCTTTGACCAAGAGTACTCCCAGCCTCAGACTTTCACCGGCTTCTATCCAGTCATAGAAGGACTGCACCTTTACTAATCACGTTTCTGGTGCCACAGAACAGCTCCACGTGTTCATTTCCAACGCCACTTCCGATTTGGTATTCACGCTGCGCCACTAGGTTTGACTGATACCAGTTCTAGGAACTGGGATTATGTGACCGACTGCAGCAAAAGGTACTTCCTTGTGTGGGGAAGTTGGTGAAGCCATTGTTATTGAAACCATTGTTATTGAAACACACAGTGCAACAATATCCCGCACTATCCCCTGAACCGTCATTTTTTCTGTAAATCTACCAAACACATTACTCAACATGTAGTACTCTATGGAACCACCACAGCGTTTGGGGATATCGAATTTAAAGATTCAGCCAATTCTGAATCCCTACATGTCTACTATCGCTCGCCTCATATTCCTGTTGTGAATCTGCTACTTTTCCAAACATATCCTCTGTCACTGTAATTATTGCTGGTTTTACACGGATGTCTCTGCATGACTCAGTGATGGTTTTAATGTTAAAATATTCTACATTGTTGGCACAGTAACCACTTTCGAATCCGAGTCACTGCAGTTAACGTTCCCCCATTTTACACCTAGTGACACATGCTGCAGAAAGACACAAAGGAATTAGTTGACTTTACGTAAAAATATTCTCCGAGATTATGACTTTTTCCATCAATCCCCTCTCTCACACATTTCTGAGAGTCATATATCAGGATTCAGACTCACTCATTCTCGGAGAATCCTCTCCCTCCCACAATCATTTACCTCCTTTAAGTTCTCCCTCCCATTTCCCTTATAATCACTTTCACATTGCCCCCTGTTCAGTCTGTGCTGCTGTGATCACTGTTGCTGGATGACCACGACCAAGTTTCATCATCAGGACCTTCAAACTCGTTGATCCATTTCAATACCGCGGTTGTGAGATCAATCCTCATGTAGCAGCTTTTAACTGACATGGATCAGCGATTATTTAAACATCTGGCTCAGGAAAAGGACACATGGCAGCATTCAGGAAAACAATAGTTATTCAAAAAACATCAGTTTCTGTGGATTTCCACATAATTTATTTCACGCTATCATTCCGCTCCAGCGAGACTATTGTGTTGTGGTTATGCAATTCAGGTTATACCAGGGACGTGATAGCACTGGAAACGATGCAGGGTAATTTGCCAGGATATTGTGTGGGCTGAATAAGGGAGATTGGTCAAACTGGAGTTGTTTTACTTAGAGCAGAGGAGATTGAGAGGGGTTATGATTCAGATGTACAAAATACTGAGGGATATGGATAGCATACACTGAAATAAATGTTCATTTGATAGACATTTCGATCACGGAGGGCTATCGATTTAAGGTCAGAGGTGGAAAGATTAGAATGAATGCGTGGAAAAACGTTGAAATCTGGAACTCAGTGTATGCAAGCAACTGAGAGGCAGAAATCCACATAATTTTCTGAAGTATTCAGATGTGAATTTATGATGCCAAGACATATGAGGCTATGGGTCAATTGTTATTGAACAGTACAGATATTCTGTTCCTAAGTGCGGGTTATTGATGCCTGTCCTTCCATTCTCGAAGTGGCATGTCACAGGTGCTGTCTGAATCAGCGTGGGGAAGTATTACAGATCCCGGGGAGACACAGTGAAAGAGAAAGTGCAAAGACGTGACTTCTTCAAGCTGTACCTAGTATCCGTGTTGGAATGAAAATCATTAGATAGTTTTGCTTCGAACTTATAGCAGGAACGTCAAGGAAGATATACCTTCTACTGCACTTTCCACACGAGCTCATCCCACTGAATACCACCCATTACCGACACTCTGCAGAAAATTTCTCTCTATACACCCTGGTCCAATCCTCCTTGACCCTCAGCCCTTCCCCATATGGCACCATACTACGAAATCCCTGAAGGTGTAATGCTGCTCGTTTACGATGTCTCTCCACACTGTGTAAGGTTCCAGTGACTTGTCTGACCATTACACAATTTAGAAAACTACATTTCCAGCTCACAAAGTGATATCGTCTGGATTGGGGAGACAAAAAACAGAGCGGGTGACAAACGGGAGTACACCTACGTTCTGTTGCAAGCAGAAAAAAGACACTGAGCTTCCAGGTTCCTGTCACTGCAACATTGCACTGTGTTCCCATGCCTTTATTTCAGTTTGGTCTGCTGCAGAGCTCCCGCAGAGGACAGCGCGAATTGGAAGAGCGGCACGTCATTTCCTACTGAAAGACCGTGAAATCTTCAGGACCCAACATCGAGTCCAATCATTTTAGACCCTGTCCACCCTCTTTCACGTTCCTGCCCCAACTACACATACCATTCGTTCCAAAGGTGTATCGTTTTGCTCGAAAATCTCTCCCGAGTTTGGACAGACTGGAGTTGTTTTTCTTACAGCAAAAGTGATTGGGGGGGGGGGGCATGATTAAGATTTACAAAATACTGAGGGATATGGATATTGTAGACTGAAATACATGTTTCACTTTGATGGAGATTTCGATCATGGTGGGGCCATCGATTTAAGGTCAGAGCTGGAAAGAATACAGTGAATGCGTGGAAAAACGTTTTCAAACAGTGGGTGGCTGAAATCTGGAACACAGTGCATGCAAGGATCGGAGACGAATACAAGGCTATGAGTCAAGTGATTTAAAAAGGAGTTAGGATAGTTAAGTGATTTTTATTGAGCTATACAGATACTCCGTTCCAAGTGTGGATTATTAATATCTGTCCTTCCATTCTCGACGGGACATGTCACAGGAGGAACTGTACTATCTGAATCTAGGTGGGGGAGCACTACTGCTCCCGGGGAGACAGACTGACAGTGACAGTGCAAACACATGACTTCTGTAAGCTGGACCTCGTGTCGGTGTTGGAATGAAAATCATAAGATACTTTTGCTCTGTAGTGAGGTGTTTAGTAAAAGCAGGAAGCTCAGGAAGATATACATTTTACTGCCCTTTCCCCACTAGCGCATACCACTGAATACCAGCTCTATGCAGGAAATTTTCTCTCTGTACATCCTCGTCCAATCCTCATTGACCCCCCAGCACTTCCCATATGGCACCATTCCACAAAATTTCAGAAGGTGTAATGCTGCTCGTTTACGATGTCTCTCCTCACTGTTTAAGGTTCCAGTGAATTATCTGCCCCTCACTCAATTTAGGAGAGAGTGAGGTCTGCAGACGCTGGAGATCAGAGTTGAAAATGTGTTGCTGGAAAAAATGTGTTCTGGAATCCTCATTCCAGAAGAAGGGCTTATGCCCGAAACGTCGATTCTCCTGTTCCCTGGATGCTGCCTGACCTGCTGCGCTTTTCCAGCAACACATTTTCACCTCACTCAATTTAGCAGATTACATTTCCTGCTCACAATATCACATCAATCAAGACTGGAGAGAGAAAAACAGAGTGGATGATAAATTTGAGTAAACCTACGTTCTGTCTGCAAGCAAAAAAGCACTCTGAGCTTCCAGGTTCCTGTCACTGCAACATCCCACTGTGTTCTCATGACTTCATTTCAGTTTCTGGTCTGCTGCAGACTCCCACATAGCATAGCGCACGTTAGAAGATCGGCACGTCATTTTCTAGTGAGAGACCGTGCAACCTGCAGGACCCAAAATCGGGTTCAATCATTTTAGACCCTCTCCACCTTCTTTCACGTTGCTGCCCAAACTACACGTACCATCAGTTCCAAAGGTAAATCGTTAGGCTGGAAGAACTCTCTCCCAGACGCACTAGACCTGCTGATTTTGTTCAGATATTTCCGCTTTTTATTTGGAGAACTTGTTCTGTTCTGATCGCCAGACTTCAGGAAGCGTGTGTTTGCACGAGAGGGTGTTCAGAAAAGATTTACCAAGGTACTGCCAGGGCTCGACCATTCCCACTGCGAAGATAGGTGGAAGTGAGGGCTTCAGGTGATGGAGCCCAGAGTCGAGAGTGTAGTGCTGGAAAAGCGCAGTCGGTCAGGCAGCATCTTAAGAGCAGGAGGAGCAATGTTTCTGTCACCAACCACCGCCATTCCATTACCACCGGATGCGTGGAGGAAGAACGTCTCATATTCCGCCTTCGGACTATGCAACCACATGGGATTAATGTGTACTTGAACAGCTTCCTCATTTCACTTCCTCCCACATTATACCAGTGGCAAGCCTCCAACTAGGCACTACTCTCTTGACCCGTCGATCAAACACCCCTCTGAATTAACACTTTCTCCTTCATCTTCATCCACCTGTCGCTTTCCCAGATACTTTACCACCAATAGAACTCCCTTCCCACTTATATCTCAACCCCTACCTACAAGCCTCATTCCTGATGAAGGGCTCATGCACAGAACGTCGATTCTCCTGCTCCCGGATGCTGCCTGACATGCTGTGCTATTAGCGCACTGCACTGTTGCCACTGCAAAGATAGTTGAGCTCGGTTGGGGATCTTTATCTGACAGTGGAGAAAGCTGAGCTAGGAACTTATTAACGTGCACAGAAAGGGGATAGATATATGTGATAGGAATAAACTTCTCACGGGAAGGGTTCATAACCAGGGATATAGCAAGAGAGAGGATATTCAGAGAAGATTTAGGAAGAATGCTTTCATCCTGAGAGTATTGTTTGTCTGGAACTCATTGTTTGAACGTGTGGTAAAGCTAAGCGTCATCAGAACATTTCCGGATTATTTAGCCGAACACTTGAGGAGCTAGGCCTTAATGAGGAGGTACTGGAAAATGGGGCAAGATGTTCGATGAAAGACTTGAAACTATATCTTTGAGTGCAGCAAAATGGGGGCTAGCGCACCTCTGTGGTGAAATGAAAGATGTTTTAGAATTCCACTGCGTTGTTAAGATTGCGATTCAAGGATTGTTTGTTTGAGTCCCACCAGATTCGGAGTTTAGAACATAGAACAATACAGCACAGAATAGGCCCTTCGCCCCTCGATGTTGGGCTGACCTGTGAACTATTCTCACTGCGTCTCCCTATATTATTCCAAAATCATCCATGTGCTTATCAATTTATTTCACATTTCAGCGGAATCAATGATTGTTCGACTGATTCATCGTCAATTCCACTCATCTGGAGTTCTCGCCCCTGCTACTGACCAGAGGACATTCCTCACCTTCTTGGGGGTGAGCTTTGATGGAATCGTATCATTTGAAACATGATCAGGCCAGAATCGGCTGCACATTCACAAAACCCACTGCAAAAGCCCACTGGAAAAACACATTTCCCACCCGCAGTTGCACAGAGTTTTTCGGTTTATTCACTGTCTTTTTCCCATTGGGTGACAGGTTGATGTGGATATGTTGGGAAAAGATATTGATGTGTTTGGTCAGCCAAAATGGTATCAAATGACGGGGTAGCGCCGGCGGGTGAAATTGCCTCCTCTTGCTCCTCCCCCTGTCTGTGCTGTTTCTGACAGAGGAAATTAAACAATAACATTATGGGGACACTGTGAATGTACACCACTGAATATCAAGGACCTCCCCTTTATCCCACCGCTTTCACAGCTGGAATACACAGCTCCTGTTGCAGCTTTGATCAGACAGTGGAGGATTCTTCCAGGCGCTCTGTTCGACTGCGTGTTCCTTCACACAGGTTTCCAACTGGGCACATGGAGCAAACGGCCGTGTGGATATTGGGGATTCAGGGACAGATTTCCTCTTTCCTGGGCTAGAGTTCTGACCACGTTAATAAACATGAATTTAACCGATTCTGTATCTTATTATGCATTCTTATCATTTTACAATTTAAACTGAAATTCAATTTACTCTTGTTTAACATTCTTATATCTTTAGTATTCATGAAAACTGTGCAACGTCCTCGGATGTAGCCCTGGTGAAGATTGATGATGAGTGCAGTATGTTTCATGTTGTCTGTGTGAACTGTTAGAAGGAAGTTAGTGAAGTGTCTTTGAATCAAATTCTGTGCCGAATTGAAGCCGACCGAATGAAAAGCCCTGTGACAGCGATAATGTAACATAGTCTGTAAACAGGACAGTGACACACAGAAACACAGCTTTCAATCAAGTCTAATTTGCACGACATTTTTCTATGTCCCTTTCCTGAACCTGGTGCTCCAATAGTCACAGGTCAGTTCCTCCTCCACTGCCTTAACTTTAATTTCAGGACTACAACAAAAGTAGAACAGGTTGGTCGAAGGTCCCAGAGGTACGAATAGCGCATGTTACAGGTTGGCGGTCTGCTGCTCCCATGGACCAATTCATCATCACTTAACAGCGTGTGAAATGCTGCAGCTGTAAGTTCAATTATTATCTGAAGCTGCTTTTCCTGATGTTGATCAGGGATCATTGGAGCACCAGACTGAAGTGAATTTGAAAAATAACGTCGAATAAAGCATCAGTAAGCCTCCAGTTTCTGATTTGTGGGATTTTTCTGCATTTGGGAAATGTGTCAATTATCAGCCGGCAAGCTGTCCATATTCCCCAGGCGATTATCCATCTGTGGATTGAGAAACAGGTAAGGTTTTAGCATGATGACACTTTTCAAATCTTTGACCCTCCACTGTATTCCATTCTTGGAAAGGCTGTTAAACTCGTTTCATATTATCCCATTTGCTGCAAACTCGCACAGTTCATTAAACTGTTCGAAAGGAATTAGATTTATCTCTTTGAGTAGAGTGAATGTTGTCAGTGAATCTGGTAAAGCCATAACAAATACTTTTGCTGTTGTGCAGAACAGAGCGTTCAAACAGGAATAAGGACGAGTCTTTTTGCTGGGTTTTTCACGCGGAGGTTAGTGAGTATTAAATGAACTCAGTTCCGTTCCTGGTCATTGTGACCAAATGTTCAAGGCAACAGATGGCAATGATGATGATGCTTGATATCCACAGGGCCATTCCTACTCACTAGAGTCACCATTGTATTACAGATCAGGTGAGTGGAAGAGATGATGATCTTTATGGCAACCTGAGACAGTGCGACAATTAATCCCACGTTGTTTGTCTCACTCTATACAATTAATTAGTTAGCCAGCGGACTGAGCTAACTGGCTTCAGTTTACTGCAAAGCTATAACATAAATATCAGTATATTAACAATATGTAGTAGTTCACGTAGAATCAGCCGTGACACATTTCAACACCACCAGCTTTTCTTATACTTAACTTCTTCAGTTGCAGGTGTTATACAATTTCTTTCCAATGAATGCGAAAGAATTCGTGAGTGTGCCACTTTTGCATCCCCATCCAAGCAGCCCAGAATCCCTGTCCCTGTTAAGTTCGCTCGTTGTGTGCCTGCATGTGGCTTTGCAAATATTCTGGAATCAGCTTCGAATTTTTTTTTTCTTTCGGAAAAATCATCTCCGATTTCAATAACTCTCAGAATAAAAAGTACCTACTGTAAACTTATTTGTCATCCCTCGCTGGTTTTGAAGCTCTAACCTTTAGTTATACACTCACCTCAACGATGGAATTTCCCTCCTATTTACCCTTACCAACCTCACATCAGCTGAAAAACCTCCATTAGGACACAACTCAGTCATTCCTGATTTGTTCCGCTTATTATTCATCTATCCCAACATCCCATTAAACTCCTTAATTTCTTATCTCTTGGCTTTATCTCCCAGTAAATCTCATTTCCGTTGTCTCGAACGATTTTGTATCAAGGGAACTCTCACCATATCCTTCCTGACCATATTCCAACCCCCAACCCCCATGTATCTCATCATGTCTTCATATGCCAGTAAATTTCGTCCTCAGAAATGATGTTGGGTCAAATTCAACGCTGAAAACTTACCACTATGCTATGCAATCTCATTGCCGGTACAGGAAAGATGTGGGCTATTTCACTGACAGCTGAATCGGTTGGCTGCAGCAACATTGGGTCAAATCGCAGTCACATAGGTGAAAGTTGTGTTCATTTTTAATTTCTTCTCAACGTATGCTGAAGTAACACAGTGAGGAATCAATTAATATTGTAAGACATACATACGGGGGCGTGTTAAATCTGAGCTTATGAAATCAGGGTCGTTTGAATAACTTAGACCAGAGATTGTTCAAATCTCAGGCTCATGAGATTGACAGAGAGCGATGTTGAGCATAATAGACTGTCTTGGCAAAACCCAGTGCTATGAAGTTGTGTGTGCAATGTACTTTAAAGGGTGCTGAAATTTCTGGCTAGCACAAGGAGTCCAGAACAAGGTAACAACATAACATTTGGTCGAAACAACTAACAGCTTTGTAACATGGATTAAAAAAAACAAATTCGAATTCGCCTAATCAGTTTAAATTATGCCCCAATCAAGTTTGAATATGGTATTTCAACAATATCAAAGTCAGTGAAACGATCCGACTGTTCGTGGAACAAATATCAGACATGTTGAACAGTTACCCAGAGTGGCAAAGAACAGCAAAGAGCGAAGGTAAAAGACCAACAGATGTCGAATGCTAGTAAGATCTCCGAGGAGTGACTATCTGGAGAAATAGATTGCATAGAAAAAAGCATCGACACCGACCTGGAGAGAAAATCTGGAGAGGAAGATACAACGAGAAAACTCGACAACTGGCTGGTTTTTAAATATGAATATTTTTGTAAATATTAATGGTGTCGGGGTTGGGGAAGGCTTTTCAGACCATTATTGTAGAGCAGAAGGTTAAAGACAGGTTTACAGAAAGGAGTGTCAGTAGTTGTAAGTTAATTATTCTCTGTAAAATGTAAAAATGTAATAAAGTTGTTATTTTTAACTTAATTCTTGCTATAGTTGTTTGTCTCTTGAATTTTAACACAATACAGCACGAGGTGAATTCTTGAATATGTCTTGTGTGAAGTCTCAAGAAAGCACCTTCCATCTCCGAGAAGCCAGCCTGGTGTTCTCTATGTAGGGCGGAAGCTGGTGGGAATGGCTACCTGCTCAGATCGAAGGTATTGTGGCTGCTGTTGGGGATTGTATGCAACCTGACGTTCAGTACGGGCTCACACGCCGACTGCACAATAACATGGGGAGAGTTAATTTAGACATATAAACTATTAGGAAAGTCTCGGTAAACTGATGAATCGACTCTCTATGTTCAAATAATGCTGATCTTGCTCTTGTTGATCTTGTTGAGTGCTTGTCTTGTGCAGTGTATCCTGTATGCCTTACTCTGTCCAAGACTATTTCCACTCTATGATCTGTCTGGCCATGCTTACTATGATCTGCCTCCACTGCTCATAAATAAAGGTACATGTGAAAATAAATCACACCAATCAATCCTGGGTAAAGTATGGAATTTCTCACCCTATCAATGTGTCTTTTGGAAATACACCTGCGACACCTCATGTTTCAGCATCACCATTTCTTCGTATTTCACAGCTCTGCAGATTAAACTCTCAGGTACTTCACTCTTCCCTCATGATACCACCATCTGTATCTGTGGGAAGGAGATCACTCCTTACAAAGGAGATCAAATCTGTAGAGAGTGCCCCCAATGCTGTCTCAGCAAGGAAGATGGCTTTAATTACATACTCTAATCATCTTACAATGAGGGACAGCATTCCATTGACTGCACCCATTACTTACACAGGGTTTGATTCAGAGCTGTCAGCGTAGACTTGTGAGTGGGAGATCATGCTTCCCAAATTTGTTAGAGTTCTTTGATGAAGTGACCGAGAATGTTTACGAGGACAGAGCGGTAGACGTAGGGTCTCGATGGATTTCAGTAAGGTCTTTGATAAGGTTCCACACAGCAAGCTGCTCTGGAAGTTTCCATCACGTGGAATGCTTAGGGAACTGGCCAATCGGATACACAGTTGGATTGATGGTAGGAAGCAGAGGGTTGAGTGGAAGGATGCTTGTCAGACTCGAGGCTGTGTCCATTGCTATTTCTTATCTATGATTTGGTTGAGAATGTACAAGGCAGGATTAGTAAGTTTGCAGATGACACTAAAATAAGTGGTTGCGTGACCAGTGAGGAAGTTTATCAAAAAATTGCTGCAGGACTTTAATCAGGTGGGGAGGTGGGCCGAGAAATGGCAAATGGAATTTAATATAGAAGTGTGAGGTCTTGCATTTCGGAAACTCAAATCAAGGTAGGAGTTTCACGGTGAATGGGAGGGTCTTAAGGGGTGCAGTGGGCACAGAGACCTTGGTGTTCAGTTGCACGGTTCTCTGAGAGTGGAGTCACAGGTCGACAGGGTAGTGAAGAAGGCTTTTGGCACATTGACCTTCATCAGGCGGGACATTGAGTATAGAAGTTGGGAACTTATGTTGAAGTTACACAGAACTTTAGTAAGGCCGCATTTGGAGTATTGTGTTCAGTTTTTGTACCCTTGTTATAGGGAGGTTGTTATTAAATTAGAAAGAGTGTAGAAGAAATTTACAAATACCAGGACCCAGTGGTCTGAGTAAGAGGGAGAGGTTGGACAAGTTAGGACATTTTCTTAAGAGTGTAGGAGACTGAGAGAGTCCTTATACAGCTGCATAAAATCACGAGGGGTATGGATAGGGTTAATGCTCTCAGTCTTTTTCCAAGGTGTACAGAATCGAGGATTAGAGGGGATCAGTTCAAGGTTAGAGGGGAAGGAATAAATGGGAACCTGAGGGGCCATTTCTTTACACAGAGGCTGGTACATGGATGAGCTGCCAGCAGACGTGGTTGGGGGGGGGCTACATTAACAACATTTCAATGCATTTGGATAAATATGTCGATAGGAAAGGACTGGAAGGATATGGGCCAACTGCAGAGAAATGGGGCTAAAGTGAATGGACATTTACAAGGTGGAGATGAACCCCTCTGTTAATTAAATCCAAACACCCAGAAAAGCTCGCCTCACCTCATAATCTGTTAAAATATGAGCGACACAGATCTCCTATATTCCACTATTTTAACAAAAATTAACAAGTTTGTTTCTTAACTTTAATAGTGAACACTAAACAGCAACTATTCACAAATACAACCCCTCTTTTCCTAGCTACTTTCTATCTGACTCCAACTCTGTAAAAATATGCTGTTCCAACAGCCACATATTAAACATTACAATCTCAAGACTATATAGTTTCTATCTTCCCTGCTGTGTTCACTCTATCAGCTGCTGATCTCCCTGGGTCTTTTTTTATTGCAAGTAAGTTTACATGAACATGTGTCTTTGATAGAGAGTGTTTGAGATGGCCAGTTCGCACTCCTGCTCTACAGCAGTTGCTCTGCTGTTGGATGGCAGTAGCTTTCCCACCAGTGTTCAAAATGCTAGGTTTGCATACTCCCCATGATATAGCAATTCTCATAATTTGGTTGCTTACCAGGTGTCCAAATAATAATATTCAAATTCTGTTGGCTTCTGGTTTCCTGAGCGTTATTTAAACTCTTTGGTTGCGTTTGAATGGCGGTCAAAACAGCAACCATAACTCAGGTATCCATATCTCAGCTAATGGTGACATGTGGAACAGTTTGACCTTTAGCTGGCATCTGTGGATTTAATTTCTATTCGGCAAAGCCCGTTCTGTTTTAAAGTGTCCATACATTTTTTTGGCTTCATAACAACTCCCTGCTTCTGGAAATAAAGTGAACCAGCAGAATTAAAAGATGGCTACATTTCTTTTCCTCTAATTCTTAATCCCAATTATATGAAATACGAAAGTATTAATCTCAGTTATAACATTCATATTAATTCTGCACACCATTATAACACTGGAATAAGGTAAATCTTATCCACACCTTTTCCTTTAAATCCGCGATAGCACATCTGCTATCACATTGTAGGAGCCACAGCATGTACATTTTGTAAGTTTAAAGTCGGTAAGGTGAGACTCCAATGAAATAGTCTCATATTCTGCTCTTTAACTGTTCCAAAAAATGCGAGAGATTTGTCATTGTCCACAACCATCTCCGATAATTTGTTTGTCATATACACATTAAAATATTGTCAGGCCAGTGCGAAACATAATCATTCTTGATCACTTGCTAAAGATCACTACATCATACAGATAAACTGCACAATTTGTTCATCTGGCAAGCCACGTGCCAATTGGCATAGGGACAAGAAAATTAGGCAAGTAAACACGTGGCTAAGGGATTGGTGTGGGAAAGAGGGATTCCACTTCATGGGGCATTGGCATCAGTTTTGGAACAGGGGGGATCTGTACCGTTGGGACGGTCTCCACCTGAACCGATCAGGTACCAATGTTCTAGCGAAGAGGATAAATAGGGTGGTCAGTAGGACTTTAAACTTCTGAGTTGGGGGGAAGGGAAAGTGAAAGCAACAGGGAGTATGGAGGTAAATGGCAAGATTAGCAGCAGGATAGAATGTTTCCAGGCGGATTTAAAATTGAGGCAGACTGAGAATGCAGTAAAAAGCAAGGATAACTTAGGACATATGACTTCCAACATCTCTAATGATAAGGAAGTTAGCATTAAGGCACTTTACCTGAATGTTCGTAGCATACATAACAAAGCCGATGAACTAATGGCACAGATAATAGTGAATGATTATGATGTAGTAGGCATCACAGAGACTTGGTTACAGGGCGGTCAGGACTGGCAGTTAAACCTCCATGGTTTTTCAACTTATCGAAAAGACAGAGAGGTGGGCAGAGGGGGTGGGGTTGCCTTGTTAGTTAAGAACAAAATTAAATCTATGGTATTGAATGACATAGCGTCGGATGATGTGGAGTCTGTGTGGGTGGAATTGAGGAACCACAAAGGCAAAAAAAACATAATTGGAGTTGTGTATAGACCTCCTAACAGTGGTCAGGACCAGGGACGCAACATGTACCGGGAAATAGAGAAGGCATGTCAGAAAGGCAAGGTTACATTGATCATGGGAGACTTCAATATGCAGGTGGACTGGGTAAATAATGTTGTTAGTGGATCTAAAGAAAGGGAATTCATGGAATGCTTACAGGATGGCTTTTTGGAACAGCTTGTCATGGAGCCCACAAGAGAGCAGGCTATTCTGGACCTAGTGCTTTGCAATGAACCAGACTCTATAAAAGATCTTAAAGTAAGGGAACCCTTAGGAAGTAGCGACCATAATATGATAGAGTTCAGTCTGGAGTTTGAAAGGGAGAAGGCAAAATCGGATGTAATGGTGTTACAGTTGAATAAAGGTAATTATGAGGGCATGAGAGAGGAACTGACTAAAATAGACTGGAAGCAGAGGCTAACCGGGAAGACAGTAGAGCAAAAATGGCAGGAGTTTGTAGGTATAATTGAGGACACTGTACAGAGGTTCATTCCCAAGAAAAGAAAGATTAACCGGGGAGGGATTAGACAACCTTGGCTGACAAAGGAAGTCAGGAAATTTATTAAAGAAAAAGAGAGATCCTATAAAGTGGCTAAGAACAGTGGGAAATCAGAAGATTGGGAGGGATACAAAAGCAAACAGAGGATAACAAAGAGTGTAGTAAGAAAGGAGAGGATCAAATATGAAGGTAGGCTAGCCAGTAATATTAGAAATAATAGTAAAAGTTTCTTTCAGTACATAAGAAACAAACGACAGGCAAAAGTAGACATTGGGCCACTTCAAACTGATGCAGGAAGCCTAGTGATGGGAGATAAGGAAATAGCAGGAGAACTTAACAAGTACTTTGCGTCAGTCTTCACAGTGGAAGACATGAGTAATATCCCAAAAATTAAAGGGTGTCACGGGGCTGAGTTGAGTATGGTTGCCATTACGAAAGAGATAGTGCTAGAAAAGTTAAAAAGTCTTAAAATTGATAAATATCCTGGCCCCGATGGGATACACCCTAGAGTTCTGAGAGAGGTGGCTGAGGAAATAGCAGAGGCATTGGTTGAGATCTTTCAAGAGTCACTGGAGTCAGGAAAGGTCCCGGATGATTGGAAGATGGCTGTTGTAACCCCCTTGTTCAAGAAAGGATCAAGGCAAGAGATGGAAAATTATAGGCCAATCAGCTTAACCTCGGTTGTTGGTAAAATTCTAGAATCCATCATTAAGGATGAGGTTTCTAAATTCTTGGAAGAGCAGAGTCTGATTAGAACAAGTCAACATGGATTTAGTAAAGGGAGGTCATGCCTGACAAACCTGTTGGAATTTTTTGAAGAGGTAACAAGTAGGTTAGACCAGGGAAACCCAATGGATGTGGTCTATCTAGACTTTCAAAAGGCCTTTGATAAGGTGCCACACGGGAGGCTGCTGAGCAAGGTGAGGGCCCATGGTGTTCGAAGTGAGCTACTGGGATGGATTGAGGATTGGCTGTCTAACAGAAGGCAGAGAGTTGGGATAAAAGGTTCTTTTTCAGAATGGCAGCCGGTGACGAGCAGTGTCCCGCAGGGTTCGGTGCTGGGGCCACAGCTGTTCGCATTATATATTAACGATTTGGATGAGGGAACCGGGGGCATTCTAGCGAAGTTTGCCGATGATACGAAGTTAGGTGGACAGGCAGGTAGTACTGAGGAAGTGGGGAGGCTGCAGAAGGATCTTGACAGGTTGGGAGAGTGGTCCAGGAAATGGCTGATGGAATTTAACGTGAGCAAGTGCGAGGTCTTGCACTTTGGCAAAAAGAATAAAAGCATAGACTACTTTCTAAATGGTGAGAAAATTAATAAAGCCAAAGCACAAAGGGATCTGGGAGTGCTAGTCCAGGATTCTCTAAAGGTAAACATGCAGGTTGAGTCCGTGATTAAGAAAGCGAATGCAATGTTGTCTCTTATCTCAAGAGGGTTGGAATATAAAAGCAGAGATGTACTACTAAGACTTTATAAAGCTCTGGTTAGGCCCCATTTGGAGTACTGTGTCCAGTGTTGGTCCCCACACCTCAGGAAGGACATACTGGCACTGGAACGTGTCCAGCGGAGATTCACACGGATGATCCCTGGAATGACAGGTCTAACATATGAGGAACGGCTGAGGATACTGGGATTGTATTCGTTGGAGTTTAGAAGATTAAGGGGAGACTTAATAGAGACGTACAAAATAATACATGGCTTGGAAAAGGTGGATGCTAGGAAATTGTTTCAGTTAAACGAGGAGACTAGGACCCGTGGACACAGCCTTAGAATTAGAGGGGGTCATTTCAGAACAGAAATGCGGAGGCATTTCTTCAGCCAGAGAGTGGTGGGCCTGTGGAATTCATTGCCACGGAGTGCAGTGGAAGCCGGGACGCTAAATGTCTTCAAGGCCGAGATTGATAGATTCTTGTTGTCTCGAGGAATTAAGGGCTACGGGGAGAACGCTGGTAAGTGGAGCTGAAATGCACATCAGCCATGATTGAATGGCGGAGTGGACTTGATGGGCCGAATGGCCTTACTTCCACTCCTATGTCTTATGGTCTTATGGTCTTATGGCCACAGCTCTTTTCCTGAGTCTTAAATGTGGCTGGTGCATTATTCATCCAAATGAAATACTCGATTAAGTTTTTTTTTGTCATCTCCAGTGTCTTTACTAGATAACTTAACTGGCTCCACATTTTTTTTTAATTTGAAAGGGGCCACTAAACCTGGTTTTGAAGAGATTTCTTACCACTGGTGGCAATACAAATACGTCATTCGCACGGGAAGTCCTCAAAGTTTCAGAGTTTTTATCTGCCACCTGTTTCACTCTATGTTGTGCTCTTCAGATACTATTTAGCTAACTCACCTACTCCATTCACTCTCACCTTCACCTCACACACAGAATCCAAGTGTGAGATTTCCGACTTCGGTCCTGTCAATTTATATTTTATTAATTTCAAAGGTCCTCTCACTTCACCAACGAATATTAACTCAGAGGAAGTAAACTGAGGAGATTTATTTGGGGCATCTCTAATGGCAAACAATATATTGGGACACCTTTATTCCAATCATTCGGGTAACCATAACAGCACGCTGTTAACATGGTCTTCAGCGTCTGGTGCTAACTTTCCAAGGCTCCCTGGGATTCAGGTTCTGACGCACTTGATTTAAACTGCTTATCCTGAACCTATCCATGACTTCATAAACAGCTGAGCGGTAAAATGAGATCATTGGTCTGACTGAATCTTACTGCCTAGCCCACAGCGAGTAAAGAAAGCTACCAACCCCTCCATCTCATTTTTTATCTTAACATTCCATAATGGAATTGCTTCTGGAAATCTGGTAGACACATTCATTATTGTCAGTAAATATAGTTTTCCACTTCTATTTTAGGAAGGGGAGCGACACAATTAATCATAACGCACGTGAAATGTTCTTCGAATGCAGGAATTGGCAAGAAAGGTGCTGGCTTTATTACTGCCTGTTACTTACCTACCATTTGGTATGTATGTCATGTACAAAAACAACCATGTCCTTGTGCATTCCAGGCCACTAGAAATGCTTCTGTACCTTAGCCTGAGTCTTCTGTACACCTAAGTGACCGCCTGCAATTAGTATATGTGCTAGCCATAACATTGTATGCTACAGGTAACACTACGTGGTGCACTTCATCCCATTTCCCTTCTGCACTAACCTATTGGGGTCTCCATTTTAATTTTAGGATTCTATCTTTAAGTCAATAACGTGTATATATCTGTTGTAAGTCCATTAGCCTTTCAGGACCAAACACCTGTGCCTGATCCTCTGCAAGTTCCGGTTTTTTTTTCTGTACCGTTACATCAAACAGGGTGTCAGTTCACTAAGCGTCAACTCATTTGCCTTTTTCTTTCGTTTTTCCTTCCTGCTGTAACTTTTGAAAGTGGGATCTTGTTACTACACACTCTGGAAAAATTCCTGGGTACTTTTCTTTCAACACCTCAATTCCCTAATCTTCCGTTGTCTTCTTCACCACAAGGGATGCGTCTCCCACCTCGCCTCCTGCTAAATCGTTCCCAAGAACAAACTGTATTCCGAGAACTGACACTCTGTTACTCACTGTCACTGTTACTTCCCTAATTTTGATTTGGCACTGCATCCTGATGTTACACAAGGGAATGCTTAATTTCTGTCCCCATTCTACAAATTATCACGCTCTTGATTAACATGCCAGAAAGACTGAAAATACTTTCATCTCTTACTATTAGCGGCCGAGAGAAAGTGAGGATTGCAGATGCTGGAGATCAGAGTTGAAAAGTGTGGGGTTGGAAAAGCACAGCACATCAGCAGCATCCGATGGGCCGGAGACTTAACGTTTCAGGCATAAATCCTTCATCAGGAAGTGGGAGGTAAGGGAGGGGGAAGGAGGTTGAGAAATAAATTTGAGGGTGGGAGTGGAGCTGGGTGGAAGAGAGCTTGGAAGGCGATAGGTAGATGCACGTGGGGTGTGATGGTGATAGGCAGACAGGAGGGTGATAGGACACCTATCGGTGGTAGGACAGCTGTAACCCTCAAACTGTACATCAACGTTGACTTCACCAAATTTCAAATCTCCCCTCCACCAACCTCTCCCAGATCCAACCGTTCAACCCAGCACTGCTCTCTTGAACCGCCCTAACAGGCCATCTTTTTTCCCACCTATTGACTCCACTCTCCCCTCTGACATATCACTATCACTCCCACCTACATCTTCTTATTGCCTTCCCATTGACCCTCCAACCAGCTCAGCTACTACCCTCGTATTTATCTTTCAGCCCCCTTGTCCCCCCACCATGTTCCTGACGATGGGTTTCTGCCTGATATTCGATTGTCCTGCAGTTCGGACGCTGCCTGATCTGTTGTGTTTTTCCGGCGCCTCACCTCTCAACTATTAGAGACTGAGCAGATCCCAAATCTCACAAAATTATATCTTCTTGTCCTTTTTCCCCTGTTCTTTCTGAGTAAACTTTATCTACAGAGGCGAATTCTTTCAGAGATCAGGTACTAACTCCATAACCAGCCCTGACCTCGGCTGTGCACTCTCCTGCATGATCCTTGGCTTTACTTGGGGTCTCCTTTACCAGTTTCACTAATTCCGCTGGGCTTAGCCTCTTCTACCACATCTTTCCTCAAAGTGCCTTCATTCAACGCCCATCACGGTGTGTCCCAGCTTACTGCAGTGAAACCACCTTTTCCCAGTTCCCTTCTGAAACCATTGGCACTGTCATTTTATGTTTTCCACTCCCTTATAGTGAGAACTCCTGAGGCCTTTCACCACCTTTCAACCTCTTTGGGCTTCTTTTTCACCTGTGGTAAAGTATTGTGCGTTATTCTTCGCTTTGTAATGTGTGATCTTGCCTTCTCCCAATTTCTATCCCTCACAGGATGAAAATCCTGCCAGAAACTAAATATCATCCCATGCCCCAGTGCATATTTACCTGCCCTTTCTGCCGTGCTTCTCACTTCTTAAACTTTCGGTACATTCACATTAATTCTTACTATCTCTGTAAGTGAGTCTTTTATCTTCTCCAGCAAATTAATCTCCCGTCAAGCCTTACAGGCCTTATCCATTTTTAAGGCCAGCACCAACCTATCAAAATGACTGTGGTTACTTCTTTCAAACTCAATATAAGACTGACCTGGTTCCGTCTCTATTTTTCTGAACTTCTGTCTATATGCTTCCAGTACCAATTCATAACCAATCAAAATTGCCAATTTGACATCTTGATAATCTCTTTAACCCCCATCTGATAGCGCTGCATATACCTCACCAGCTGTGCCCACCAGCTTCGTCTGAACTAGCATTACCCACAAGTTCACTGGACACGTCATCTGACGAGCCATTTTTTCAAATGAAATAAAAAAGGTTTTGACATTTTTCTCAACGAAAAATGGCAAGTTATTAACATAGTTTTATACATCCCTATGTTCTCCCTTCACCTCCATCCTGTTAATTTAACTTTCTTGTCTAATTCCCAACTTTTGAATTTCAAATCCTCACTCTCTTTCTTTTTCCTCTCTTTCTGTTTCTTCGCTCTCTGTTTCCATTCCTTTATTTATCTTCTAACCCCAGTTGCCACATTTGCAATTTAAGTTTTTATAACTCTACTGCAGTTGCCTATTTCTCTGATACATCAAAGTGCTTGACAAACTCCATTACAATTTCAACTTCTCTTTTATCCTTGGTTAAACCCAATTCCAAACTATCTGCTAATTCTAAAAAATGTCCTCCTTCTGTCCTTCTAAACTTCCTTGGAAAGTTTGGGAACCTCTTTAGTAATGTTAAAAGCCATTTCCCTCACTTTTGATTTAATCAACCACAAGTAACAAAATTAAACGAATTTTCCCACTGGTTTTATTTGAAGATCAAAATCACTAATTGCAAAGAGTTGGAATTCGCTGGGACCTTTTGTATCCCAAATCTGTTCACGTCTGTCCAAATCCCATATAACAAGGCCCCAAACTGTTATGACATCAATGTCGAATCCCTCTGTTAATTAAAACCACACACACAGAAAAGCTCACCTCACATCATAATTTGTTAAAACGTGAGCGACAGAGAACTCCTAAATTCCACTAATAAACAATTTATATATGTGCAAGTTAGCTCACTGAGCTTGACGGTTTGTTTTCAGAAGTTTCGTCACCATGGTTAGGTGACATCATCAGTGAGAGTCTCCGCTGAAGCTCTGGTGGTCTGTCCCGCCTCTCTATTTATAGATCCTGGTTTCTTAAAGTGGGTGATGTCATTTCCGGTTATTTTAACAAGACAATGTAGACAGGATCTAAATTGATCCGTTTATTGATGGACTTCTGGTGAGAATGCCATTCCTCTCAGAAGGTCCTTGCGTGTCTTAGTATGTGTCTGTGTGTGCTTTGTCCCAGTCAAAGTAGTGCCTTGCTTTATCTGTATGTATGGAACATAGTGATAGTGTGTCATGTCTTTTGGTGGCGAGTTGGTGTTCATGTATCCTCGTAACACGACAACAGGACAGTTTCAATGGTGGAAAAGTGATTTTATATGCACTGTTTAATCAATGTTTGTGCAGTTAAGTAACATTTTTCACATGTGCACAACACATTATAAATGAACAACAGAGACACAGTTAACGAAAAATGATGCATATGATGTATAAAATTGATAAAACATTAAAACATGATTTGATCCTCTCAACGTTCCCTCCTTTTCTGGAATTCCCAACTCTACTCTGTCATTCTTACCAGGATGTGTGCTCCAAATTCTTGATTCTAGTGTCCCAACTTATTTCAGTTAATCCCCTTGAATATATTGGTCTGTTGGGTTCTTTCCAAAGTTAGTGTCTGTCATATAATCGGAGATAAATATTCTGGCATCAGACTCAGCATTTGAACATATTTCTCTGTTGTACATGCAATGTACAAAGGACCACAGCACACAGGCATTGCCAAAACATTGGAGGATGTTCATCTATTTCTTTCGATAATGTAGTTTTCTCATTTTCCACATCTCCATATCAATATCCTCTCCTTTGTTTCTCCCTTTGTATCTAGTTAAGAAATCCACCAATTATTCTTCGTGTACCATCTTTTAAAACTCCTTCTTTCAGTTTATATCTAATGCACTCTTCAAGATGTAATGTGGCTATAATTAAGCAATGTAACTACAAAGACATGCGGCTGTAGCTGGCCAGAGTTAATTGGAAGGGGAGCTGAGCAGGAAATACCATGGAGCCGCAATGGGAGGAGGTTCTGGGGATAATTCGGAAGATAATACCAGAATGCAACCCCAAGAAGATGAAACATACTCATGGGAGGACAAGGCAGCCATGAGTTACAAGGCATCAAACCAAAAGAGAAAATATACAATGTGGTGAAGATGATTGGGAATCCAGAGAATTCATTGGCTCTGAAACTACATAACGCTGGCATTACTGACACTGCAGAGCTCTTAATCGTGGTTAGGGAGAGAAACAGAGAAAACACATTCACTTTAAACACAGAAGATGGTATTTCTCAAGGAAAAAGATTCAGGTGAATTAAACATTTGAATTAAGATCAGTTAAATGCTTTTGCGGAATGTATCAGATTGGAAGCAAGACCCGGGGAGACAGACCCTCAGCAGAATGAGAGTTTGAAAATGGAAGTATTTCCACATCAGAAACCAGGTTAGATCACTGAGTGCAGGGCTGATGGGTGAATAGGTCTCAGTGAGAATTGGGGAACAGACAGCAGAATTGCATTGCAACTATTGCAGCTCGAAACTGCTGGACCACAGCAACAGGAGAAGCAGACCTGCATTCAACCACAACCCGAAACTTTTTGCCAGGATAACACTTCAGTCTGTCATTGCCATCAACACCATCTATGGTTCAGTGACGAGCGTGGGTGAACATGTCAGAACTTTAACCTGATGCTAACTCATTAAAGCTACCAGACTTGACCAACAGATCTGAACGAAGCCCTGCAGTCCTGTGACGTTCAGTTATAAAATCGTGATGGACAATTAAACGAATGACTGGAGGCAACGTCTCCACAAACATCCCCATCCGAAATAATGGAACATATCTGCACATCAGTGTAAAATATAAGGATTTTTCATCTGCACCATCCTCTGCCAGAAGTATTGAGTCGATGATGCACCTCACTCTCATCATGATGCCCACAGAATCACAGATGTCAGTCTTCAACCAATTTCAATTGCTGCACGTGACATGAAGAAACAGCTGAACACAGTGGATATGACACAAGCAATGGGCCCTGACCCCATTCCTGCAATCGGACTGAAGACTTGTGCTGCACAACAAGCTGTGTCCCTGGGGAAGCTGCTTCATTCCAGCTCCAACTCCGACATCTCGCTGGCAACGTGGAAAATTACTCAGCTATGTCCCGTTCCCGAAGAGGGGAATAATTACAATCTGACCAATTACCACCCCCTCAGTCCCATCACGACAGTCAAATCGGTGGGAGTTCTTTTTGACAGAGCTGTCAAACAGCACAGAAATAACCAGCTCAGTGTGGTTTCCAATAGGTCCCCATGTGGAGATGGTGCTGTTGTGGAAATGTCACTGGATTACTAATACAGACCAGGCTAATGCTCTGGCAGCGGGTGGATGTTAAAAGCAATTAATAAAATATCGTGATCTAAAATCTGGGATCAGTAACAGTGACCTTGGAGCCAATATCGATTGTAAACAGAATTTCCTTCTCCAATGTACTTTAGGAAGTGAATCTCCCGTGATTTCCTGGGCTGGCCTAAAACTGACTCCAAAGACCCTGACATGTGATAAACACTTCAATGGTCTCTGAAACGGTCAATCAAGGCACTCATTTGAATCTAACTACTCCGAGGTCTGAAAGGATGAAACCGGACAGAACATCCGGCCTCAGCATCATTATCGGAAAAGGGAATGGGAACACAGTCCTGTCGACACTGCAGAGACCTCCTTCCTAACATCTGAGAGCTTGTGACAACATTTACAGAGCTTTCCCACAGACTGTACAGAAACAGCGGGAAAGGAGTAGGTCATACAACACATTGAGCCTCCCCCATTCTAGTTCATGGAAAAAATCTCCTCAATGCACTTACCCCACACGATATCCATATCCGTTAATGTGAGTAACCTTGGGAAGCTATAAAATAGGAAGAGCAGTAGTACGTTTGGTCCATCGAGTTTGCTACCCAATTCAAAGTAATGATGGTTGGCCCTTCATTTCCACACCGTACTCCTGCTCTCCCACCATCCCTTTACTGTCTCTAAATCCTTACCTATAATCAATGTCTCGGTTTCCAGGTGCGAGGGAATTCCGCAGGTTCACCAGTCTGTGAGTGCAGACATTTATTCTCATTTCAACGCAGAGTGATCTGCTTCAAATCTGACTCACCCTGTCAGAGTTTTGTATATTTCACTGAGATCTCCACTCATTTTCCTAAACCCCGTGGAATACTGGCCCAGTTTCCCCAATCTCTGCTCCCACAACAAGCCCGTCATCCCAGAGACCAGTCTGGTCATCCTTCACTGCTCTCCATCAATGTCAGGTTTGTCCTTTATTAAGTGAGGAGACCAAAACTACACACAATACTGCACAATGTTCGAGATGATATCTCACCAGACCCTGTACAGCTGCAGTAAGACACCCTTTCTCCTGGACTCGCATCCCCCTGAAATGAAGGTCAACGCACCGTTTATCTTCCTCACTGCTTTCTGTTTCTGCAATATTACTTTCAGCGTCTGGTGTACAAGGAGATGCAGATCCTTTTTAATGTTGCAGCGCCCCACTTGGTGGGTCTATGTACACTGATCAGCGTGCCAATTCCATGCCCAATATTGACTTATGGTTGCAGAACTCACTGCACTGCATAGGCCTCAGAGGTTTATGCGGATGGAAACAACAAAAAGGAGCATACGTCCCTTTGTAAATCAACATGTTTCAACCAATTCTTTTCAAATGGTAGGCTGCCAATTTATCATTTCCATCAAAGGGCACACCGTCACCTCTGTCCACATTGTTCTCCATCTGTCACATATTTACCCATTCATTCCACTTGTCTTAGTCTTCTCAGTGCTTTTTTACATTCTCCTCACCCATTCACAATCCCACATCCGTTAGTGCTGTCAGCAGGCTGGGATATATTGTATCTGATTCCAGCAACCCAATGTTTAAAGGGCATTGTGAACAGCTGGGCCCCAAGTACCGTTCCCTGCGACATCTCAGCAACCTTCCTCTGTTAATTTCTATTTATTTATTTCGTTAATCTGGGTGTCACTGGCTGGGCCAGCATTCATTGCCTGTCCCTAGTTGCCCTTGAGAAGGTGGTGGTGAGCTGCCTTGTTGAACGCTGCAGTCCACCTGCTGCTGTTGACCTTCAATGCCATCAGGGAGGGAATTCCGGGAATCTGACCCAGCGGCTATGAAGGAGCGGTGGTATATTTTCAAGTCAGGATGGTAAATGGCATGGAGGGGAACCTGAAGATGACAGTGTTTCCATACATCTGCAGCCTTTGACCTAGATTGACGTGGTCGTGAGTTGGGAAGATGGTCTCTGAGGATCTTTGGTGAATCATTTCATTGCAGCGTGTAGATAGTAAAACACTGCTGCTGCTGCTGCTGAATGTTGATGGTGGAGCATTGTGGGTGTAGGGACAATCAAACTGGTTGCTTTGTCATGAATGGTGTAAAGCTTCTTCAGTGTTGTTGGGGCTGCAATCATCCAGGCAATTTGGGAGTTTTCCATCACACTTCTGACTTATGCATTGCAGAGTATGGACAGAATTTTGGAAGTCAGGACTTGACTTACTCGCCGCAGTATTCCTAGCTTCGGACCTGCTCTTATAGTTACTGTGTTTATGTGGCGAGACCAGTGAGTTTTTGAGTAATGATTACCCAAGTAATGTTTGATACTGGGGGATTCAGTGATAGTAACACCATTGAATGCCAAGGGGCAGGTAAGATTGTATTTTATTGGTGATGGTCACGGTCTGGCATTTGTGTGGCCTGAATATTACTTGGCAGTTGTCAGCCTAGATACTCTCCAGATCTTGTCACATTTGAACATGGACTGCTTCTGTATCTGAGGAGACACAAATGTTGCAGAACATTGTACAATCATTGGCGAACATCCCCACTTCTGACCTTAACGTGGAGGGAAGGTCATTAATAAAGCAGCCCTGAAGAAGTTTTCGGCCACTGCCCGAGGGACTCCTACAGACTTGTACTGGAGCTGAGTTAACTGACCTTCATCAACCATGACCACCTTCCTACGTGTTAGGTATGATTCTAACCAGTAGGGAGTTTGCCCCTGATACCCCTTGATTCCAGTATTGCTAAAGCCCCTTGATACCATACTTGGTCGAAGGCAGCCTTGACTTAAAGGGCTATCACTCTCATCCCACCTCTGGAATTCAGCTATTTTGTCCATGTTTGAACCACGATAATGAGGTCAGGAGCTGAGTGGCCCTGGTGGAGTCCAAACTGGCGCCATTGACCACGGTATTGCTGAGCAGGTGCTGTTTAAAAGCACTGAGATCTTCCACCACTTTACTGATAATCGAGAGTAGACTGATGGAGTGGTAATTGGCCGGATTGGGTTTGTTCTACTTTTTATATACAGGAGATACTTGGGGTAATTTTTCACATAACCAGGGAAATGTCATTGTTGCAACTGGATTGAAACAGTTTGGCTAGGGGAGTGGCAAGTTATGGAGCACAAGTTTTCAGTACTATTGCCAGAATGTTGTCAGAGTATGGACCCTTTGGAATATCCAGTATCTCCAACCGTTTCTGGATATCGCGTGGACTGAATCTCATTGGCTGATGACTGGTAAGTGAATCGCTGTGGACCACTGGAGGAGGTTGAGATGGATCACCCACTCAGGATTTCTGACTGAAGATTGTTGCGAATGCATCAGCCTTATGTTATACATTGAGGTGCTGGTCTTTTCCATCATGAAGGAAGGGGTTATTTGTGGAATCTCTTCCTCCAGTGAATTGTTTAATTGTCCTCAACGTTTCTCAACTAGATGTGGAAGGACTGCAGTGCTTAGCTCTGATCCTTAGCTCTGTCTATCACTTACTGCTTATGCTGTTTGGTGCACAAGTTGTCCTGTTTGGTGGCATCACCAGGCTGACACCTCATTTTCAGGTATGCCTGGTGCTGCTCCTGCCATCCTGAACGTCCATTGAACCAATGATGATCCTCTGGATTGATGGTAATTGTTGTGAGGGAGATATACCACGCCATGAGGTCGTGTGGGTGTACAATTCTGCTCCTATAGATGAACCACAGAACCTTATGGACACCCAGACTTGAGCTGCTAGTTCTGTTCGAAGTCTGTCCTATTTCGCACCGTGATAGTACCACCCAAAATGGCGGAGTTTATTCTCAATGTGCAGGTGTGACTTTGTCTCCACAATGACTATGCGGTGGTCACTCTTACCAATACTGTCATGGACAGATACTTCTGCAACTGGCAGATTAGTAAGGCTGTGGTCAAGTAAGTATTTTCGTCTTGCTGGTTCCTTCACCACCTGCCGCAGAACCAGTCTAGCAGTTATATCCTTTAGGACCCGGCCAGCTCGATCGGTAATGCTGTAGCTGAGATACTCTTGGAGGTGGACATTGAAATCCTCCACCCAGAGTACATCTTGTGTCCGTGCTACCCTTAATGCTTCCTACAAATGTTGGTCAGCATGGAGGAGTACTGATTCTTCAGTTGAAAGAGGCTGGTACATGGTAATCAGCAGGAGGTTTCCTTTCCCATGTGTAAACTAATGCCATTAGACTTTATGGGATACAGAGTCAGTGTTGAGGACTCCAAGAGAAATTCCCTTCCAACTATATCCCAATGTGCCGTCACTTCTGCTGTGTCCGTCCTGCTGATGAGACAGGAGATATTCAGGGAAGGTGATGGGGAGTCTGGGATATAGTCTGAAATGGATCATCCACTCAGCACTTCTGACTGAAGATTGTTACAAATGAATCAGCCTTATCTTATAAACTTAAGTGCTGGGCTCTCCCATCATGGAGGCAGGGGTGATTTGTGGAATCTCCTTCTCCAGTGAATTGTTTGATTGTCCCCAACGTTTCTTGACTAGATGTGGAAGGACTTATACCTTACAGAACCTTAGAGACAATGTCATACTGTTGCCTGACGAATCTGTTTATTTCTATTAACTGTTTCCTGCCAGCTGTCCCATTCTAGAAACATGGCCATACATTAGCCCCAATCGACTCAGATTTGATTTTGTAAAATGGGCTTGGAGCTTTACCATTTTTTTTCTAAAACTCAACATGTTTTACATCCATTGCTTCTCTTTCATTTGTCTCCCAGTCTGTTTCTCAAACACAATTCTCATTCATAAATCTATGTTAGTGTTATCTATGACCATTACTTTCAGCCCCAATAATTTCTCCTAAACCATTTCCTTACTACGTTCTATGTTCCATGTACTCTATAATTTTCCCACACCAGACTTGGTTTTCCTTGTATTATTAGAAAGTTCTGTGAAGACAGAACTGAAGTAGTAGCTTAATAGGTCTGCCATTTCCCTGTTCCCCATTCTCCATTCTCTGGTTTCAGCCTGTAATGAAACTGCACTTGTTTTCTCATATTTCTCACATTGACATGATTTAACAAGTTATTACAGTTCACTCTTATAACCCTTGTGAATATATTCTTCTGAAACTCATCAATCCCTGCCTTAAGCTGCTCAATAATTGACCTTCCACACCATACACTCACAGGAGCATAGACTCTGTGCCTAGAGAAGTACAGCACGATCAATATTAGTCCCAATTCCCTCCAGCAGGCCCATAGCCTAAAATGACATTACACTTCCAAATGCTCGTCCAAGTACTTTTTAATGATTGTGAGGTTACCCGTGATAATTCCCCTCTCAGGAAGTAATCCCAGAACACAATAACCTCTCAGTGAAAAAAACGTTTCAATCCTCTCTGAACCTCAAAGTTTTCACTTTAAAAGTGTGCTCGCTTGTTCTTGACCCTCTGACTAAAAGGAGCATCTATTGTCTATCCACCGTGTCCGTGTCGCTCATCATCTTATCCTTCTGAATCACGGGCCCCTCAGCTTTCTCTGCTCCAAAGTAAACAACCCGAGCTTATCCAGCCTCTCTCCATAGCTGATATAGTCCATCCCAGGGAACATCCTGGTGAATCCCTTCTGCACCCTCTCCAGTACAATCACATCCTTCCTGGAATGTGGCTCCCAGTACCACATACAGTACTCCATTTTGGACGAACCAAAGCCCTGCATTGCTCTTATAATCTACGCCCTGATTAGGAAACACAACACCCAAGGTCCAGTTCTTAACTAGCCCATTAACCTGTCCAGTCACATGTGTGGAGAAGCACACTCTGAGGTTCCCAGTGTGCTGCCATTCATTGTGCCCTCCCCTGCCTGGTTCCTTCTCCCAAAGTGCATCACCTCATATTTATCAGGGTTACATTCTATCTGCTATTGATCTGCCCATCTGACCATTCCATCTGCATCTTCCTGTAACTTCAGGCCTTCCTCCTTACTGCGAACCACCCAGCCAATCTTTATGTCAAACATACACTTACTTATCACATCTTCCCCCGATCTCCATCTGGCCCCTTCCACATTCACATCTTTTTTTTATGAATATCACAAACAATAAGGGACACAGCACTGATCCCTGTGGTACACTAGGATACATTGGTCTTCAGTCACACAAACAGCCTTTTCCCACCACCCTCTCTCTCCTGCTACTAAGACAAATTTCGTTGTAATTTGGCAACTTATCCATCATATTGTGAGATTTTACATTATTTTTCAGTTTCCCAGGTGGAAATTTGCCAAAGACCTTCCTACAATACTAAACAATCGACCTCCTCAAACTAATTCAATCAAATCCATTGCATCTGACTTCCTCCTGATAAAGTCATGATGATTATCCCTGGTCAAACCTTGCAACTCTGATTGGAGTTCAATTTTCCTTCCCTATTTTCTCCAGTATTTTCCTAAACAGTGATCTAATACTCGCTCGTCTATAGTTCCCTGGTCAATCTCTCCAACCCTTACTGTGAAGTGGAATCGTATTAGCAGTTCTCTGACACCTCCCCTATGGTCAGATTCTAATAAAAATATTCAGTCAGGGTCTTTCCTCCTTTGACCCCAACAGTCGCCTGTGATACAACTCATTCAGACACGGAGATTGGACCAAATGTGTACAGAACAAACCTCAAATCCCAGCTCGTATTTTACATCAATCTGTTCAAGAGCTTCCTAGTCCATCTTCTTGAATTCTGTAGCTGCATCCTCCTTCTACCAAGTAAAATAGATGTGAAGGTCTCATGTAACAATCCATCAATGTTCTCCAGCTTGACACACAGATTAACTGTTTGCTGATTATTCTGTTCTACTTGTCCGTGTAGAATATCGTGGGATTCTTCCTGATCTCGCCGACTTGTACTTCTCCATGTCCCTCTGTTATTCAGTCCTTTCGATGTTTCTAAGATTCACTACAATCAACTCTCATGTTTTGAAACTCGAGATCACAGGCTGAGGTTCCCCATCAGACAATCTTGCCATTTTAGGGATTAATCTGGATAATACCTTTTGCAGTTCCTCTGTAGTCAATATATTCTTTCTTAGATTGGGACTCCAAACGATACAAAACACTCTAAGTGTAGTCTCATGAACACTCGATGCAGCTGGTGCACGACATCCTCTCTATTCCAATTACATTCACATGAATGTAAACCTAATTTTTACTTTCCCATTTGCATATATTCTTCTCAATACCTCTCGCTTTAACTTTTCTTACGAGCTTACTGTGTGAGTTCTTTGAAAAGAAAAGCTCATGAATATCCAGCTATATGTTATACATTGGTTCTTCATTGCCTATGTCCACAAGAATCATCTTCAAACCATTCCAAAAAAATGTTTGTCACTTCTGGTTTTCCTTTCATCAATACATTCCCACACTCCCCAGTTATATTATTACCTTCTAATTATCTAGTAGCATGTCCTTTGTAATCGAGTCCAACAGACACCTGACTGTGGATGGCAAGTTAACTGGTCTGTAGTTCTCCACTCTCCAAATTCATCCTTTCTTAAACTGTTGGATAATATTTTATAACCTTATCCAGATTGGCTAAATGCCGTTCTCTTTTTGATTTTCTTCTCAGTTTCTTGGTCATCCTTTGCTGGGTCCTACATTTCTCTGAATCCACTGGCTTACTGCAACACTTGGCATTTTTCTAAGCTGCCTCCTTTCATCTAATAGGTAAATGAAGGTGTGGTTGAAAGTGATAATCGGAGATTAGGGTAGACCAGATTTATAGGAAGGAAGGTAGACACATAGGAACATTCAAAAAGGCGGTGCTGACTTGGAAGGTTGGAGCGAGATAAGGTGGGATTAGGGGAAATGGAGAAATGGTGAAATCCACTATGATCCCCTGTGGTTGGAGGGTCCCAAGACAGAAGAGGAGGCTTTCTTCCTCATGGCTTCTGGTGGCTCAGGTTTGGTGATGGATCAGGCCTAGGCCCCTTATGTCCTTGGCAGAGTGGGAAGGGGAGTTAAAGTGCTCAGCCACAAGGCAATGGAGGTGTTCAATGTGGCTGTCCCAGAGTTGTTCTCTGAAATGATCCAGAAGTTGATGTTCTGTCTCGCCAATATAGAGAAGAACACATTGGGTTTAATGGATGCAGTAGTTGCGGTGTTCTGTCTCCCTTCGTCACCTATCACTTTCAACCCCACCTTCATCTACCTATCGCAATCCCTGCTAACCTCCCCCCGTCGCACCCCCTTCTCATTCATCCCCCAGCCCGCTTGGCCCATAAGCTTCATACCTGATGAAGGGCTTATGCCCGAAACATCGATTTATCTGCTATTAGTATGCTGCCTGACTGTGTTTTTCCAGAATCACACTCTTCGACTCTGATCTACAGCATCTGTAGTCCCCACTTTCTCCTCACACTTTCATGGCTTGCATGACTCAGATTTATAACGGTTACTTCAAATAAAACAAAAACTGCCGTGTCCTCAAACAGCATAAAAGAAAACCATTACATTGTGGTCACTGTTCCCAAAAGGTCCTTTCCAGCAAAATTTTCAATTAGCTCTTCTGCTCACTCAACACCAATACCTAAATAACCTGATCTCGAGCTCAGTGCTCGACATAATGTTAATGTAAACCATCTCGCACGTGGTCACGAAATCCATTTTTCCCAGCATTAGCATTCAATTGGGTTAACACAGTTTAGATATAATTTAAACAGTAAATTATTACTGCAGTCGCCACAAAGGTGAATATCTCATTTCCTGTTTTATAACATGTCCAGCATTTGTACTGCAGCTTTCACTTTGAAAAATAACTCCCATCAATGTTTGCTCCTCCTTGCTGTTTTTGCGCTCCACCTTACAAGATTCTGTAGAATCTGAGCGATGTGGGCTCTGGGGAGATTAATGGTAGAGATCATCTCGCCACATCATTTATGATCTTCTCAAACTTTAATTTCTCCAGATCTCCCGTTATGCTGATGGAGTAGAGAAGGACAACGATCTTCCAACAATGCTCTATATTCCCCCAGAGAGCTGAGACAGCTCTGAGCTGGGTGGGAACGTTACAACAGGCGGGTAAAGTGTTGCTGCTGCTGTACAGGGTCTTAGTGAGATCACATCTGGAGTAGTGTGTACAGATTTAATCTCTTCAATGAAGAAAGGCTGTTGTTATATTGGAAGCAGCTCAGAGATGGTTCCCTCAGCTGATTCTTGAAATGAAGGTGCTATCTTACAACGAAAGGGTGATCAGGTTGACCCAGTAGCCATTGGAGTTTACAAAAATTAAAGAGTGTCCTATTTCAACATAGATGACAGAAGGAGTCAACAAGTGAAGCAAATTACGCAGATAGTGGAGGAACCATTCCGTTCTCCAGCCTGTTACACAGGAACAACAGGGGGATATTAAGGCCTTCGAGCCTGTTAGACCAAAACAGGACGAGGCTAGTCAGCCCCTGGAGCCTGATATACATTTACAGAAGGAGGCCAATCAGCCCCTTGAGCCTGTAACAGTCGGCCATGCTGCACCAGTATCCTGTTAAACAGTAACAGGATCAGTCCATTCAGCCTCCTCAAGTCTGTAACATGGGAACTGGAAGAGGTCACACAGCGACTCGAGCTTGTTACTCTGGGATAACAGGAGGTCTTTCAGACCCACCGAGTCTATTTCAAGGGAGTTGGATAAGGATAAAAACGATCTGCGACTTCTTTCATGAGAAAGGAAGAGGTAATTCAGACACATGTCTGTTGTATGGGAACAAGAGAAGACCAATCACTCCCTCGGTCCCATCTCCAGGATACATGCAGAAACCGTTCAGTATCTCCACCTGTTATGGGGAAATATGAGAAGCCCCATCAGTCCCTCAAAATGTTACCCAGCAACAGGAGGATTCCATAATCCCCCAACCCCCTAACGCATCAATGGGAGAAGGTCATTCTGGCCTTGGAGACATCAGCATGGGAACACCAGAAAGACGTCAGCCCATCGAGATTGTACACCAGCAGTCAGTCACACATGCCTCAAACAGCAATTGGAGCAGATATCTTAAAACCTTTTGCCCATTAAACAGTAATTTAAAGAAAACGTAAAGGTTTTCAAAAGGGAAGAAATTATAATAACTGTTACGTTTGGGCGTAAAACGTAATGATAAACTATTGTAATTTAAGACAATTATTAGAATCCATTGTTGAGGACATTTGCAAAGTTAAACCACAATCCATTGGAGTCAACATGGTTTTACAAAGGTTAAATCGAGTTTGAAGTGTTTGCTTGAGTTACTTAAAGATATGACAAGCAAGGTGGATAGTAGGATTCCTGGAGATGGAACATATCTGGTCTTCCTGAAGGCATCGGATGTGTCACTTCTCCAAAGTGTAAGTGGTAAGACCAGACAACATGGGTTTGGGAGTAATTTATTAGCTTGTATTGAGGATTGGTTAACCAACAAAATGCAGTCAGATGGAATAAATGTGTCATTTTATTTTGGAAAATGCAATTTGTGGTGTGCCATTGATTTCAGTTCTCATTTGCGATCGATAGTATTACTGTACTCGGTTGACGGGATAGAAAATACGATACCACATTTTCAGATAACACTAACATTGGTGAGAAATTACTTCAGAATTATAATGCAAGAGATTTAAAACTATATGGATAGGTTGTGTGAATGGGCCAACATTTGGCAAGGAACATTAAAGTGAATAAATATGGGGCTATTCAAGTTGGCCAGTATAATAAAAAGACAAATTATTATCTAAATGGAGAGAAAGTTCAAAGTGTTTAGGTGCAGAGGGATCTGGGTGCCTGCTTGCATATCACAGAAAACCTGCTTGTGGGTACTTCAAGTAATGAGAAATGCAAGCATAATTTCAGTGTTCATTTATAAAAGGATAGAGTAGAAAAGTGGGGAGTGTTGCTCTAGCTATGCAAGGCATTAGTGAGGCTGCAACTGGAGTACAGTTTGGGTGTCCTACAGAATGAGGTATTTGCATTGTAGGCAATTCAGAAGAGCTTCATTAGATTGATTCCATATTTGAAGTGTTTGTCTTATGAAGAGAAATTGAGCAGTGTAGGCCTATACTCTCGAGTTTATAATAATAAAAGGAGATTTCATTGAGATCTGTAAAATGCTAAATGTAATTGAAAGTGTAGGTTTGGAGAGAATTTTCTTTCCTGTGGCACAATCTACAACAAGAGACGAGGGTTTAGGATGGAGACATAGCAACAAAGTGGAACAGAGGCCGCGTTGACATCAGCCTCATCGAGAGTTTGGATTCCTCACAGATGCTCCTTGTTCTTATTCAGCCCTTCGACTGTGTTGGATAGGAATGGGGGAGGCCTGGGTATCATACTGGAAGCAGGCACTCAGGATAAATCAATCTCAATCAGTTAGACAGAACGTAAGCAGTAGGGTGACACAGTGACCAGCACTGGGTTCTCAACTATTTCCAATCTATATTAATGATCAGGAGGATGGAACAGATATTCAGATGCTGAGTTTGGTGATGTCGCTGTGATAAGCAATAGATTAAATTATCACGAGAGGGTGGAGAGTCTGCAGATAGATTCAGAGAGGTAAAGGCAATAGATAATAGTTTGGCAGGTCGAATTTAGCATGATATCACCTATCATTTCATTTACAGGAATAATGGAAGGCAGTATGTGACTGAAATGGAGAGGGATTACAGGATTAAATGATACTTTGTACTGGGGGGTTCACTCAGACCCGTTCAGACATGGGAGGTTTTGCTCCATTCCTGATCGTCAGCTCCCAGACACTCCAAGTGACCCCATTGCTCTCCGTACACATGTAATACTTTGATGTGGTTGGTTGGAGATGGGGATGATGTTTTGAAATGTGCATCAAGGGGACGGCCTTTATCCAAGATATATTCATTTCTTTCTACGTGGAGACCCGATGACGATGGTAATGGCTGACTGCTTCTGAATGAAGAGGCCGTGATTGCTGCCAGGACAGTGGGTATTCACCAACATGAAATACTGTGCATGGGCACACTGTAACATTAATAGAGAGAGAGCTCCTTCAGTTCCTCTACCTCTCCCTATTGATATAGTTACTCCGCAGATGCCATGTACACCATCGGGAATCCCACTATACTGGATCCACCCGGCAGCTCCCTGCTGTGGGAGAAACAATGTGTTGACCTCATCCACCATATACATACTCCGTCACCGTATGGTGACACTGATGTTGAGATACTGGGAAATGATGGATATGTCACCCAGTCCTGCCTGGAAAGTTCTGGATCATAGAAGCTGAATGAAACTGTGACGCTAACAGCCACTTGCAGCACCGTCCTCCGCCTGGTGTGAAGCTGCAGGTCATGTTGAAGGAGGTGACACCGCTCTGTGACCAGCTCCTTGTTCAATCAGGGTCCCCTCACACTTTGATCCTAGGTTAGGTGGAGTTGAAAAGCTGTTCCTGGAAAACCCGGGGTGGATACAGCAGATCGCTTTCCCCACACACCCTCACCGCGTGGTTTCAGAGCTTCCCCTCTCTGCAGCCTCTGCTCCGTTTGTTGATCATGTTACAGACCCAGATGTTGTAACTACAGTCCCAATGCTCCATCCCGAGTTGGGTCAGCAAATCCTCAGGTCTCCCTGAATGTCTGAGGCAACTCACAGCACAACCTCCAGCAAACCATTCCCCAACCCCTCCACTAACTTTTCAATAACTGGAGTCAATCAGAAACCCCTCGGCTACAGATCCCCGGAAAATATTTTAAGAAGGCCGCTTAGACCCAAAGCTTTCCTTATTTTGAATATAGATGGGAAGTGTGCATTCCAGATATGTTGTAACTGGTCAAATCACTCGACATTAAGCACAATATAATATAATCTATTCAAATGATTTAGTTAAAATCCAATCAAAGGAAAGAACATTTTGGGATAGCTTATATGTTGGAACACCTACACAACAATAGATACCGTACCTTCTTGGTTTACACCGCTTGACACAAAGATATATTCAAATACAGATTCTTACATGCAATTTTCCGATCCAGGAGAAATCAACATCAACAAGAGATCTCAACGAGAAAAGCAGCTATGGATCATGTATTGAAACTCCCAACCCTGCTGGGATCCCCAACAGCTTCTGAATGCTGCAGCTAAAAACCAAACGAGAAGACCTGGTGTGTGAGAGCTGGCCACTGCCCTTCGATTGTTACCACCGTTTAATGAAACCTAAAGGCCTCCTCAGTTATTTACTTAAATAGTGTTTCGACAGCAGTTCTGCACCTCTGCCTTTATAACCTCTCTTCAAAAACAACCTAAGAGAAACTAACCTCTTTACAGTGATAGTATACTCACAACTCCTCCTTTAATAAAATGATCCATCAATATACAAAGATGGATTAATTTTAGACCTCCTAATCGCCCTCTATTTGTAGACTGAAATGCATATATAGGTAAAAACAATGACTGCAGATGTTGGAAACCAGATTCTGGATTCGTGGTGCAGGAAGAGCACAGCAGTTCAGGCAGCATCCGAGGAGCAGTAAAGTCGACGTTTCGGGCAAAAGCCCTTCATCAGGAATACAGGCAGAGAGCCTGAAGGGTGGAGAGATAAGTGAGAGGAGGGTGGGAGTGGGAAGAAAGTAGCATAGAGTACAATAGGTGAGTGGGGGAGGGGATGAAGGTGGCAGTCGGGGGGAGGGTGGAGTGGAGAGGTGGAAATGAAGATAGACAGGTAAGACAAGTCATGGGTACAGTGCTGAGCTGGAAGTTTGGAACTGGGGTGAGGTGGGGGAAGGGGAAATGTGGAAAATGTTCAAGTCCACATTGATGCCCTGTGGTTGAAGTGTTCAGAGGCGAAAGATGAGGCATTCTTCCTCCAGGCTTCTGGTGGTGAGGGAGCGGCGGTGAAGAAGGCGCAGGACCTCCAGGTCCTTGGCAGAGTGGGAGGGGGAGGTGAAATGTTAGGCCACAGGGCGGTGTGGTTGATCGGTGCTGGTGTCCCAGAGATGTTCCCTAAAGTGCTCTGCTAGGAGACGTCCAGACTCCCCAATGTAGAGGAGACCGCATGTCGAAGGCTCCTTTAGGGCCTTGGATGGAGGTGAGGGAGGAGGTGTGGGCGCAACTTTTGCAATTCCTACAGGGGCAGGGGAATGTGCCAGGATGGGAGGCTGGGTTGTAGCGGGGCGTGGACCTGACCAGGTAGCCACGGAGGGAACGGTCTTTGCAGAAGGCGGAAAGGGGTCGGGAGGGAAATATATCCCTGGTGGTGGGGTCTTAGGGAGGTGGCGGAAATGTCGGTGGATGATTTGGTTTATGCGAAGGTTGCTAGGGTGACAGGTGAGCACGAGGGGCGTTCTGTCCTTGTAACGGTTGGAAGGGTGGGGTCAGTGGGCGGAGGTGCGGGATGTGGACGTGGTGCGTTGGAGGGCACCTTTAACCACGTGGGAAGGAAAATTGCGGTCTCTAAAGAAGAAGGCCATCTGGTGCGTTCTGTGGCAGAACTGGTCCTCCTGGGAGTAGATACGGCAGAGACGGAGGAATTGGGAATACGGGATGGCATTTTTCCAAGAGGTAGGGTGGGAAGAGGTGTAATCTAGGTAGCTGTGGGAGTCAGTGGGTTTGTAAAAACTGTCAGTGTCAAGTCGGTCGTCATTAATGGAGATGGAGAGGTCCACGAAGGGAAGGGAGGTGTCAGAGATGGTCCAGGTAAATTTAAGGTCAGGGTGGGATGTGTTGGTGAAGTTGATGAATTGCTCAACCTCCTCGCGGGAGCACGAGTTGGCACCAATGCAGTCATCAATGCCGCGGAGGAAGAGGTGCATATATATATTACATTGACTCTGAACATACAAATGTTTACAACTAGATTCGATTTCAGTCATTTTACTCCTGCCACAGAATGCCTTTGTCTTTCTTCATCCAAGTCTCCACAACGTGTCAAAACTTACTTTTCTCGCCCTGTCACCTGTATAATTTCAAATTGAATAACAGCAATAATAAGCTCAGTTGAAACAGACTGGTACTCTTCTCCCTAAACTTCTCCAAAAGCTTTAAGGGGTCACGATCAGTGATAAAGATTTGTCTCAGGTATGTTATTCGCAATTTAAATGCTGAAATGTTGTAATGCCAACGCCACGCTCAAGGCCTCCTTCCTCACTGTGGAATAAATCTGCTGATGTTTCCACTGGACACTCTGACCACACGTTACATAATGGAGCACTTCGCAGCTCTCCAATAGTCCCTCTGAATGACATATCTCCTCATGTCTCAGCGTAAAATAGTTACATCCTTCTGTATCTCTTAATGCTGTAACCTGTTTACCTGCTACTCCTGGCCTATGCCAGTAAACCTTACTCTCACAGGGGTATGTTTTAAGAAGGTCTCGTACATTCTTCTCAATCCCTCACGGAAACCAAACTTTGATTTCTGAACTCAATCATCATCATCAGCCATTTCAGCTTCTAATCTTGCCGTTTTAACAGTCCGCTCTTCCACACGAGTTCTCACGACTGCAGGAAGTGAATTGTTGAACTTCTCCAAAATAAGAATCTCTCTGAGAGTGTCATAACTTTGCTCTGTTTTTAATACCCTTACCCACCTTTCAAATTTACTTTGTTAGATTCTTTCAAACTCAATGTGCGTTTAACCACGGACGCTATTTTAGATTCCTGAAACACTGTCTGTCGGCTTCTGGCACAAGCTCATGTACACTTCAGATGGCTTTCTTCACCTCCTCCTCCTCCCCAGACACCGCCTCCGATAGAGATGCAAATGACAATCAGCTTTGTTTGAATCAACATGTTCACTGGGCACTGCATTTGTTTAGCCACTTTCTCAAGTGAAATTAAAAAGGCTCCCCCATCATTCTCATCAAATTTAGATAATGTCTGGATGTATTTAAACAGATCCCCATCAAGCCTTTGGCTACTATAGGGTTGCTCATCCTCACTATCCTCCTCATCCAGCCTACTGTCTACCTTCATCACCACCTTCTATGACAACTTTCCTCTCTAATTACTAACTTTTGAAGTTAAATCTCTCTGCTTTTCTTCTTTCTTAATCTCTCTTTCTTCTTCATTTCCTGTTCTTTAATTTCTACTTTTCAACATAATTCAAACTGTTTCAATTCCTTCTCATGTTCACGGTGCCTCATTTGAAATTGAATTCTCGCCATTTCCAAAGACTCTGATGGCGCTTCCACCAAATGTAATTGCTGAGCTATAGCTGTAATTATCTCTCATTTTCTCACAAACAAACGCAACCCTAACTCCAGCCTTTCTGCCAATTCCTACAGCTTTGCCTTCATTACCTTTTGTAAAACACACAACTTCACTTCTTCCACACCCAGAGAACTCTCAGTGACTGAAAGAATCTTTATACACAAAATACTGTTTAAACCAACTGAATTCAACATCGGGCACAAGAGACACTAACAGCTACCATCCGCGACCTTTGAACCCAATAGCTTCCTGGTGCGTGCTCTCCAGTGTCTGCATGAGCTTATTCTGGATTCGCTGGTTTCCTCCCACAATCCCAAGGTGTGCATGACAGGTGAATTAGCCATGCTAAATTGTTTGTAGTTTTCAGGGATGTGTGGGTTCGGAGTCTTTGTCGGGGTAAATGTGTAACACCAGGGTCGAGGAATGTGTCTTGGTAGGTTACTCCTCGGAGGGTCGGTGTGGACTTGTTGGGTCGAATGGCCTGTTGGCACACTGTAGGGATTGTAATTCTAAACCCAATTTGGTGTTACCGATTTAGAACCAAACAAGAGACCCCAGTTTGCTATAGACCAACCAGACTGCCTCAAACTATTTTAAGCAGGTAGCTTGGATACGAACCTTTTCGTATTTTAAAGGTAGATTTGAAGTGGGTGTTCCAGGTGTGATGCTACTCGTCACACCACTCACCATTAATTAAACCACAATATATTTAAACATTCTAATGATAAGCCATACAAAATGAAGAGGATTTTAGAATAACTTAACTATTGGAAACATTAACCAAATAATGGATACAGTACCTTCTACAAATGAACTGTTCCAATAAACTAACATCACCTAAACACACTCCATGTTAAAGAGGAGCATTCAGACATTCAGTTCTCCAATCCAGGAGTAAACAGCATCAAGTGAAGCTTCAGAGAGAATAGCAGCTAGGGATAATTTACTAAAACTTCCAACCCTTCTGGGACACAACCACCTGGTGACTTACAGCCGTAAGGAAAAAACTAGAAAGCCTGGTCTATGCGAGCTGGCCATTGTTATTACTATTTATTAAAAACCCTAAAAGTCTCGTAAGTTATTTACTTGAGCCATTTCAGTAGGCAGTTTGGCCTTTAAGACATCTTGTTAAAAAAAGAGAAAATAACCTTTTATTTTTAAAGAAAATGACAGCATTGTCACACAATTTAGATGCCTGGTCCTTTACTCAATGGGCTTCCCCGAGTTACTGATCGCAAGGTCACCTGAGTGGGGCAAACACAGGTACAGTCCAAGTTACAAGGATGAGTCTCATAACTTCTGAAACATGCCTGTCCATGGCCATCACATGTGACATACCGGGAAGTGAACAACAGCCTAACACACACCATTTCATTGTTTCTGAGCTACACAATGCCAGCACTCGAAACATTAGGGAGACAAAACCCAAGGCCAGGGAAAGATACAGAGGGGCTGAGAGATTCACATTAAAGACAGAAACAGGCAGTTAATTAACTGGGAGGAGGTTGTGGAAATATGGGGAAAAAAGACAGAGCAGTGGGACTGACTGGAGAATGTAAGATATTCGAGAGTAAAATTACAAGAATGAGAACTTTGAATAAAGGCATTGTCAGATCAGCTGAAATGGTTTGTTACATTAAATTCTCAATCTGCTTCACACAACACCACAAACAACATAAACCGGGGCAAGATGACAGCCCAGCATGGAGAGCTGTGCAGAACATGCGAGTGTGTTGCTCAGTAAACTGCACTATCTGCCCAGCATGGAGAGTACTGCAAACTTTACGATCATATGCTAACTATACTCGCATCAGATTACTGCCTACAATGGGAAGGTTTGCTCTGTGTGTGTGTGTGCGCGCGTGTGTGTGTGTTCATCAGAAACTGAGAGAGAGTGCGTGTGCGTGGGCGATTGGCGTGGTTGAATGCGAAAGGAACACACGTGAAGGAAACTATTTTACATACGAACAACTGACAGGCTTTTGGATAATCGACAGAGAGAGAAGGAGGGAAGTTTCATGGACAGATGAGGGAAAGTGTTTGAGAATGTTAAAATAAAGGCATTGCCATACACAATAACAATATACTCGGCGTGCACATGAATGACAGATTGATGGGAGTTTGGTGTGAGTTCGAATCAGATTTGCTTCGGCAGGTTTGAAGCCGGGAGCGTCAGCAGCAGATTATTATCATCATTAAGACTGTATTTTATAACTCAAGGTTCAAACAGGAGATGGAATAAGCCAGTGAGATGCATTGTGGAGTGATAAATATTTCAAGTTAGAAATGGTCAGGGCATGGTGTCAGGAATCAGCTCATGGTCAAAGGGATCACCCACACATTTATGACTCGTCTGCTTCAGCCGCAGATATTGGCCAGGGATGGGATGAAAACACTGGAAAAAAGTGGAGTTTGTAACCAGAACAGTAGACAGTGACCTCCATGCTCTTAATATTTAAATAACAAAGGCAAATATACAATACATTGCGGTTCTCCGCTGAAACTGAGGAGGTCAACATAGAGACCCATGAGTAACACTGCCAAAGCAGAGGGAGGCAGTAATTGAACACCTTCATTGATGTAGCTAATAGTCGTCTGTAGAGTTTCAACATGAACAATAATAGTGGCCAGAAGTGTAGAATATATGAAAGAACAGTAATACAGTCATAATAGGTTTGTAGAAAAAAACTGGACAGTGACACTTACCAGGAACACCAACGATAGCCAGGAAAGGATAATAAAAATATTGAATAACGTGAAGAGCATAATAAATCTGGAATGACAAGGACAACCAATAAAATGTAGAAAGATACCAAACATAATCGGATAAACTCCTGTCTATTGTTGGAACATTCCAGTCTAATGTTCCCAGATTCTGATCCATTTTTGTAACATTCCAGTCCAATATTGTCAGAGTCTGGTCCATATTTGGAACATTCCAGTCTAATGTTCTAAGAGTCTGATCTCTCCTCCTCCTCTCCCTGGGTCTGCTGTTCCCTGTCAGTGCTGTCGGTGATGCTCCCTCTCATGTTATGGGATAAAACATTGAAAGACGCGCATTTATCGTTAAAAGATGGAAATTCTCCACTGGGATAACTAGAATCCACGAAGACTGGTATTATTCACAGTCACGGAACAAATAGGATCAGTTAACCAGTTCCATACACCATTTTTCATATCATTATAAAAGGGAACAGTTACTGGGTTTGAATGGAATGGATAAGGGTTGCTGAGGGATGAACCATAAATCTTTCAATGTTTTAATCATTTTTTTCCCTTGCATATGAGAGTATTAACAGGACAGTGCAAGGCTCTATATATGTTCCACTCTGTTTATGAAAGGAAGCAGTTATAAAATAACAGATCGGCTACATAAAAAAACGTCGGGTGGGCAAGTTTCTAGATACCTGAACACAAAGTATGATACTTATTATCTGGTGTGAGGCTACTCCTGCTTTTCATGCCCTGTTTCCAGAACCTTCCTTAATCTTGAGACAGAGCACTGAGACTGCTGCTCAGGAACAGGCCGAAGCAATTCTGTCCCTATGGGCCTCTTATAGAGGGATAAGAGAAGGCCATCCAATCCATATTAGCCTGTTGCTACTTGAAAAGGTGGAACGCTGGAACATTAGCACATTTTGCAAACAAAATCATTCAAAATAAAAGGAATTGTCGCTGTAGCTGTATGAGGTGTTACTGAGAGGGCACCTGGAGTACTTTGTGTTATTTGTGTTTCGGTAACTGAAAAGGGATGTACCTCCATCAGATATAATTTAATGGCTGCTCATAATCCAAGGGTTGCTGTGTCATTTAATGTCTCGTGGCTGTTATAAAGGGACAGGAGGAGCCTATTCAACCTCTCGAGCCTGTTACAGAGGGGCAGGAAATATTTACTTAACATTTCAAGTCTGTTACACATAAATATCAGTTTTATAATAGTTATGGAATAGGAAAGACCTGATGTAAACATTAAAGTTCTAACTTTGAATAAGGCCAATTTTGAAAGAGTTAGGCGAGCCCTCTGAAAGGCTGATTTCGATATGCTGTTCACAGGGAAAGGGATGGTTGGAAAATGCAAGGCCATAAAAACGTGGATCCAGAGAGTTCAGAGCCAACGTGTTCCTATCAGTGAGATGGGCAAGGCTGTGGGTGCAGGGATTGCTGGATGGCTAGATATATTGATGCTCTGGTCAAGGTAAGGAATGAGGCATATGTCAGGTAAACAGAGCTGAGATCAAGTGAAACCCCAGAGGAGTATAAGGGCAGCAAATGTATAGTCAATGGCGAAATCGGGCCAGAAAAATGTGAACACGGGTTGATTTTAGAAATATGGTTAACGAGGTATTGACAAATCTCTACAAAGCTGTTCGTGGCAAAAGATTAACTAGGGAGAAAATAGGGCACATTAAAGATCAGTAAGGCTACCTATGTGTGGAACCACAAGAGATGGGAAAGATATAAACAAGTATTTCTCCTCAGTATTTAATGTGGTGGAGGTTACAAGAGTGAGAAAATGAAGAAGTGTATAGTGATATCTTGAAAAGTATCTATATTACAAGGAGGTGTTGGACATTGGAAAACACATAAAGGTGAACAAATCCCTGGGACCGGATCAGTTGTATCCCAGAAGACTGTGGGAAGCTAGGAAAGAGATTGCTCAGACTTTTGCTGATATATCAGTATTATTGATTTCCACAGGTGAGGCATCAAAAGACTGCAGAGCTGCTAACATGGTGTCATCATTTCAGAAAGAAACGAAAAACCAGGTAACTATAGACTGGTGAGCCTGACGTCAATAGTGACTAAATTGTTGGAGGGGACTTTGGGGGAAAGGATGTATATGCATTTGGAAAGACGAGGACTGAAGAGTGCTTTGTACATTGGACATCACGTCTCACTGACTCGGTGGAATTTTGTGACGAAGTGATGAAGATGATTGATGAAGGCAGGATAGTGGATGTTGTCTTTATGGAATTCAGTAAGAAAAGCAAAATGTTCTACATGGTAGACTGGTTAGCAAGGTCAGACTGCCTGGAATCCAGGGAGAGCTCGCCATTTAGATCCAAACTTTTCTTGAATATTGAGGATAGGGCGTGACAGTGGATATTTGTTCATTAAACTTGGAGACCTGTGACCAGTGGTGTGCCACAAAAGTCAATAGTGAGTCCACTGCCTCTTGTCACATATACAAATCATTTGCAATTGAGCACATGAAGTACGGTCAGTAAGTTTGTAGATAATTCCAAATTTGGTGGTGCAGTCGACAGTGAAGAATGATATCTCAGAACAAAGTGGAAACTTGATTAGGTGAGCTGAGGGGTGACAGATGGAGTTAAATTTAGATAAATGTGAGGTGTTGCATTTTGGCAAGACAAATCAGGGCAAGACATGTAGGTAGTGCCCTGTCGAAAGTTGCCAATCAAAGAGAACTCCATTGAAATTATAGAATCCCTACAGCGTGGAAACAGGATTTTCGGCCCATCAAGGCCTCACCGTCCCTCTAAACAGTATCCAACTGGACAAACCTCTACCCTATCCCTCTGAGCCTGCATTTCCCATGGCTAATCCACCTCGCCTACACATCCCAGGGTACTTGGGGCAATTTAGCATGGCCAATCTACACTTGCCTGTATATCTTTGTACTGTGGGAGGAAAACGTAGTAACCGGAGGAAACTCATGCAGACACTGGGAGAATGTGCAAACACCACACAGGCAGTCATTCAAGGATAGAATTAAACCCAGATCGCTGCGCTCTGAAGCAGCAATGCTAGTCTCTGAGCTGCTGTGTCACCTTGTGGTGCAGGTTCTCCGTTCCTTGAAAGTGCCGTCACAGGTAGACAGCGCAGTGAAGAAGGCACTTGGTGATCTTCCCTTTATTGGTACTTGCTTTGAGTCTATGCGTTTGCAAGACATGTTGCATCTGTACAGGACATTGGTTCGGCCACATTCGTAATACTGCTTTTAATTCTGGTCACCCTGCTGTCGGAAAGATGTTGTCAAACGTGAAAGCGTGCAGAAGAGATTTAAAAGAATGTTGCAGGTGTTGGAGGGTTTGAGCTACAGGGAGAGTTTGAATAGGCTGAGGCTATTTTCAAGCGTTGAAGCTGAGGGGCCATCTTAAAGAGGTTTATAAAATCATGACGGGCATAGATAAGGTATGATTCGGAGGTGCTGGTGTTGGACTGGGGCGTACAAAGTTAAAAATCACACAACACCAGTTTATAGTCCAAGAGGTTTAATTGGAAGCACACTAGCTTTCGGAGCGACGCTCCTTCATCAGGTGATTGTCACCTGATGAAGGAGCGTCGCTCCGAAAGCTAGTGTGCTTCCGATTAAACCTGTTGGACTATAACCTGGTGTTGTGTGATTTTTAACATAGATAAGGTAAACAGTCAACGTCTTTTCCCCAGCATAGGCAAGTCGAAAATTACAGGACAAAGGTTTAAGGTGAGAGGAGAAAGTTTTATCAAGGGGAATGAGGTACAAAGATAGACTGCTGTGTGTATGGTTTGAGCACCCAAAAGAGGTGGCGTAGGCAGACACAATTACACCATTTAAAAGGCATTTGAATGGGTACGTGCATGCGAAGTGTTTAGAGGGATATGGGCCAGGTGCTGTCAAGGGGGACAAGATAAATTTAGGATATTTGGTCAGAATGGACGGCTGGATCAAGGGTCTTTTTCCATGCTGTACATCACTGAAACTCTGTTGACTCTTGAGTGTATAACACAGGAACAGGAAAAGGCTACTCTGGTTCTGAATTCTGTCAGTCAGCTTGTTTGCTCAATTACTGAGAGTCAAATACAAAAATATATCATTCAGATTTTGATGGTGTTGTGCAGAAACAAGAGAAAGGCTTTTAGTCAAGAGAACCTGTAAGGAATGTGAAGAGGCCATTCAGTCCCTCAACTCCATTCTACAGAAGCAGCAGGTGAGCACAGAGCGATTGGAGCTTGTTAGTCGGTAGCAAGAGGAAGACATCTACTTTCACAAACTTGGGATCAGGAGGCAGCACTCAGTTGCTCAAGACTGGGACACAGGAACAGGAGGGAGTCTCTCAACTGCTCGAGACTGGGCCACAGGAAAAGTAGGGAGTCATTCAACTGCTCGAGACTTGGATAGAGGAACAGTAGGGAGTCACTCAACTGCTCAACACTCTGACACAGGAACAGGAGGCAGTCACTCAACTGCTCAAGACTCGGACACAGGGACAGGACGCAGTTACTCAACTGCTCGAGACTGGGACACAGGAACAGGAGGCAGTCACTCAACTGCTCGAGTCTAGGACACAGGAACAGGAGGCAGTCACTCAACTGCTCGAGTCTGGGAAACAGGAACAGGAGGGAGTCATTCAACTGCTCGAGACTGGGTCACAGGAACAGGAGGCAGTCATTCAACTGCTCGAAACTAGGGCACAGGGAAATCTGGAGGCTAGTGAGGCCCGAGGATCCTGTTACGCAAGAACAGGAGGAGGTGACTCACTCCCCACCAGTATGGGACACTGGGAGAGAAGGGGAGTTTGCCTTTTACAAACAGAAATAGATGAATAAGTTACATTCGTGGTCCACACAATCCTGCCCCACCATTCACTCAGACCATGGCTGATCTGATTGTGATTTCCTCATGCCATTTTATGGAGACTGCCCTCTCTGCAGCCTCGGCTCCATTTTTGGACATGTTACAGACCCAGATGCTGTAACAACAGTCACCATCACTCATCCAGAGGGTCGGGTCTAATCGGATGAGTCAGGATTTGAAGGATCCAATTACAAGAATGAAAACACAAAATAAAGGCTTTGCCAGATGTTTCGATCTCTCACATTTGTAATCCAACTCACATAACCAGCCCATCCATTACATATTCAGGATGGAGCACTGTGTAAATCCGGTCCAGAGTGGTACACTGTGCAGCCCACACCAATGTTTGATCTACAATCCTGGGCTAAATGTCCCGCGTAGGGAGCTTTGCAGACCGCACTGGTTCATTCATATATAACCCCAGGCTTTTGCATTGTTCGGTAACACTGTGTTAGATCACTGCCCAGTGTGGGGAAGCTTGCAGCTGATGCTGGCAGTGACAGGATGTGCAGCTCCTATCCATTTACAGCTCTATGTCTCCACTGTGCCTTGACAAGGGGCTCTGTGGGTGTGAAAATCATTGCAAAGGAGAGATGTAAATGGAAACAGTTTAAATACCAATGGTTCCGATTCAGGCGCATAACACTCCAGTATTTAAAGATGAAATAACTGAGATAATGTCCAGTGAGGATTTGTGGATGGTGAAAAGAAGTAAGAGTGAGGTGGTAATGTTACAGTGGTTGCGCTATAATCCTCCAAATAATCAATGCGAATTGGAAGAACAAATATGCAGGGAGACTGGGGAGACTTGCAGGAACAATAGGATTGTCATAATAGGTGATTTTAATTGCACTAACATGGACTGGAACGTCCAGAGTGTTAAGGACTTAGATGGAATGAAATTTGTTAAGTGTGTTCAGGCAAGTTTCCATAAGCAGCATATGGAGGGTCCTACTCTGGAAGGGACAAACTCGACCTACTGTTGGGGCATAGGGCAGGATAGGCGACAGAGATAATGTGGGGGAACATTTTGGAGCTGTATTAATTTTAAAATAGTTATGGGAGTGACAAAATTGGTCCACAGATTCAAGTTCTAAATTGGGGCGAGGCCAATTTTTTGGAATTAGACATGGACTTGCAAAGATTGATTGGAGTAGCTTGTTTCCAGGCAAAAAGATCTCTGGTAAGTGGGAGTTCTTTAAAATTCAAGGTCGAAATGTGCCTGTGAGGGTGAAGGGAAAGTGAGGCAGGAAGAGAGAACCCTGTATTACAAGAGATAATTAGGCTCTGACCAGCAAAAAAGGAGGCGTGGCTCAGGTTCAGGCAGCTGGAATCAATGGAATCTCTGGAGAGACACAAGGGATACAGAAGTTTACTGAAGAAGGAAATCAGGAGGGCGAAAAGGGGGTATGATATAGCCTTGGCTGAGAAAATTACAGTGGATCCAAAGATGTGCTTTTAGTATAGTAAAGAAAAAGAACGACTAGAGAGAAAGTAGGACGCCTTAAAATCCAAAGTGGGCATTCATGTGTAAAACCACAAGAGATGGGCGAGGTCCTCAAATTCCCCTCTGTATTTACCATGAAGAAAGACATGAAGATCTGTGACCTTTTGGAGTCATTTCATGGTACCGTTTATATCAGAGTGGAGGTGCCGTTGGGCATAGTTGAATGCATAAAGTCAGATAAATCCCTTGGTCCTGACCAGATATATCCAAGAGCACTGCAAGAGACGAGAGAAGACAGGTCAGGGGCCAAGGTCCCGGAAGACTGGGCGGTAACAAATGTGCCCTTATTCAAGAAGGGCTGCAAAGAAAAACCTGGGAAATATAGACCAGAAAGCTTCACATCTGTTTTCGGTAAACCACTTGAGAAGATTCTGAGAGTTAAGATATGCATGCATTTGGAAAGACAAAGTTTGACTTGAACAGTCAGCATAGCTATATGCATGGCAGATCATGCCTACAAATTTTGTTCGAATTTTTTGAGGAAGTGACCAGGAAGGTTGACGAGGGCAGGGTGGTGGACATATTCTATATGGATTTCAGTGAAGTCTTTGATAAGGTTCCACATGGTAGGCTGCTCGAGCAGGTTAGATCGCATGGACTCCAAGATAATCTGGTAAATTGGCGACACAATTGGCTTAGCGTTAGGAAGCAAATGGCTATGGTGGAGGGATGCTTGTCGGACTGGAGGCCTGTGACTAGTGGAGTGCCTCAGTGATCGGTCCTGGGCCCATTGCTGTTTGTTATCTATATCAATGATTTGGACCAGAATGCACAACGCAAGGTTAATAAGTTTGCAGATGACACTAAAAAAGTAGGCATCCAGTGAGGAACATTATCAGAAATTGCAGCAGTACCTTGATCGGCAGGGGAAGTGGGCTGAGAAATAGCATGTGGAGTTTAATATAGATAAGTGTGACGTCTTGCATTTTGGAAAGTCAAATCCAGGTAGGAGTTTCGTGATGAATGATAGTGCCTTAAGTAGTGCAGTGGAACAAAAGGACGTTGGAGATCAGGTGCACGGTTGTCTGAAATTTGAGTCACAGATACACAGGACAGTGAAGAAGGCTGTTGGCACATTGGCCCTCATCAGCGCGAAGAGTATAGAAATTGGGACATTGTGTTGCAGTTGTACAGGGTGTTGGTAAGGCTGCAGTTGGAGCATTGGTTTCAGTTTTGTTCTCCTTACTGTAGAAAGGATATTATTGAATTAGAAAGAGTGTAGTAGGAATTTCAGTGATGTTTCCTGATCTAAAGAGTTTACGTTATAGGGAGATTATGGACAGGTCAGAACTTATTTCTTTACATCCTAGGAAACTGAAGGGGTTCTTATCGAAGTGTAGATCTTATCAAATTGTGAGAGACGTGCATAGGGGTGAATACTTCAAGTTTTTTCGCAAGGTTGGGGAATCGAGTACTAGGGGACATCCGTTCATGCTTCGAGAAGAATAAAATAAAAATTAACTCGTAGGGGCAACTCTTTTACACAGATAATGGTACACATATGGACTGAGCTGTTACACTAACAACATTGAAAAGGCACTTGGACAAATACACAGATAGGAAATGATTAGAGGATACTGAGCAAGCGCAGGGAAATTGGATGAGTGTGGATGTACATTTTGTTCAGCATGGAACATCTGCGCCGAAGGGCCTTTTTCCGTCTGTAGAACCGTATGACTGCAAATACGTGCGTTTTGTGATAGAGACAGGGAGGGGGAGACCGAGGAAAAAATGTCATGGAAAGATATGTTCACTGGTTCCAGAATGCTGAAATGAAGACATTTCGATAGTATCATGCAATACGGGTCAGTATTATGAAGAATTATGAGTCAATGGTATACTAGTGTGAGTTCAGGCGATGGAGAGTTTTGAATGAGAATTTGTGCTGCAGCTTTGCAACTGGGAGGGAGGACTACAGAGTCTTCGACACATTGAGCTGTATAAAACAGTAATTTGTCTCAAATTCATTTTCATTGACTGTGACAGGGGGATTGTCTGTACGAAGTTGAGCTAGATTCCTGGTGCTATCTTATCGAACTTACCTCATTAGCTACCTATCCACCCCATGGTGTCCCTCTTATTCAATACCAGCCCGATTCTCCCACCCATCATGACTGGAGGTACACAAGTAGCCAGGGTGCCCCTGGATATTCCGTGATCCCTGGCACTGGTGCCATCTTTAAAAGGCCAAGGGGCACACAGTTGAGCTTTCTCAGGTTGGTGCTGCCTTGCACAGATTACCCCGAGCATGGCATATAAGGGGCAATTACAACACAGCTTGTTGATAGAGCATGGCGGGCATAGTGGATGGGCTAGTACAGAGGGGGACCATTCCCTTCCCAGAGGGGGCCATACCACCAGACCTACCGAGCATGGTCTGTGCTCACCACCCAGCTCAGTGCAGTATCTGCGGTCTGAAGGAATATCCAGCAATACAGGACACGCATCAATAACCTTCCCCATTCTGCCAGGGTAAGTGTCACCGTATTATCTCTGTTCCCTCACAGTCACTGTATATCGGTTATAGCACCGAGCCCCAAACAAGGCTCATGCTCCAACACGCTCACTTCAGCGCCTTCTCTCTCTCTCTCGTTTGCAATGTCCACCCCCTCCCCCCCCCCCCACCCCGCCCATTACAGTTGTAGAATATTCTGGAGAATACCACTTATTGAAAATTCCAGATGATGTTCCAAATAATTCCCAGTTTCAGGAAAATGGCAGTGCCCCAGTGTGTAACACATAAGAGGAAGGAGTAGAGATGTACGTTTTTCAAACCACACACAATTCAAACCACGCTGAGGTCATTCAGCCCTTCAAACTTGCTCTAGCATTTCATCAGGTCCGGCTGATCTGATGGTTTTCTCAGATCCATCTTACAAGAACTTTCAGTCATTCAACTCCCTGGGTTCCTGTCACTGACCAGACGGCACTCAGGCACTTTCTTTCGGTGTCTGTTTGAGGGCATTTCCCATGGAATGCACTCTCCTAACAATATATTCCATCAGCTATATACTTTCATGCAACGGTCAGCATGCTTTACACAGACCAAACAAAAATCTACACTTTTTTCGTTATAGATGTCCAATCACACTTAGTAATTCTGGTTATTTCACTTGACTAACCTTAATAATATTAAATCAAAGACAGCTTCTAAGCGCGTCTTGTTATAAAATACAATTTCGAGCAAAGAACGTTTTTACCCTCAGCCGTTATCTTGACCGTTTTCTGAATTGTACCCTTTTCATTGTTGTGAAAGTTTCTCTTGCCCTTTGCCTGTGACTGTTTCTGTCCGTAACAGTTGCTCTGCCGTCCCTCAGTTGGCTGGACGGAAGGTTTGTGATGTAGAGGGAGGCCAACTGCGCAGGTTCAGTTCCTCACACTGACTGAAGTTACCATGAAGGGAATGCTCTCTCAACATCACCCCATCACCCAAAATGTGGTGACCCTCACGGTAAACCAGCATGAGTGGTCTCTCTAATGAGAGTTCTTTGGGACTCTATTCTATCAATGTTAGCATTTTAATTTAAAAAATAGTAATTTTATTGAAAAAGAGATTTTTAATATTATATTAACCCAATAACAACACAACTCAAATAACTGATCAAAATTATACTCGTGAGCATGTACATACAAAACATGTACATTTAAAAACACTAAATAGACAGAGAAAAAAAACAAAAATAAACAATAAATAATGAATAAATAGTACAGCTCAGCATAACAAAGCGATAGCTCTCGTTCTTCAAGAGCATTAACTGATACACATTTTTATGTTCATAACTCTTTCTCGCTGGATATTAGATTCATTAGGCCATATCGTCATGACTATTCACAAGCCCTTATTAATGTGACAGATAAGCCTGTATCGTGGTAATCCAAAAATGGCTGCCATGTCTTATATAAGTCTCTGTTTTTTGATGCACCATACTGGTGAGAAAGTCCAAAGGGATATTCTCCATGAAGAACTTACGACGACCCAACAGACCCGGGGTTTTCAGATATCCAACACAACAGAACATTTTTCCTAGCACAGAAAGTAAGGATATAATTTTTCCACATGTGCATCACTGCAAAGTATCCGGGGCAGGCCCAGGAAAAGAAAAAACGGGTCCATCTCCAATTCAGCCCCCAAGACCCACTCTATCACAGCTAACACAGTGCTCCAATATATTTGAAGCCTGCGGCAGGACCAAAAGCAATGAGTAAGAGTGCCTGTAGTCATTCTGCATTTACGACATGCTGAAGATAATCCCACTTTGTATTTCGAGAGACAATTTGGGGTCCAATAGACCCTACGAAGAATTTTCAACTGCATGGAATGGGTCCTATTACAGATCAAAATCCTTCGAGCATTTTCACCAATATCCTCCCATGTCTCCGAAGTGTTCTGAACCCCAACTCTCTCTTGAAGACATCACAAAGTTGCACAGTCTCGTCTGAGGGGACACTCTCCAACTAATGATGAAGGGTACTGACAGAGAGTGCATTCTGAGCACTAAGCACCCGCTTCTCTCTATCCGATCTGTAAGAGTCTGGTAAAAGTGTGTGTTTTTTTTTTAAAATCAAATCTCTGATCTGAAAACAAAAACAAACAGAAGAGGCCTCTACTAGGTAGTCCATACTTACGAGTTACTTGATCGAATGATGTAATTCTTTCTCCCTGAAATAAAACATTGTGGCTCAGTAGATAGCATTGCGGCCTCACAGCACCAGGATCCAAAGATGTACAGGTTAGATGAATTGGCTATTGATAAATTACCCATAGTGTTCAGGGATGTGTAGGTTGGGGCATTAGTTAGGGTAAATATAGGATGGTCGGGGAATGGGTCTAGGTGGGTCGAAGTCGACTTGTTGGGCCCAAGGACCTGTATCCACGCTGCAGGGATTCTATTAATTCTAAATCACTGAAGCAAGGTACACCCCTGGCTTCCCACAGTTTAAACATGGAATCCATGATCCTCAGTTGGCAACTTGGTATACCAATTATAGGGGTAAGAAACAAGGTTTTGGCTGTATTGCCCTCGATCTGACTCATTGCCATTCATACTTTAACTTCATTAATGATTATTTGGTTATGACAATACTCCATAAATGTTGTCATTTTGTCTACGAACAACAGACTAATAAGGGTTCATTTTGTCTGAGAGAGTTCAATATCTAACCATATTGACGCCGAGTCCTCAGTGGTCCACACACTAACATATGATAATAAAGAACTTAATTGACAGCTTTTAATCTGGGAGATCTACTCCCCACAATCTGTGGGGTAGTTGCAATTTGGTTAGCTTGATAAAGAGTCGCTTATGGTGCCAAATAAAAGAGCTAAACCAGCCATAAAGTCTCCTAAATATCTGTCTGGGAAACATCAAAGGAAGCATTCACACGGGGTATCGTAAATTAGGAAGGACATTCATTTTCAGAACAGCTATCCGACCTAGCCAGGATATTGGAAGTGCCTCACATCTTTGAAGGTCTTTTTTTAATTTTGTCAAAGAAATGGACATAGTTCACGTTAAATAAATGATCAAAGACAGATGCAATGAATATACTGAAATAGGGAAAGCACCCCCGTGACCATTTAAAAGTAAACCAGGATTTTCCTTCAAAATCAGGTATTTCCCTGAGACCTCCCATAGGTATGGCCACAAACTTTGTAAAATTAATCTTAAAGCCCGAAAAGGCGATAAGCGAATTAATGCATTGCATCACGTGAGCTGCCGAAGCTGTGGGATTTGACAAAAACATGAGACCCTCATCTGCATACAACATAATCTTATGTGACTTCTATCTTAATTCTGGGGCAGGTATGTTGGGATAATATTCCCAATTGTGCAGTATGCCACCGTGTCTAAGATTGTTGCAGGGATGGGGAAGAGATCAACCCTATTGTGACATTTGTGTGGGTTAAAGAAGAAAATAAAATCCCTACTTGTGAGGTAGATCTGCCTCCAGGTATCCACCAGCTCTAACCCACTAATTGCTTACATTATAATGAGGGTATTGTGGTACCTTTGGACATTCTGTCCACCGTGGGGCCATAAGACAGTCGAAATCTCCTTCTACAATAATGTGCCATGATGCAAGATAACTTATTTTGGAAAATGCATCTTTCAGGATTTTAAGACAGTGCACCAGGGGGCAATAAACATTCAAAAGACTGTATTATTTCCCATAGTTCAAGACTTTGGGAATGATCATCCTTCCGTGAGTGTCTAATACAATCTAGTAATTTAAATGGAAGATTCTTCTTCACTAGTATGGCTTCTCCCGTACTCCTAGTATTAAAAGACGAGAAATAAACCCGATCAAATCCACCCTGCTATAAGGTCAAATGTTCCTTGTCATCAAGGTGCATCTCCTGCAATAGGACGACATCCACTCTCTCTGTTTTCAGACTAGAAACTTCATTTTTCCTCTTGACTGGCAGATGGCTCCCCTTAATGTTCCAGGTACAACATTTAAGCACATCATTATCCAGAACACACTGTAGCAACATTTCAACTCGAGAGTTTCACATCGAATTACACATCGCTGATCATTAATTAAGAAAATACTCATTGGGCCTAAAACCTGCCCAAACTAAAACTATTACAACTAACAAGCTCTCAAAACTTTCCAAAGCTAAACACATAAAAATTCAAAGAACGAAATAAAATCCAAACTGCCAATGCCACTCGATTGGGGAATTTACCCCCACCGCCCACTAGGGACGCTTACATATCTCAAAACTTTATCTTCTGCCCGCTACCAATATGGAATCCAAGGCAATTAACAACAAACATCGGGCTTGAACTGCCCTTCGGTCGGCACTTAGTCATCACAACTACCTTTGTAACTCCCTCCAGCTTGAGCTGCACCCCAGACACAAGCAAAGGAAGAGAAAAAGAGTAGTAATACTAAGGAAGACGTCAAAAATGAGTACTCTACCCACTCCCGGCTATAATTTAACACTGGTTAATAGCAGAAAAATCCAACAAAAATTCTATCTAAAATGACTATCTAAATATCCAGCTTACTTTAAAATGTCCACAAAGTTTTCGCTTTCTCTGGAAAGTCAGACGAGCGTATGGATCCATTGAAAGCAATACGGAGCACCGCTGGGTACCGTAAGGAATACTGAATCCAGAGTTCCCTTATCCTTCTCTTGATATCATCAAAAGATTTTCTTTCCTGAATCACTGCCATTGAAAAGTCCTGAAAGAAAATAATCCTGGAGCCCTCGTGAATTAAACCCATCGGTTCTGGAAGATTCCATCAGTCTTTGTTTGGCCCCATAACAATGTAATCGCGCAAGGGCAGGATGATGGCGTTGGTCTGAGTCTCCCTTCCGCACCGTAACCCGATGAACTGTCTCACTCTTCATCCGTCCCTCCTCAGTTTTGAAGTGAAGGAATCGCTGCAGCCTGTTCTTGAAAAAACTCGCCGGCTGACCATCTTCTGTCCGCTCCAGCAAACCGACGATGTGAATATTCTTCATCATACCCCTGTTCTCGAGGTCGTCATCTTGTTCAGTTAAGGGGCAGACCTAATTTTCAAGGCCGACGATCCTCTCCCGAGAGAAATCGATCACGGTCTCTGTCGCTGCAGTTCGGCGCTTGGCATCTTCTGTTCTGTTTCCAAGGCTGTCAAGTTGCTGCTCATGTTTTTGGAGCACGGCTGAGAGCGGCCCGAACCACGCTGAACCCTTCTTCAATCATGGCTTCTATCATTTCACATAACTTGGTGAACTCAGTGACCAAGGCCTGGTGAGGCACTGGGTCTATGGAACGAGCAGAGTGGGTTGCAGCTGCAGCCTCAAGCAGGCTCGATGCTTTTGATGGGTGCACCGTGTGTTGGGACTTACTCGATCCTTTCCCACGTTTTGTCATTTCCACTTGATAAAACGGGATTACTAAAGATTCTATCGCTCTTTTAGTGTTGAATTTTAAGTAAATGGCTTGGATGGGGTGGGTTAGAGAACCACTTTGCCAGTGTGTTGATGCAGATCCCAGCATGGATCGCTGCCATCTTGTATTCCCCCTTAACATTTTATCGATATTATCATTTCATTTTGCATTATATTCCTGGAGGTTCTGAAGCCGTGTTATTTGATACCACTGTCTACATTTCCCCCCACACTGCACATTGCTGCCCATTCCTCGATAATCCTTGACTCTGTTGTTATTTATGAACCTTCCATCTGTGCCTTAAAAATATTCAATATTTCCGCCTCCAATGGTCTGTGGGGAAGAGTGTTCCAAAGACTCACAGCACTTTGAGAAAACAATTATAAACATTATGATCTGAGTGTGAGATTAGTTTTTTTTTGTGTCTCCTTATGTGAGAAAGGATATAATTACACTGGAAAGAGTCCAGAGATATTTCATTTCACGTATTCCTGGGGTTATATTTTGAAGGCCTTAACAGGTTACTCTTGGAATGAGAATGAAACATATAAGACCTTGATAAGAGTGGATTAGGTATGTATCCACTGAGTATTTATATTGTCCAAATTTATTGTCATTGTCATAGAACCTCTACAGTGTGGAGGCAGGACATGAAGTCTGCACTGATTCACCAAACAGCATCCCACTTGGACGTGCCCCCCAATCTTATCCATGTAACCCTGCATTTCCCATAACTAACCCACCTAACCTACACATCCCTGGGCACTATGGGCAACCACTTTAAACTGCACATCTTTGGACTGTGGCAGGAAACTGGAGCACTGAGAGGAAACCCACACAGTCACGGGGAGAATGTTCAAACTCCACATAGAGGGTCGCCCGAGGTTGGAATTGAACCCAGCTCCTTGGTGATGTGAGGAAGCAGTGCTGCACACAGATCCACCATACTCCTCCATTAGTTCTGTAAGTAACTTGTGGCTGACTAAAGAAATCTGCCTTACTTGTTCTTATCATTGAACCTGACCCAGTTTGAGACCTTGAACATCGGCCATATCACCAACCTGATTACATTTAAAATTTGTTGTGAGCAGTGGATGAGTGGGACTAGAAAAGGAAAGAGTGACACCCCCATCCTCAGTCACAAAGTGAGAAAAAAATCACAAAGTGAGAATTCATTCAAGTGGGAATTCTCTTTCACAGAAGTATGGGATGGCTGAATCTTTATATTATATCGAGGCTGGCTTCGTCTGATTTTCCATAGACAGGTGAATCAGGGATAATGGTGCAAGGAGAGAAAAGTGCAGCTGGAACCACAATGAGATGAGCCTTGACCTTATTTACTGGTTGAGTCGTGTCAAAGGGCCAAATGGCCCACTCTGTCCCTCAGCCCTATGTTTTGATGTTCCATTCAGCCCTTCGGACCTGCTACACAGGGGCAGATCGAGCCACTCCGATGGTTAGGTGCAGTTTTTGAAATGTACTTGGAAAGTCCAGGCTGGGTCAGGAAGTGACACTCACTCCCAATCTCTGTTTCCAGGCTTCCCCTCTCCGCAACGTCTGATCCAGATGTGGGTCATGTTACAGACCCAGATTTGCTGTAAATACAGCCCCTATACCCCACCCAGCGCTAACCAAACAAATCCTCTGCTCACCCGAATGTAGCATTACACAACACAACTTCCGGGAAAATAACCAGTTACTTTGCAAAAGCATAACATGTGAAATTAATAAATAAGAACAAGAGTAGGCTATTCGGCCCCTCAAGATTGCCATGTAATTAATTACGAACATGGCTGATCTACTCCAGGTCTAACTCCACTTTCTTGCCAACTCCTTGTATCCCTCCACACCTCTCTGGGTTAGGGAATTCCAGACATTCACTACCTTCTGAGAGAAGACATCACTTTGCATCTCAGATAGAAATCGATGTTCCATATTCGGTATCTATGTCATCGAGTTCGAGACTCTACTCAGGAATGGTAACAACTTCTCAACATCTACCTTCTCCAGTCCCTTCCGTGTCTTGTATTTTTCAGCAGTATCACTCCTCATTCATTCAACCCCAATGAATAATTGCCTCTCCACTTTACAGATTCTCAATAACACAACCCTTTCATCGGTCGAAGCCGGCTAATGAAACAACCTAGTTACTTGCTGCAACAACATCCTAACTTTATGTTTCATACACAGGAACACTCCAATCCCTTTGTACTGCTCTTTTTCTGGAAGTCCTCTCCATTAAATAACCGCCTGCCTTTTGATTCTCAGTGTCATCCTCAACCTCGGATGTATATTGCACTCAGCTCCCTCCTTCAGGCTATCAGTATAGAGTGTAAATAACTGATAGCTGTGGTCCTCCAGCAGATATACCTTTATCATGAAGATCCATTAATCCTGACTCTCCGATTTCTATATGTTAAGCAATCATCATCCCATGTTAATACATTCTCCATCATCCTACGGGCATCTGTCTTGTGTGAGAACTTTTATTTTGTAATGCCTTGTGGAAAAACTCTGGAAAGCCTGGTGTCTAACAGATCCCCATTATCAAGTCCGCTTGTTACATTCTCAGGCATCTCCAGAAATACTTTGCATGATTTTACAGGGCAAAATATAACTTCCCTTTCACAAAACCACTCTGAACCTGCGCGAAGCTTTTCTAAATGTCAATGTGAGCCAGGTTTTCCAAATTAAGCTAGTTCCATCTGCTTTCATTTGACATATAAGCCTCGAAATGTTTCCCATCCATATGTTTGTCTAAATGAGTTTTAAATGTGTTAGCTGTAGTGGCATCTATCACTCTTCCTCTGGCAGCTCATTCCATACCCACACCACCCTCTGTGTAAAAACATTGCCCCTGCGTCCCTTGTAAATTTTCCCTCTTTCACCTTAAACCTATGCCTTCTTCGGCTGAACTCCCCCATCCTGTGGAAAAGACCTTGGCTTTCACCCTATCCATACCTCTCATGATTTTAGAAACTTCCATAATGTCATCCCTCAACCTTCTACACTGCAACCAATACTAACTTCAAGAACAAGCATTTAAAGATAAACACTGCAAATTTGAAACTATAGTAAACATGACAGGTAAACAATACTCAGTCCAAACTTCATACTGTGATTTGTTTTTCACCCAATTACTATACTAAGACAGCATGAAACGCTTCCTAGTGCCAATAAGAAGTCAAGCACCTGATATCCTTTGTCTAAAGGGGGCGATGATCTCGACAGTGAAAACGTATTTATGGCCAAATCTTTATAATGCCACATACTCAACATTCTCCCTCCTGGCCTCCCTATGATCTTGGGTGATTGTGTCTTGTTTATCTTGCACTCAATAGAGAGTACCCCTTTCTCCATTCACACCTTAATTTAAACCCATTTTATATCATCTTCTCATTCACCACTGCTAAAAGCCGGTTTATCTTTGCCACGCCCTTTTTTCCCTGTCACCTATCTCCCACCTCTGGAAAGCTATTACAAAGCCAAGGTTCCAATCCTTTTCAGCTGTGAAGAAGTGTCACACTGGGCTTGAAATGCTAACGCTGTTTCTCTGTCTCTGCAGATACTGATAGACCTGCTGAATTTGTACAGAAATGAATAGGCACGGAACAAATTTTCACAAAACAAATGACTATGGATACTGGTAATAAAAATACTAAAATTGCTTGACAAACTGGGAGCTTTGTCGAGGGTCACTGTACCTGAAAGATAAACACTGCATTCATTCCAGAAGATGCTGCAATTTCTTCAGCAATTTCTGTCTTTGGACAATTTCCAAAGAAGTATGTCAAAGATGCTCAAACATCCTGTCCAACATGGAGTGCCGTACACTGGGAACTGAAAAATAACGCATGGTGGACAAGTTCCTTGACTCTGAAACTACATAAGTCTGGCATCACTGACACTGCAGAGCTCTTAATCATGGTCAGGGAGAAAAACAGAGGGAAACACATTCACTTCAAATACAAAAGTTGACATTGTGGAAGAGAAACGATTTCGATCATTACTTTAAATGGATTGAGTTAAAGTAACAAATTAGAGGCGTGACACCAGGGAGAGGTCCTCAGCAGATTGAGAATATGAAAATGCAAGTGTTAACGCATCAGAAACCAGGTTAGGTAGAGAATACAGGACTGATGGGTGAATGGGTCTCGGTGTGAATTGGGGGACAATCAGTAGAATTGAATTGTAGATATTGCATCTCAAACTGTGTTATCATTTGATGCTGCAGCAACAGCAGAAGCAGAACTGTATTCGACGACAATCTGTAACAGTTTCCTGACGATAATTCATCAGTCTACCATTACCATTAAGCTGATCCATGGTTCAGTGATGAGTGTGGGTGAACATGCCAGGGTCGGAATCACGTGGACCTAAACCTGTTGACAACCCATTAAAGCTACCACACTTAACTGGTTAAATTCCGACCAACAGAACTAATTTCTGATGGAGAGGGGAAATGATCCCAAGACTAACAGATCCGATCTAAGGTCTGTCCGTCCTGCCAAATCCAAACAATAATATCGATGGACTATTAAACAATTTACTGGAGGAAAGGACTCCACAAATATCCTCATCCTAAATATCGGAACAGTTCTGTACGTCAGTGAAAAATGCCAAGGATGTGGTGTCTGCACTATCCTCAGCCAGACGTGATGAGTGGATGATCCACCTCACACTCATCATGATTCGCACAGAATCGCAGATGCCAGTCTTCAAGCAATTCGATTTGCTGTACGGGCATGAAGAAACAGCTGAACACAGTAAATACAACAAAGGCAATGGGCCCTGACCCCATTCCTGCAATGGGACTGAAGACTTGTGCTGCACAACAAGCCGTGTCCCTGGGGAAGCTGTTTCATTCCAGCTCCAACTCTGACATCTCCCTGGCAATCTAGAAAATTACTCAACTATGTCCAGTCCCTGAATAGGAGAATAATTACAATCTGACCAATTACCACACCCTCAGTCCCATCACGACAGTCAAATTGGTGGGAATACTTTTTGATGGAGCTGTCAAGTAGCACCGAAATAATCAGGTCAGTGTGGTTTCTGATCGGGCCCCATGTGGAGATGGTGCTGTAGTGAACATATCATTGGATTACGAATCCAGACCAGGATAATGCTCTGGCAGCTGGTGGAAGTTAAATATAATTAATAAAGTATCGAGACCTAAAACCTGGTGTCAGTAATAGTGATCTTGTGTCCAATGTTGATTGTAAACATCAATCTCCTTCACCAATATTCTTTCAGGAAGTGAATCTCCCGTGCTTTCCTTGTCTGGCCGAAAAGTGACTCCAGACGCACAGACATGGTCTCTGAATCGGCCACGAGAGACACTCAATTATATCAAACTGCTCTGAGGTCTTAAAGGATAAAACCTGACAGAACACCCAGCATCAACATCGTTATCAGAAAAGGGAATGGGAAACACAGTCCTGTTGACCCTGCATAGACATCCTTCCTAACATCTGATAGCTTGTGACAACATTTGCAGAGCTTTCCCACAGACTGCACAGAAACATCGGGAGAGGAGGAGGTCATTCAGCACATTGAGCTTTCCCCATGCTATTTCATGGCCGAACATCTCCTCAATGCAGTTTTCCCCACACAATGTTCATATCCCAAAATATGTTTAAACATTATGAACTATAGTGCCTTCGGCCCATCAATATATAGGGAGTTCTCTGATAGTGCTTGTTTATTAAGTGCCATTTGACTGCAATGCGATTCGTGAACCGCTTTCTATAAAGTGAACTATCATCCCTGCTTCCAATCTGTCACACCCTGGCAGAGTTTTATCTATCTCACTGAGATCTCCACTCAGTTTCCTAAAGCCCATGGAATACAGGTCCAGTCACCCCAAACTCTGCTCCCACAACTAACTGTCATCCCAGAGATCAGTCTGGTCATCCTTCACTGCATCCTTCACTGCACTCCCTCGATGTCAGGTTTGCCCTTTATTAGGTAAGGACACCAAAATTGCACACAATACTACACAATGTTCGAGATGGAGCCCCAAAAAGGCCCTGTACAGTTGCAGTAAATGACCCTTACTCCTGTATTCTAAATCCCCTTGAAATGAAGGATAATAAACCATTTATCTTCCGACCTGCTTTCTGCTCCTTCAATATTGCTTTCAGTGACTGGTGTACAGGAAGATCCAGATTCTTTTCAATGTTACAGCTCCCTACTTGCTGGGTCTATGTATACTGTATACAGCGTGCCAATGCCATTCCCAGTATTGGCTTCCGTGTTCAGAAGTCACTGCCCTACCTGGACTCGGAAGGCTGCGCAGAAATAAACAAAAATGCAGCTTAAGTTCATTTATGTATCAACATTTTTCAACCAATCCCTTTTCAAATGGCAGGCTGCCATTCAATTGATCCCATCAATGTATACAACCTCTCATCTCTGCCATTGCTCTTTTTCTGCCAGATATTTGCCCAGTCACTCCACTTGTCTCAATCAACTTGGAGCCTTTTTGACATCCTCCTCATCCACTCACAAGCTGACATCGTTTAGAGCTGTCAGCAGACTTGGGAATATTGCAATTGAGCTCCACAACCAAAGATATGATGTGTATTGGGATTAACTGGATCCCAAAACCCGATCCTTGTTATATCCTCCAAGCCTTACATTCAAAAAAACATGGTTTTGTTCATACTCACTATTTCCTGCCAGCTCTCCCATTCTAAAACCATGACCATGTATTAGCCCCAGTCCCATAGGATTCGAATTTGCACAATAGGCTTGGGGCTTTATCAAAAATCTTTCTGAAAATCCAATCGTATTGCGTTGATACCTTCTCCATAAAAGCCATTTTCTCAAATATGATTCCTATTTTATAAACCTCTGTTGACTTTGTCTATGCCCATTAATTTCAGTCCAATATTTTTTCTAAAACGTTTTAGTTACTAATGTCAATCTATTCCCTTTTTCTCACCAGACTAAAGTTCCCTAGTATTGCGAGGACATTTTATTTTTGTGTTTTTTTTCTTCTACTGTGAAGGCATAACCGAAGTATTTGCTCCATTGATCTGCTATTTCCCTGTCCTCAATTATTTTGTATTAGACTGTAAGAAAGCTGCACCTTTTTCTCTTAATTTTGCCATTAACTTATTTTCAGAAGATATTACAAGTTCACTCATATACACTGTGATAAGATATTCTTCAGAAACCCATCAATTCCTATCATAAGCGACTGAATGATTGACCTTCCACAGCCATACAATCACACAAGCACAGACTCTGTACTATCAGAAATACAGCGCGGTCTACATTAGCCCCACTTTCCAACACAAAACCTGTCGCTGCGAATCTTATGGCATTTCAAGTGCACAACCATGTATTTTCTAATGGTTTTGAGGTTACCATGACAATTCCCCTCTCACAAAGTGCATCCCAGACCCCAACACACTTTGGTTGAAAAACATTCCTCAAATTCTCACTAAGCCTCAAACCCTTCACTTTAAAGGTGTGTCCCTTTGATTAAAAGGACCAGCGGCTGTCTATCCACCCCATCCCTATCCCTCGTAATCTTATCCTCCTGATTCACGTCCCCCTGAGCCTTCTCTGCTCCAAAGTAAACAACACGAGCTTATCCAGGCTCTCTCCATAGCTGATATGCTCCATCCCAGGCAACATCCCAGGGAACATCTCCTCTGCACCCCCTCTAGTACAATCACATCCTTCCTGTAATGTAGCTCCCAGAATTACACACAGTATTCCATCTTGGCTAACGAAAGTTCCGCATAGTTCTTATAATCTATGCTTCGATGTGTGAAGGCTATGTTTACGCTCCTGTACGCTTTCTCAAATTGTGTGTTACCCTGTCCAGCCACATTCAGGGATGTGTGGAGAAGCACTCTCTCAGCATCCGAGTGTGCTGCCATTCATTGAGTCCTCCCCTGCCTGGTTCCTTCTTCCAAAGTGCATGACCTCATATTTATCAGGGTTACATTCCATCTGCCATTGATGTGACCATTTGACCATTCCATCTGTATCTTCCTGTAACATAAGGCCTTCCTCCTCACTGCCATCTACCCGGCCAATCTTTGTATCAAACACAAACTTACCTATGATACTCCCCACGCCTCGTCCATATTCACAGCTGCATCCTTTATGATAAGGTTTAAAATCAGGAAACATCAGCTTATAGTCAACAGGTTTATTTGGAGGCACGAGATTTCGAAGCGCTGCTTCTTCATCAGGTGATTGTGAGCTTTGATGAAGCACTTCGAAAGCTAGTGCCACCGAATAAACCTTTTGGCCTATAACCTGGTTTATGCAATTTTTAGCTTTGTCCACCCCAGTCCAACACCAACACTTCCGAATCCCAAATATTAAGAGACACAGCACTGATCCCTGTGGTACACCAGTGGACACTAGCCTCCAATCCCACAAACAGCCTTCTCCCACCACCCTCTGTCTCCGACCACTAAAGTTGATTTGGTTGCACCTTGGCAAGTCACTGATGAGTCCTACCTGTTACCTGGTTATTCTGTTCTGCTGGACACCCTTGGAGAATATCTGGAGATTCTCATTAACCTTGCCTGCCAGTAGGTTTCCATGCCCCTGTATTAGTCAGTCCCCTGCAAGTGATGAATTTCCTCCTTATTGTAGCCTTAACTGGCCTGTCCCCGATCCTGCCATTATAATGCCTTGACTGTGGAATAGACAGCGAGGGAAGCGTCCTTTAATTTCCAACTTGTCAGATGTTTTGTGAATTTTCTAAATTTCACTGTGACCCACCTCTCATTCTTTGAAACTCTCGAGAACACAGGCCGAGTTTCCTCATCAGGCAATTTCAACATCTGAGGGATTGATCTGGAGAATGCACTTCCTCTCAGGTCATTATATTCTTTCTGAGATTCGGTCACCAAAACTGGACAGAATACTCCAGGTACAGTCCCATCAACACGCAGTGAAACTGCTTCAACAAGTCTTCACATCAATGTTCTGACTCCCCTAAATGAAGGCGAACCAAACTTTAACTTTCCACTTACATATGTTCCTCCAAATACCCTTCACATTCATTGCATTTACGAACTCACTGAAATCTTATAGAAACCCTTCCGAAAATACAATATATGCCACTTCTACTGTTGCCCCGTTATCTATGCTTTAAGAAACATCTTCAAACAATTCCAGAGTTTATCAAGTATGATGTCTCTTTCAGAAATGCATGCTGATTCTCTCCATTATTGCTGTTAATTCTAAATAGCAAAAAGGTCATCCTGTGTAATAGATTCCAACAGTTTCCCTACAAATGTCAAGTTAACTGGTCTGCAGTTCTCCACACTACGTCTTTTTCCCTTTGTAGCTGTTTGGATCCCTTCCATTCATCTATAGTTTATCCACAATAGTTTCCAGTCTCTGCAGAATGTACAGGAAAATAAAACAAAGTCATCGACAATGCAACTAATACTACCATTGGTGGTTTATTTCCGACATTTTGATGTGAAGAACATCTGTCTCGTCAGACTTGGCAATGCTCAATCCAGCTCCATGTTCAAGTACTACCCTGTTACTGATATGAATTGACTTTATGTCTTTAGCTCCAGGAGTCCGATATGATCACTTGGTATTACTGGGTGACTTTCTGGATCTTCCTCCATGAAGACAGATGCAATGTAACTGGTTGTTTTCTTGGCCATTTCCTCTCCCGATTACAAATTTCCACAGCTGAAAATGTGTTGCTGGAACAGCGCAGCAGGTCAGGCAGCATCCAGGGATCAGGAGAATCGACGTTTCGGGCATAAGCCCTTCTTCAGGATTCCTGAAGAAGGGCTTATGCCCGAAACGTCGATTCTCCTGATCCCTGGATGCTGCCTGACCTGCTGCGCTGTTCCAGCAACACATTTTCAGCTCTGATCTCCAGCATCTGCAGATCTTACTTTCTCCTACAAATTTTCACATTTGACTTTGCTTTTATTTTGTTTCCTTTGAAATATAGATCGCAGATTGATGCAGTCTTTGTGTTCCTGTGTGTTAGCAGGTATGTTCTCTTTTTGATTTCCTTATCAGTTTCATGGCCTTCCTTTCCTGGATCGTTAATTTCTGAGAATTTTCAGGTTTCCACAATAGCTGGAATTCTTCTGAAATCACTTCCTACGATGAACATATTTTCTAATTTGTTATGTTAACCATCACTGAGTCACTTTCTCACTCTTTGGTGTTTGTACCTGAAATAAATAGATGCATGTTTCAGACTTTTCAGTATTTCTAAAAACTCCTGATCCCGACCAGTTATATTCAGGAACACAGCAGGAGGATAAGAGGATAGAGAACAAATTGCGGGAGCACTGCTTGGCTCTTTTCTATCATCGCTGGCCAACGAGTGCCGTCCTGGACGATTGGAGCAAAGCGAATGCTGAGCCCTTATTCAAGAAATGCTACAAAGATAAACCTGGGAACTAAAGACCAGTAATCCTAAAATCTAGTGGGTAGGTTACTTTAGAAGATTTGGAGAGATTGGATATACATGCATTTGGAAAGACAGGGTGTGGTTCGGAGTAAGATTGGAATGGTGCTGGAAAAGCAGAGCAGGTCAGGCAGCATCCGAGGAGCAGGAAAATCGATGTTTCGGGCAAAAGCCCTTTATCAACTTCAGCACGGGAGTTTGTGCAAGGGAGATCATGACTCACAAATTTGTTGGAGTTCTTTGATAAAGTGACCAGCAACGTTGAGGAGGTCCGGGTGGTATACGTAGTCCAGATTGATTCCAGTAAGGCCTTCAATAAGTTTCCATGTGGTACGTTGCTCTGGAAGGTGAGATCGCATGGAATTGAGGGGGAGCTGGCAAATTAGGTACAAAATTGCATTGATGGTTGGAAGCAGAGATTAATACTGGAAACATGCTGGTCAGACTGGAGGCCTGTGAATAGTGGAATGCCTCAGGGATTGATGCTATTACCACTACATATTACATATATCTATGATTTACATGAGAATGTACAGGCATGATTTGTAAGTTTGAAGATGGCACGAAATCAGGCGGCATCAAGGAAAGTGAGGAAGGTTATCACAAATTTCAGAAATTACAGCAGTATCTTGATCAGCTGTAGAAGTGGGCTGAGAAATGGCAAATGGAGTTTAGTATAGATTAATGTAAGTTCTTGCATTTTAGAAAGTCAAATCAAGTTTGGAGTTTCATGGTGAATGGTTGGGTCCTAAGGAGTGCAGTGGAACAGAGGGACCTTGGAATTCAGGTGCATGGTTCTCTGAAAGTTGATTCAGAGGTAGACAGTGAAGAAAGCTTTTGGCACACTGGCCTTAAGCGGTTTGTATCACTGAGTATCGAAATTAGGGAGTTATGATGCAGTTATACAGGATGCTGGTGAGGTCATATTGGTAGCGTTATGTTCAGTTTTGTTCAGTTTGCTATAGGAAGGATGTTATTAAACTGGAAAGAGTGCAGAAAACATTTACAAGGATGTTGCCAAGGTCTCAATGGTCTGAGTTACAGAAATAGGTTGGACAAGCTAGGTCTTTTTACTGTTGTGTGCATGAAGCTGAGGGAGGATCATATTGAAGTTTATAAGATTATGACAGGCATGGATAGAGTGAATGCACCCAGTCTTTTTTCCAAATGTTGGACAATCACAGATTAGAGGGCATCAGTTTAAGGTCAGAGGGGACAGAATAAAAGGGAACCCGAGGAACAACTTTTTAACACAGGGGCTGTTACGCATATGGAATGAGAAGTGGTTGAGGCGGATACATTAACAATATTTAAAAGGCATTTGGGCAAATACATGAATAGTAAAGGATTAGAAAGATACGGGACGATGGCAGGGACATGGGGTTAGCGTGGATGGGCATTTTGGTTGCATTGGACCAGTTTGGGTTGACGGGCATGTCTCCGTGCTGTCTGCCTCTATGTCTCTAACAACCATTGCTTGTTTCCCACTGAATGTTATATTGTACTTTCCCAATTTACTGAAGATATCTTGACACTCTAGCCTCCGGTCTTCCATAATGTTTGACTAGAATATTCAAGCATTCTATATTGTATGCAGACACCTTGTAAACTGCACCTTATAAATGCCATTATTCCTTAAAAGCTGCTTCAGACCAAGGTTAATAAGTCGTCCTTCTGACCACACAACATCAAATTCTAACTAACCTGCTCTCTAGTTTGCTTCACAAAATACTCTTCAACCCACCTCATATACACTTACGGAACTTATTTTTCACAGCTTCAGCAGTCACTTAGTTAACGCTGTTAACCATCCAATAAGACTGCGGTATCCACAATACTTGCCGATCTAATTTCCAGGGCATATGATGCTCCGATTTTCTGCTACCGTTTTGGTTTCGATATATAACACTCCAATATTTGCTTCTCCTTGCTATCTGTAAACTCTACCTAAACTGATTCTGTGGAAACTGAGGGACAGGTCTGTGTTGTTATTAGTGACAGATTTGGACAAGACATTCGGGGAGCCTCACCTCGACACTGAGATGATCTGAAGAAATGTCCTGCAATACAGGATAAGCATCCATATCCTCCCCGCTCTGTCAGGATAAGAGATACCGTATACTCTCTGCTCCCTCACACTCACTGTATATCTGTTATAGCACCTAACCCCGAACAAGGTTCACGCTCTGTCTCCAAACAAGGCTCAGGCATTACCACTCTCACTATTGAAATCAGCAACTAATAATACTATATGGATTCAAAACAGTCGACTGACTCATTCCAGACACCTCACAACTCCCCCCACCTACAACAGCACAAACATCAGGGTCATCCATTCACACTCTCCCTCCATCCCTTTCTCCCATTCCAGGAGAAACTGCCTGGAATAGGATAGAAACTCCAAGCCGGGTAGTGGAGTGCCCGATATCCGTTCCCTCACTCCCCTCCCCCCGTCATATGGGGAGGACACTTAAAGAGCTGGAGAGGACGAGGAAGCCGCGTGTGGAGAACCTGAAACATCCACGTCCTACTGACCAGTTAAGGAGCAATGTTCAGTGAAAGACAATTCTCACTTTAAACCCACTGGCAGCTCCCACAACAGTCAAAACAGTCCTTTCACTTTCAAACAAAAACCACAGATACCTCACTGCACAGAGACGCAAACACAGAAATACACAGACGAACACATACAATACTTACAAGGAGATAGGCATACACACACACATATAAACACACAGAGACATATCCAGTCACATACAAATAGACATAAATACAGATAGCAACACAGGCTGAAACACAGGCAGACAGATGTAGACACACAAACACACAGATAACAAGCACAAGGACACACACATACGCAGGTACGCACACAAACACAAACAGGGCCACAGACACACACACACACACATACAGATACACGCACAAACACTTACTCACATACAGACACACAGAGGCACAGACAATAGTGTTATTAAGACCCAAGTCGATATGTTTTTGATTTGTAAGGGGATCCATGAATCCAGGGAGAAGGTAGAAGAATGAGGCCGAGGTACTAATAAGAAATTATTGAACAGAATTTCAGACTCAATAGGCTGAATGGCCTCAATCTGCTCATTTCCCTCATGCTCCTGCGGTATTATGCGATCAGGCATTCTCTTCCTGAGACAGCAGCAGAGGCTAGGTGTGATAGATATTTGATTGGAAAGGGTCAGTGGGAATGTGGGACAGGTTTACTTTTATTCCTAATTATTCTGTCCTTATGTCTGAAAAGAGGTAGTGACTTGATGTTCAGTTAACACAGTTTTAAAATAACAGTTGTCCCACAATGAAATAAGGACGTCCCTTTCACTTTAGTGTTGTGCTACCTGTGGTGTCCTCATCCTCAGGGAGCAGTGAAGACTCGGTTATAGAAGATATTCCAGGCAGAGCTCGACTGATCTTTACTGGACAGAAGGGTCAGTGTTTATTGGGAACAGACAGGAAATGGATGGTCAGGCACACTCGGATCAGCCATGAGCATTCTGAATGGTGCAGCCGAATGGGCAACTTCTGCCCCTACCCCATGTGTTCCCTCAATCCACCCCTCGAGGCTGTTACAGGGTTGGTGACCACTCCATTAAGTCAGACAGGATCGTTACAATGAGACAGGAGGAAACCATTCTGCCCCTCTCAGGAATTACACAGGAATATAGAATGAAGTAATTCAGCTCGTCCAGTACACTACAAATTCGAGGAGGAGGCCTTTCAACCCACCTGAGCTGCTACACAGGAATAGGGACGCTGTCGCTAACAGGAAATAGAGAGGAGAGACAAATGTTTATATTCAGGCTGCAAAGCTGTAACTGATGGAGTGCCTCAGAGATCACTGTGGGGTTATCAATGATCAATAATCTGTATCAAAGATCTGGAAGAAGGGGAGGGAACAGCTTGGAGCTCAATGAGCTCATACACCAAGATGGCCATTCAATGTGTCGTCAAATGGAGGTAGTGAGTCTGCAAAGTGATACAGGCAGGGAAGGTTAGTGAGCAGACCTTCAGCAGAAATAACTTAACGTAAGTTGTCAATTTTGGCATGAAGGTAAATTATATTTTGGCAGAAAACAATGGTAAATAATTTAAATGGAGAGAGATTTCCGAACTCTTTGATACAGGAGGTTTCCATATTCTTGCGACATGAATCACATGAAGTCAGATGCAGCAAGTGATTTGGAAGGTAAGTGGAATAATGCTGTTTTTGGCAAAAGGTATCAGGTTTAATTGCAGGAATGTTTAACTGCATCCGTGCAGGGCATTGCTGAGACCACACTTGATGTACTGTGTGCAGGATTGATCCCCTAAACTAAAATAAAAAGATATAATTCTTTTCGAAGATTTTCACAGAGGTTTCCCTTTACTCATTCCTGGAATGCCGGCCTTCTGTTATGGGGGATTATCCGTTTTGATCTTATCTGAGAAATAGTATTTAACCATCCATGACTTTCTGAAAAGTGTATCAGCTGGATGCATATTATCTCCTGTCTAAAGCTAGAGAATAAACTTTAAGAAAAACATGCATTGATATTAACACAAATACTATGAAGACACCTACCAATATTATAAATTACACAGACACATGTAAGCATGTCTTCAAATTATAAAGTGGGGATTTTTTTTTTTGCGATTGGAAGAATTGTGTACAACAAGAGCAATGACGCATCTGCATATAATCCATAATCAGGTTTTCCAGTGAATGTTCCAGGAGATCTCACATGGTCCAGTTTGGTGTTCATTGACAAAATTATACGTTCCAACACAGAGAGGGAGAAAAATGTTCCCTGTCTGAGAAGGAGCAGCCGATTGATCCCTCTCTCTTACTTTGTTCCGCCAGATAGAAAAGTGTGAGATCATAAAATCCTTGCGTCATCTTTACCACTTGTGAAGGATTCCTGGTGAGGACTCATTGGAATCCCTCCACTGCCTGAAACGAAGGGAATTCAGCCAAATCCCACTGTTCCAGAAAGAAATCCCACTACCAGTAGCTTGTGTGAGCAGAATAACTTAAAAGGCAGAATAACATGTTGGGGCACTCTATTATTTTAACATTTGTTATGGGTGCAACTTTCTGTGTCTCACATTTTTCTAAAAAATGGCGGGGTCTGAGACCGAAATCATTGACCACCTCACTAAACTGGCTGCCTTTACGATGGGTGTAACTAGTGGAGACGTGGGACTGGAAAAGGACATAGTGACTCTCCAACATTTGTTGGAACACAAATGAGAAATTCCCAGAAGGCTGTTCAAGTGGAAATTCCCTTTCCCAGAGGATTGTGGTGCCTGGATGTTTGCATTTATTCAAATTTGTTTTCGGTATGTAGTAAAATGGTATACAGACAGAAACGTGCTGCTGAGACCAAAAGCACATGGAGCGGTGATAAAATATCTAATGGCTCACTCCTGCTGCTCAGTCCTGTGTTGCTATGTTCTATTAAACCCCCCACAGCTCCTGCAAGGAGCAGATGGAGGCCACTTGCTACAAATACCTGGTCAACAGTAACACAGGATCTCATCAGTCCCTCAAGATTGTCACACATGGTTTGGTGTCGGTTGGAAAATGTTAATTGTTTCGACAGACGCTGCTTGTCTCTTTACGAGTGTTTCCTCTCTGCAACTTGTGGTTCATTTGTTGATGATATCATCGACCCAGATTCACCGTGAATACAGTCCCCATACCTCAACCAAAGATGACTCACAAAATACTGTACTCTCTCTGATTGCAACGTTCAATAAAAGAACATTCATGAAAATTACAACCATTAACTTTGCAATTACTGAATATGAGGACAAAAGGAACAGGATCAGGTAATTCGGATGATCAAGCCATTGCATAACATCATGGCTGAACTACCGTTGACAGTAACTCCTCTTTTTTAAGCCCAATTCTTCACCCCTTAGCTATCTGACAGGTCATAAATCCATCTAACTCCTCCTTAAATACTTTCACCGATAAGGCTCCCCTAGCTCTCCCGCCCAGATAATTCCTGACAGTGATTACCTTCTGTGAGAGGAAAGCATTCCCTACACATGCACTGTCACCTATTGATATGAACAAGAGGTGAACACAGGGGCTCAGGAAAGAGCGAATGGCTTTGATACCAAGGCAGTATTTGGTTGAGGATGGCATCGGGACCACCTACTTATTTGAGCTGAATGTGGACGGGCTCTTTCAGAATACAAATAAAGAAGTTTGGGGTCAGTTGCCAACAATCCTTTCAGTCCCGGGACATCTCTGCAGGACATCCTCAGGTTAGCCTCCTCAGCACAAACATCTTCAGCTGGTCCATCAATGTCTTTCCCCATTATAAGATCTGAAGTAGGCATGATGACTGAAGATCACAGAATGTTCAGAACAAATTGACCCCCATCAGCTCCGGAACCATTCTGTGTCCATGTGCAGCAAGACCCGGACAGCATTCCGGTTTGTGCTGTTAACGTGTCGGTAAAATTTATGTAACAGCACGGTCAGAAACTGCACATTTCAACAGTTAAAAGAGGAGCTCATTCAGCATCTCAAACTGGTTGCACACGGGTATGAGTTAGCATTCAGGAACAGGAAGACTGACAGCACATTAAATATTCCTGCCTGTTACACAGGAAGAAGAGTGGTCTGTTCAGTGCATCGAGCTGTTAAACAGGAACAGGTAGAGCCCAATCAGACCCTTAAACCTGTTCTATCAGATCAGGAGGATGCTATTCATCCCCACGTGACAGTTATACAGGAACAAGAGGGGGTCACTGATATTCCAACATGACAAACCAATGAAACCGAGACTGCACTGATAGAAGACTCCATGATGTTAATCATGGTTCCATTGTTTGTAGAACGTGTGCTGCTTTAACATAGTTTGTTGGCAATGAGGAGGGAAGCTAAATGATTTGTGTCAACTCTCAAGGAGGCATTTTTCCATCACCAAGACACACCCTTGTTCTCCATGGAGGTCAGAATCTGGTGGGAATAGTTAACTGTTTTAGCATGAAGGTATTGTGGCTGCTGTAGGGATTGTGGATAACGAGACTTTCAATGCAGGACCACACACCAAATTCACTGTATTAATGTGGGGAGAGATTATTCAAACACTGGCCCTCTGTCTCTCTCATGCGACATGGGAATTGGGTGTGGATTGAGGGGAATATTCTCAGAGGCTCTCAAACTATCGACAATCATGCAACCCGAGTAAAAAAGAAGCCATGGAATCTTTCACCGTATCAGTGTCTATTTAGAACATCGTGAGTGACTGTCCCTCCCCCTCAAGTTTCAATGCAATCGCCTCTCATTCTCTCACAACGCCAGGGATTAATATTCACTGTCTCCTCGTGGTACCATAATCCCTGGAATTAGTCTGGTGAAACTCCATTGCATCCTCTTTGTGGCAAGGCGATCATTCTTTATAAAGAAGAGAATGTCTGTCCACAATATCCCAAATGCTGCCTCAACAACACTCTCAGCGACGATCATAAAATCTCTTTTTCCTCTTAGGCATCTCCGTTTCTTTCCTGTGGCGTAAAAAGACTTTCCTTCTCTCTATAATGCTGGCAAGTGTTAACACTTTTATAATGAAGGTATTGTTGCTGCTGTCGTGAGTATGGACACCATGACGTTCATGGCAGGATGACGCATCAATTGAACTCTATTAATGTTGGAAGAGTTTATTCAAAAGCCTGAACCTCTGTCTCTCTCTCTCTCTCCCTCCCTCCCTCCCCGCTCTTTCTCTCTCTCTCTCTCTGTCTCTCTCTCTGTCTCTCTCTCTCTCTCTCTCTCTCCTTTCTTTCTCCTCTCTCTCCCCTCTCTTTCTCTCTCTGTCTCAGTTTAAATAGTGGGTGGGGTGGTTGGGTGGAACGTTCTCAGAGGCTCCAAAACTATCGAGAATCATGTGATCTGAGTGGGAAAAAAAGCCATGGAACTTATCACCATATCAGTGTCTGCTTAGAACATCATGAGTGATTGTCCATCCCCCTTAAGGTTCAATGCAATCACCTCTTATTCTCTCACTGAGCTTCACTCATTACTCATGGTGCCATCATCCCAGGGTTTAGTCTGGTGAAACTTGAGAGAACGTCTATCCACAGTACCCCAAATACTGCCTCAACAACACTCTCAGGGATTGTCAAAAAACATATTTTCCCTCATTTAGACATCGCCATTTATTTCATGTGCCACAAAAAGCCATTCCTTCTCTATGCACTACGACTGACATGGAATTTATAAGTCCCTGACATCTGTACGTCAGCTTCAATAAAGCCAGCACCAGAGATACCTATGGAGCCGTGCATAACTCTCGGGGAGAATTTCAATAAGATTGAATACACCTAAAATAGGGGATGATCACGTACCTGAATGGAAATGAGATGCAGCAATACAGAAAACAGGCAGAGAAAGGGAGCTTTCTTTACCTTTATTCTTCTCTCACAGGATGTATAAAGCCCTGGTCAGGGCAGTATGTTGTGCAGATCTTGAACTGAGTGACTGGTTCAGCTGTTCCACAGTACCATAAAGAGTAAAACGCATAGCTTTGGGTTTGTAGTGTCACAACACAGGAGAAATCTTCCTGCTTAATTAAAACCAGCAACAGAGAAAAGATTTATCCCATGCAGTAATCTGTGATAATTCTAGAGTCCAAATCTATTTAAAGTAAAAAATAACAACTTTATTTCTTAAAGTATAACAGAGAATAATAAACGAACAACTATTTACAACTTCTTCCTCTAACCTTCCCCCTCCACAGTACTAGTCCGATTAGACTCCTAATTAAGATTTACAAAACAAAACTTCTTTTCTCAAAACCAGGAAGCTTTCGGTTCTTCTCCATATTCCTGTCTTCTTTTCGTCTTGGGGACTCTGCTTCACCAAATACGAATCAATAAAGGTACCTATAGGAGAGCTATATTTCAGACAGTCTTTGCACGCTGGTAGCTCGACAGTTCTTCTCCCATTTTTTCAATTTTCCATGGTCTTGTACCGCCAAACTATTGGATTGTATCATTTGCTGTTAAGATTGTCAATATAATAAATTGAAACTTGTTTGGAGGTGGGTACTTTGGGGTATAATTTAAAATGGTTTGCTGAATTTGTTTCAAGACAATGAGCTAATCGGGTTGTTCGACCAAATGTTACATTATATCTATTGCTCAGAACTCTTGGTGCTGTCAGGTTGTTATTGTTGGCTTTTAATTCTCTAAAAGGTACAGTACACCCACGTGTTCATCACAGAAGTCACACGGAAACCTGAGGAGGGAATCATGACACATTGACTTCCCTAAAGGTCATGAGGCAAGCAGATTGGTTTTTATAACAAATGATAATGGTTGCTATTAAACTCCCCAATTTCAACAGACCATTATTCTGTGGCTCTAGATTATGAGTCAATGGCTTGACCACCATAAACTGACTTCCCTTATGTGCAGAGAACAAGTTAAACATTCTCAATAGCAATTATTTAGTCACGGACATGGTTACTAAGAACGTGAAACTGTTGCATCCTGATTTAACAAAGGCACGAATGGTTTATTCAGATATTGCACTGAGACTGAGGACGAGACTGGGATATCATGATGGTGGTATTGGACAGGATTGGTGAGTGAGGAGGACATGGAGATGTAAATCTGTGAAGGAGAAAATGGATTATGGAGTTTGAGAATAGTTTGGTTCCTTCTTGCACATCAGTGAGTAATTTATAAATCGTAGTTTGATAGTTATAATATATAAGGAAATGAATTTTTGTTTGGAACTGAAGATATTGACTTGCACTTTACAAAATGTACATATCATGAGCCGAAATTCAGTTCAACCCAGTTAAGTAGACAAATATAATGACTTACCAGGAACACCAACTATCGCGAGGATTGGATAGTAACCACCTTGAATAATCCAAAGGATATCCTGCATCCGATATGCTAATGATATCCAAGGCTGAGAAAGCCAGTAAAGACCCCCGGATAAACTCCTGTCCATTGTTGGAACATTCCAGTCTAATGTTCTCAGATTCGGATCCATTGTTGGGACATTCTAATCCATGGTCCTCAGATAATGAACCATTATTGTAACGTTCCTGTCTGATGTTCTCAGATTCTGATTTCTCCTCCCCCTCTCTCTCTCGAGCTGCTGTAAGTGATGCTCCTACTTACACTATGGGATTGCACATTGAATTAGAGCCCATTTATCTTTCAACGATGGAAACTCTCCACTGGGATAATTAGGATCCACGGAGATTTTCTTTAATCACAGTCACTGAACAAATAGCTCAATTTAACCTCTTTGAGTTCAATATTGATTTTATTCAAATTCAAAAGAACGTTCAAAATTTACTCATTTAGGTTGGGATATGTGGGGGTGGCTGAGGGAGGGAATATTGGACATGGTAGATTGATTGCGTGTAATCATTCAATCTGCCTTGGATATGGGAATAATGTCAAAGGATTGTCAGAACATAAACAAGATTCGCCGTTTATAAATAGAAACATCCAGTCTGTAACTACTGATCAGTGATTATAATGTCAGTAAAAAATGGAGAGAACTTTTCTAGTCCTTAATCTGACAGGCACATGTGCCTTCGACAACAGGAGCTATAACAGACAAATGACATGGATATGTTAACAGAGAATATGATATGACACACAATTCACATGGTTAGTCGAGGATCAGAGAGGGCATGTGAGTGTCATGCTGTTAATGTTGTCGATGTCAATCAACTGTGATTAAGGACCATGCACTGGTTTTCAATTTGAGTGCGTTTATGTTTTTGGGGACATGGCTGCAGAGACTGGAGGGAGGGAACATGATATTTACCAGTCATCAGTACTGGGATGTTACTCTTTATAAATCATAAGAAAATCAAATTCCAGGATACATATCCAATGAGGAATGAGCACAGCCAATATTAACCATACGACCAGAAGACATTGGAGCAGAAATTTGGCCATTCAGCCCATTGAGCCTGCTCCACCATTCAATGATGGCTGATAAGCTTCTCAACACCATTCTTCCACTTTCTATCTGTAACCCTTCATCGCCTTTACAATAAAGAACCTATCTGTCTTACTCTTAAATACACTCAATTACCTGGCCTCGACAGCCTTCAGTAGCAGTGAATTCCCTAGATGCACCACTCTCTGGCTGAAGAGGTTCATCTTTATCTGTGTTTGAAAACGTCTTCTCTTTACTCTGTCCCCTCGGTCCTAATCTCCCCTCCATTGGAAATATCTTCCCAAAATCCACCCTGTTCAAGTCATTCAATAGTCTGTAAGTTTCAATTAGACCTCCTAATATTCTTGTGAACTCTATCAAATATAGACTCAGAGCCCTCAGATGTTCTTCATATGTTAAGCTTTTCATTCCTGGGACCACTTTCGTGAATCTTATAGGAAAATGCTCCAGGGCTAGTACATCCTTCCTGAGATATGGGACCGAAAACTGTGCACAATAATCGAACTGTAGCCTGGCCAAAATCTTATAGAGCCTCAGAAGTACATCCCTGCATTTATATTCAAGCCTTCTTGAAATAAATGGAATCATTTCATTTGCCTTCCCAACTGCTGACAACCTGCAGGTTTACCTTTCAAGATCCCTGGACTAGCACCGCCCCCACTCCCCCCCCCCCCCCCCCCACCGAGTCTTCTGAACTTGCTCGCTATTTAGAAAATAGTCCATGCCTTTATTTTTCTGGCAAACTGCATAACCTCACACTTGCCCACGTTATACTCCATCTGCCACTTCTTTGCTCACTGCCCTAACCTGTGCAAATCCTTCAGCAGGACAAAGCGAGGACCGCAGATGCTGGAGATCAGAGTCAAAAAGTGTGGTGCGAGAAAAGCACAGCCAGTCAGACGGACTCTGAGGAGCACAATATTCGACGTTTCAGACATAAATCCTTTATCGGGAATGAAGCTGGTGGGCGGAAAGTGGATGAGAGATGAATGGGAGGGGCTGGGAGGAAGGTAGCTTGGAAGACAATGGCTAAATCGAGGTGAGTGGTGAGAGCGGAAGGTGGAGTGGATAGATGGGAAGGAAGATAGGCAGGTCGGACAGTTCAACAGGTGGTGTTCAGTTGGAGGGTTTGATCTGGGATAAGGTGGCGGTAGACGAGATGAGAAAACTGGTGACATTGCGCTGGATACCATGTGGTTGAAAGGTTCCAAGGTGGAAGACGACGCGCTCTTCATCCAGACGTCTGGTGGCTAGAATGCAGTGGATGAAGCCAAGAACTTGCATGTCCTTGGAGGAGAGGTGGGAGAGGCGAAGTATTCAGCCACAAGGAAGTGGGGTTGTTGGGTGTGTGACGGAGAGTGTTCCCTGAACCGTTCTGCAAGTTGACGTCCTGTCTCCCCAGTGTAGAGGAGACTAGGAGCAATGGACAGAGTAGTTGAGGTGTTTGGATGCACAGGATCTTCTCTGCCTGATGTGGAAGGATCCTTTTGGGCCTTGGAATGAGGTGAGGAGGAAGTTGTTGGCACCAGTTTCATACCTCTTGTAATGGCAAGGGAAGGTGCCGGGAGTGGAAGGTGGCTTGTTGGGGTGTAGAAGGGGGGACGCGTGAACTAACGAGGGTGTCGTGAAGGGATTGATCTCTGCAGAATGCTGATAGGGGTGGGGAGGGAAGTATATCTCTGGTGGTGTGGTCTTACTGTTGGTGGTAGAATTGGCGGAGGGTGATATCCTGAGGTTGGTGGTCAGGAAGCCGAGTATCAGAAGGGTTGCTAGAGGGTGCTACTGCACCCTCCTGCAGCTGAACCACCTCTTCGATGTTACCTATCCCTCTATTCCATCTTTGCACTGTTTGAAAACTTAGTCAGAATTCCCTCAGTTCCTTCATGTAGACCATTAATGCACAAAGCGAATTGTTGTGGTCCCAACACTGAGTCTTGAGGAATACCACTTATCACTGGATGCCATCCTGAGAAGGACACTTTTATCCCCATTCTCTGCTTTCTGTCAGACAACCATGCATCTATCCAAGCTCGCACCTTGCCTGTAACACCAGGGTCCCTAATCTTTCTCAATAGCCTACTGCGTGGCACCTGATCAATGGAATATAGAGAAGCAGGTGGATAACATCTACTGGTTCTCCTTGGTCAAATCTGCTCGTTACTCCCTCAAAGTATTCCAGCTGGGCATGACCTCCCATTGATGGAACAATGCTGACTTTGCACTATTTTGCTAAATACAAGTATTCAGAAATCCCATCCTTCACGATGGATTCCAGGATGTTACCCACAAACAAGGTTAGGCTAATCAATCTGTAATTTTTCATCTTCTGCCTAAATCCCTTATTAAATGGACTGTCACGTTAGCAATTTTCCAGCCATTCCTGATTTTAGTCATTCCTGAAAGATTACCACTTTCACTTTCACTACCTCTTCAGCTATGTCCCTTACAATTCTGGGGTGTATTCCATATGGTTCCGGTGATTTATCCAAATTCAGGCCATTCAGTTTTCTAGCAAGTTCTCCTTGGTGATGACCACCATACTCAGCTCTGCCCTCTCACTCTCTTCAATTTTTGAGAAATTACTCGTGTCTTCCACCATGAACATTGATGCAAAGTTCCTCATTCATTTCTTTGTTTTCCACTACTGTCTCTCCAGCATCATTTTCCAGTGGTCCATATTCACTTTTCGCCTCTCTTTTGCACGTTATATATCTAAAGATCCTCTTCCAGTCTCCTTTGTATTACTGGTTAGCTTACTTCCATATCTAATCTTCTCTGTCCTTTTTTCCCCCTCAGTTAGTCTTTGTAAGTGTCCCAATTCTCTAGTTTCCCACTGCCCCTAACCACATTATACACTTGCTCTTTTGCTTGTATGCAATCCTTGACTTCCGTCGTCAGCCCCGGCTGCCTCATCCTCCCTGTACCATGCCTCTATTCCTCGGCAATAATCCCTGCTGTGTCTCCTGAATTAATCTTGGAATCTGCTGCCATTGCTGTTCCCCTGTCTTTCATGCTTGACCCCTCTCCCAGTGAATTCTACCCAGCTTCTCCCTTATGCCTCTGTAGTTGCTTTTATTCAGCTGAAATACTGTTACCTCTGATTCTATCTTCTCTCTCTATCAAATTGCAGAATAAATTCAATCATGTTCTGATAATTGCTTCCGAAGTTTACCTTCACCCTAATCTCCCTTACGAATCCTGCCTCATTAAATCCAGTCTCATTTGTTCCCGAGTGCGCACCACCAGATGTTCCTCCAAAAAGCCATCTCATAAACATTCCTAAAATTCCTTTTCTTGCGAACCACTGCCAATCTTATGTTACCAGTGCCCCTGCATGCTGATATCACCTGTGATTACTGTACTTTCCCTTTTCTACACATCTTTTCTATCTCCTGGTGTATCTTGTGCCCCAGCTCTTGACTACTCTTTGGAGCCCTGTACAAGGCTTCAACTGTGGTTGTCTTACCTTTGTGGTTCCTCAATTCTATCCAGGCTGATTCTACACCATCTGACCTTACTTCCTTTCTTACTATTCATTTAATCTCAATTCTTGCTTATAATGCAAATCCACTCCCTCTGCCCACCTGCCTATCTTTTTGATAGGATAAATATCCTTAAATATTCAGATTGCCTTGCAGCCACATCTCTGTGATGCCCATCGATTCATACCGGCTGATTTAATTCTGCGCCACAAGCTCATTTACCTTATTCCTTATACAGCATGCATTCAGTTATAACCCCTTCAGTCCTGCATTAACCGTCCCTCTTCTCATTGTCATTCATTTGTGCAGTGTGCTTGAAGTTTGATATGTTAAACATTTCCAGATGCTCTATCATATTTGTGTGTGTGCTGGAGACTTTAATAACCTCTCCTGAGTTCTGTCCTCTTACCTCCTCTTTTAATTCAGCTTTTCTAATTAAACCCTATAACTGCACCCCCACCCCGCACACACACACACAGACACACAATCACACACACACACACACAGACACACACACTCACACACACACACACACACATACACACACACACACACACAGATACACACACACACATACACACACACAGACACACACACACACGGATACACACAGACACACACACACACATGCACACACACACATACACAGACACACACACACACACGGACACACACACATTCAACACACAGACACACACACAGACACACACACAGACACACACACACTGACAGACACACACACATATACAGACACACAGACACACACAAAGACACACACAGACACACACAGACACACACACAGACACACCCACACACATGCACACACACTCACACACACACATATATACACACACACACACACACACACAGACACACACACATACACACACTGACACACACACACACATACACACACTGACACACACACAGACAGACACACACAGACACACACACTCACACACAGACACACACACACATACACACAGACACACACACACAGACACACACACAGACGCACACACACACATACACACAGACACACACACAGACACACACACAGACACACACAGACACACACACACACACAGACACACGCAGACACACACACAGACACACACACACATACACACACACAGACATACACACACACACAGACACACACACATACACACAGAGACACACACACACACAGACACACACAGACACACACACAGGCACACACACACATACACACACACACACACACATACACACACACACACACACACACACACACACACACACACACACACACACACACACACACACACACACACACGCTCCTAATCAGTTTAAAGCTCTGTCTCCAGCCCTGGTTAGGATTCACTCGGACTCTGGTCCCAGAGTGGTTCAGATGACGACTGTCCCATTGGAGCAGTTCCTTTCTTCCTCATTCATAAAATGTGTTTATTCAACACAAAATACAAGGATAAAAAAGCTTTTCTGTACATACCAAAATATGAAAACTACAAAAAGACAATATTATTAAAATATACTTACTATGTGGAGCTATATAAATTGTAATGTGAATTACAAAACCATGGAAGTGGTATGAAAACTTTATCAATCATTATTTGAGCCAGAGCTGAGGTCCTGATTTCCCCTCTGCCAGTGATTCCCTTCACTGAGACTCCCCCCTGCCTCTCACGCAGTGTCTAGAGGGGCTACAAGTTCCTATTGGCCCAGCATATTTAAATTAATCCACCTTCTCCCTGGAAGCAATCTATTGGTCGATTGGATTGTGTTTAACTGTTAGCAACTCAGCTCTGGGATGTTATTGGCGATAAATGATCTGGGATGACAGCCAGTATCAGCATGGTGTTCATTGGGTATGGCACCAGACAAAGGGCTTACAGTCTGTGAGAGTTTCTAAGAAAAGTTTCTGTGTATTTCTCTTCATGCTGTCTCCTGATCTAACTTCACGTTCGTCTGACACCCCTTGCTCTGACTCACTCTGTCGCTTCTTTTATTTCACTTTGTTTATCTCACTTCACTGTCTTTCTCTCTGTTTATTCCTCTCCCTCTCAGTCTAGCTCCGATCATTCCCTCTATTTTCAAGTTGTCATTCTGGTGAGCTCATGAACGCATGGTGAGCTGAATGGCCTCCTTCTGTGTTGTATTAATTCTGAAGTTCTCTGACCACAGTAACAAGTTTTGGTGCCTGTAGAGACAAGCTGGTCCAGTGAAGGACACATTGGACAATTAACCATTATCTCTTCCTATTTTCTGACATGCAGCGACATCGAAATATCTGTTCAAACAAACAGATTCCTCAAATTAAAATCAGCACACTTCAGATTGCCAGGCCACTGTGTTCAGTACCCTCTGTCTGTTTTTTTGTTTTGTTGGTCTTAGCTGTACTGGGATTAGTTTCTAACTCAGTCTCTGTACCTGTGGCCTACTGCTGTGATTCCACACACCCCTCCCCCACCGCCGCCACACACTAGTTTAAACCCTCGTAAAGGACAATAGCAAACCTGCCTGCCAGGAGATTGCTGCCAGTTCAGGTCCATCCCATCCATCTTGTTTATATCATACCAACCAGGGAATCCCAATGATCCACTTATCAGAGAGTGTTATCAGTTCATGTGCATCCCGTCCTTCTTGTATCCTACTGACCCGTGTATCCCAATAATCTACATATCGTAAATTGCTGCCAGTTCAGGTTCATACCGTCCATTTTGTGTATATCCTACCGACATGGGAATCCCAATGATCCACATATCGGAAGTGCTGCCTGCTCGACCAGCACTTTGATCGTGTATTTAACTGTGCTACCTTACGATTCTTAACCTCACTCACACGTGACATATTCTAATGTCTCCAAAATTCAAATAACCTTTCAGCACAACTCCAGCAAGGCATTTTCTTTAATCTGGATAGACTTGATAATAAAAACTTAAGTGTGACGTCAGGAAAGTGAGACCACTAAATCAGTCCAGTGACCACCGGATCTGATATCTATCCCCGCCACCAAACCTGTTTGACAAGGCATACATATGGACCATCTATTTGCAGATGGACGAGAATAAGCAGAAGATTAGAACATGGCAGAGCAGATGGATGTAATGCCGCCTTTTTACTCTGCTTTGATATTCTGTTGCATTCTAGCTATTCTGTTCCTTTCAATGGCCGGGTCTTTACCCAGCATCCCCAGCGGATCAGAAAGTTCCCAGTGTCATTGTGTGCACAGTCCTGCGAAGGGAGTATCCAATGCCAGGCAATGGGGTGTGAGGTGTCCCAGGGGTGGCACAAGGAAAGGCTGCATGTAGTGCCGATGGACTGAGGGAACTGAGAGAGATGGAATGGACATTCAGGGACACTGCACTCAGACAAGTGGCCGGGCAAGATTCCTAACCACCCAGGGAACTCGTGAACCACGACTGCTTTAACAAAAACCTGTCACATCTGCTGCATTTCATCATCGAACAAAAGCAAAAATACTGTAGATGGTAGAAATCTGAAGCAAACACAGAGACGTATTGTAGAGAAAGAAAAGAGTTAATGCTCCCAATGCAGACACGGGTAGAATGTACAAAGTCCACACAGACAGGGTCCAGAGATTGGAAATGAACCCAAGTCCCTAGCACTGTGAGGCAGCATTGTTGTGTCACCAGGCTGGCCAATGCTGGATAATTGGGGATAGTATAGTTAAAAGCATAGATACTGTTCTCCGTGATCGGGATTAAGAGTTCTGAAGGTTGTGTTGCCTACATGGTGCTCGGGTTTGGGATATATCATCTGGGTTGCAGAACTTGAAGCGGGAGGGGAATGATCCAGTGGTCAGGGTCCGTGTAGGTACCGACAGCTGGACAAACAAATGACAATGAGAAGAGCGACGGGTAATACAGGACTGATCTATTATATCGGAATGCATGCTATCTAAGAAATAAGGTAAATGAGCTTGCGACTCATCCATAAATTGACAGGTACGACATAGTGGGCATTACAGTGACATCGCTGCAACAGCATCAGGATTCAGAGCTGAATATTCAAGGATATTCATCCTGTCGAAAAGATAGGCAGTCGAGCAGAGAGATAGAGTTGTCTCAGTATTAAGAATGGAATTGAATCAATAATCAATAATAAGAAATGAAATAAGGTCAGATGGTGTAGAATCTGTGTCAGTAGAATTGAGGAATCAATAAGGTGAAAAAATGCAGTTGGAGTTATATACAGGGAGCTGGGGTGTAAGATACACCAGAGCTAGAAAGATCTGCAGGAAAGGCAAAGTTACAGTGATCATGTGGGATTTTATTATACAAATGGACTGGGAATTCAGATTGATAGTGGCTGGCAGGAAAATGAATTTGTGGAATGGCTTTTGGAGCAGCTTATGCAGGCAGACTAGATGAGGGGAGCTGAAAATGACAGTGATGATAATATGATTGAATTTACTCTGCAATTTCAGGTGGAGAAGTTAGAATCAGAAGTAACAGTATTACAGCTGAATAAAGGCCATTGCACAGACATGAGTGAGGAGCTGGGTAGAATTGACTGGGAGACGGGCCCAGCAAGAAAGACAGTACAACAGCAATGGCAACACATTTTGGAGTAATTCAGGATACAACAGAGATTTATCCTAAGGAAAAACAGGCTTATATAGGGAGGATGGGACAACCATAGCTGACTAGGGAAGTCAGGTATAACATAAAAGCAAAAGAGAATTGATATAAAGTGGCAAAGTGTAGTGGGAAACCTGAGGATTCGAAAGCTTTCAAAGACAAAACAGAGGGCAAACAAAATAAAATTAGGAGAGAGATTATTAAATATGGTGGTAAGCTAGCCAGTAAGATAAAGGAAGAGTGTAACAGTTTCTTTCGATATATAAAGTATAAAAGAGCGGAAAAAGTGAACATTGGATTGCTGGAAAATGGTACTGGAGAGATAGTAGTGAGGAACGAGAAAATGGCCAAGGAACTGAACAATTACTTTGCATCAGCTTTCATGGTGGAAGGCACGAGTAATACCTTAAACATTCAAGAGATTGAGAGGCCAGAACTGAGTATGATGGCCCCCACCATGGAGAACATGCTAGAAAAAAATGTAATAGTCCGAAGGTGGTTAAATAACCTTGACCAGATGGACTACATCCCAGTATTATAAGGGAGATAGATGAAGAGGGAGTGGAGACACTCGTGGTTATCTTTCAGGAATCACGAGAGTAAGGAACGATCCCACAGCACTGGAAACCCACGAACGTGACACCCCTTTGTAATAAGGGAGTAAGGAAAAAAACAAAACAAACACCATTTTAACCTCTGTCATGGGTAAGATCCTGGAATCCATTGTGTAGGATGAGATTTCTGAATAGTTGAAAGCGTTTGGTAAAATAGGGCAAAGTCCGAGGACACAGCCTTAAATGAAAGGGAACACTTTTTAGAACAGAAATAAGGAGAAAGTTATTTAACCATAGAATGGTGACGCTTTGAAATTTATTCCCCCAGAAGGCTGTGTGGTCAGGTCATTGATAATATTTGACACGGAGATAGATAGTTTTTGATTATCCAGGGGATGAAGTGTTATGGGGAGAAGGTCGGAGAAAGGGTTTGAGGAACCTATCAGCGATGATTGAATGACGGAGCAGACCCGATGGGCTTACTGTCCTAATGTATGCTCCAATGTCTTATAGTCTTCTGGTTCTAAACCTTAAGGAAGTACCTTGCATCTCTGAGAAGATAGATTCATGTTCTTCATGAAGGTCAGAAGCTGTTGGGAATACTTAACTGTTTTAGAATGAAGGTATTGTGGCTGCTGTCAGGGTGGTGGATAATATGACATTCAGTGCAGGATCACACACCAACTGCACTATATTAATGTGGGGAGAGTTTATTCAAAACTTGGACCTCTCCGTCTCTCTCAATTGGGAGTAGGCGTTGGGGTGGGTGGGCGGAACGTCCGCCCAGGCACTTAAACTATCCCGAATCATGCATCCTGAGTGAAATAGCAGTCATGGAAATTATCACCTTCCCATTGTCTGTTTATAATATATGGAGTGATTGTCCATCCCACTCAGGGTTCAATGCAACTACCTCTTATTCTCTCACAGCGCTAAAGATCAACCTTCACTCACTCCTCATGGTGCCATCATTCAGGGATTAATATGGTGGAACTCCTCTTCACCGTCTCTGTGGTAAGGAGATCACTCCATATTAAGGAAAGAAAATCTGTCCACAATACCCCAAATACTGCCTCAACAACACTCAGGTTTGATCACAATAATTCATTTCCCTCACTTAGCTGGCTCCATTTCTTTCGTGTGACACAGGAAACAATTCATTTACAATGCACTGCCACTGATGTAGAATTTAAAAACATCTTCTCATCTGTAGGTCAGCATCAATACAGCCAGCACCAGAAGTGCCCAAGGAGATGGACATGACTCTTGGAAGAGACTCGCTCACAAAGAATACATCTAAAACAGTGAATGGCTAACTACCTGAATGGAAACGAGCCGTTGGAATATGGGATGCAGGCAGAGGAAGAGAGCTACCTTTCCTTTTGTTCTGCCCTCACGGGATGTGTGCAGCCATGGTCAAGCCAGCATGTTATGCCGATCTTGAACTGAGTGGCTGTTTCAGGACAATAAATAGTAAAACATATTGCCGTGGGTTTGCAGTTAAACAGAGACGTGACCAGAGAAGGATGACCCACCGCCTTCTCTAATGGGTATAAGGCAAGCCGATATCAACAGATTATCATTCTGTGGTTCTAGAATACGAGCCAATGACGTGACCTACAATACACTGTCTGCCCATCTTTCAGATTTTGTGCAGAGAACAAGTTAAACATCTGAAGTGCAATTATTTTGTCATGGACACTTGAAGCAGATATATGTGGAAATAACAAAGGCACAAACGATGGTGTATTCAGGAATTGAGCTGAGGGTGAGGAGGAGACTGGGATGTCTTAATGGTGGTACTGGACAGGATTGGTATATGGGGAGGATATGGAGATGTACACTTTGCAGGAGAAAACGAATCAAAGAGGTTGAGAACAGTGTGATTCTAGAATACGAGCCAATGACGTGACCCACCATACACTGTCTGCCCATCTTTCAGATTTTGTGCAGAGAACAAGTTAAACATCTCAATTGCAATTATTTTGCAGTGGGCACGTGGTTAGAAGGGAGTTGAAACAGATGTATCTGGAATTAACAAAGTCACAAACGATGTTTTATTCAGGAATTGAACTGAGGCTGAGGAGGAGACTGGAGCGTCTTAATGGTGGTACTGGACAGGATTGGTATGTGGGGAGGATATGGAAATGTACACTTTGCAGGAGAAAACGAATCAAAGAGGTTGAGAACAGTGTGTTTTACCCTCGCGTATTGGTGAGTAACATGTAAATAATAGTTTGCTCGGTATAATTCTTAAGGAATGGAATCTTTGATTGGAGCTGAAAATGTTGGCTTGCACCTTCCCAAAATCTGCATATCATGAGCATCAAATCAGTTCAGACCGTTTCACTAAACAGACAAAGTGACTTACCAGGAGCACCAACTATAGCAAGGATAGGATAGTAACCAGCTTGAATAACCAGCAGTACATATTCAATCCGCGATGCTAATGATATCCAAGGCTGGGAAAGCTTGTAAAGACCGTAGGCTAAACTCCTATCCATTGTTGGAACATTCCAGTCTAATGTTCCCTGATTTCCATCTCTCCTGCCCTTCCCTCTGAAGCTGCTAATCCCTTTTCTTGCTGTTGGACATGCTCCCGCTCACACTATGAGATAAAACACTGAAAGCATTCCCTTATTGATAGAAGAGACAAACTGTCAAGGGATGCATACGATCCATGAAGACTGACATAATTACAATCGCTGAACAAATAGCTCCAGTTAACCCCTTTGAATTCAAAGCTACATTATTGAAATCCAAAATAACGTTGAACATTTATGATTTCTGGGTGTGATATGCAAGTGTGACTGAATGAAGGAATGTTGAAGATGGCAGATTGATTGTGTGCAATCATTCAGTCAGCCTTGGATATGGAAGTAATGCCAGAAGTTTAACGGAACATAGACATGCTTCTCTGTTCATAAATACAGAAATAAATCCCGTAACTACTGATCAGTCATTGCAATGTCTATAACATTGAGAAAACAACTATCATCCATGATGAGATAGCAAAATCTGCCAATAAAGAAAACCCTGGGTTACAACAAACAAACGGCATGGATACGTTAACAGAGAATTGCACATGGCCAACACAGTTCAGATTGTTATTCCAGGATCAGAGAGGGCAGCTGTGGGTCATGCTGTTGATGTTATCGATGTTAAGGAACTGTCATGAAGTGTCATTTAATGGGCTTCGATTACATTGTGATTATGATGTTGGGGAAAAGTCAGAAGATGGAGAGGATTGGGGGACATGGCTGATTAGATTGGGTGGAGGGACAGTGATGTTCCCCAGTTACCAGAATTGGAATGTTACTCTTTGTAATTCATACGAAGAACTGATTCAAGAATACATCTACAATGAGGAATTAGCAGAGACAATATTAATGAAATGTGTTTATGCAATATAAAATACAGGAACAAAATGATTTCCTGCACCCACCAATATATGCAAAGTACAAAGGGATAAGGTTGTTAAAATACACTCCTGATATTGAGCTATATAAATTGAAATGTGAATTACATAACTAGGAAAGTGGTATGCAAACTTTCTCAATTATTATTTGACCCACAGCTAAGATCGTGATTTCATCTCTGTCAGTGAATCCCCTCACTGAGATTCTCTGGCCTAGTGTCTCAGACAGTATCGGTGTGGGGGAGGGCGTCGTGGAGGTGGGGTGGTGGTTATCATTTCTTGCTGCTCTTAGCACAATCTATTTAAAACCTCTGCTTTCTCCATGGAACCAATCTATTGGCCTAATGGGTTCTGTTTAGCTGTCAGTAACCCAGCTCTGTGATATTGTGGGAAATAAATAATTTGGGATGACAGCCAGTATCAGCACAGTGCTCACAGTGTATGGAGCCCAGACAAAGGGCTTGCCGTCCAGAGGAATTTCTAAATAAAGCTTCTAAATATTTATCTACCGTAATGCAGTCTTCTGATCTATCTGACTTCACCCTCATCTAACACCTCTTCCTCTCGCACTCAGTCAGTCGCTCCCCTTTCTATCCTCTCTCAGTTTATCTCCCTACACTTGCTTTCTCTCTGTTTATTTCTCTCTCACACAACCTCTCTTCACAAACTCTCTATTTCCAATTGTGCAGTTGGAGAGCTTGGACTCCACAGTGGGCTGAATGGCCTCCATCCATGCCATAATAATTGAGGTTCTCTGACCCACAATAAATACTTCCTGGACAGACCTGCTGGTCCGGTGACAGGTACAGTGCACAATCACCCATTATCTTTTCCTGCTCTTCTCTGGTGTACAGCTGCCTTGAAATGTCTGTTCAAACAAAACAGACTGAATGAAATCCGAGCAGTCGAGAAGACGTTCATGAGTATGTATTTCAATCAAGATTTAATGAAGGATGAGATTCCAGAATAACATAAGCAATGAATGAAAAACAGGGTAACACAGGACATGGCAGCTGAGTACAACATGTGTTTACAAGTAGGTCTCATGGTATTACCAATAGATTATCGATCCAGAAAAATCAGCTCCTGTTCTGTGGATCCAGGTGGAATCCCGCCACTGCAGATGGTGGAAATTCAATTCAATAATATAAAGATATCGCTGGAATTAAGAATCTACTGATGAGAATAAAATCATTGCCGATTGTCAGAAAAATCCATCTGGTTCACCAATATCCTGCAATGAAGGAATCTTGCATCCTCACCTGGTCTGGCTGACATGCAACTCCAGACCCAAAGCAATGTCATTGACTCTCAATCGTCCCCTGCAATGGTCTAATGAGTCATTCAGTTGTACCAATCGCTACATTGTTTGAAACAAATGAAACCGGATGGAACACTTGGCATCGAAATGGGAACCAGACAAGTCAACATTCGAAACATCAATGTAGAACTTGCAAAGTCTTCCTTACTAATATCTGAGGTCTAGTGCCCACATTGGAACAACTGCCTTACAGACACGTTAAGCAACAGCCTGACATAGACATACCCACGGAATCATACTGTAAGAAATGGGAAAATGTGTTGTTTTTCAAGGGAGTATATGATGGATCTAGGAAAGTATTAGGGAAATGTATATTTACTTTTAATGCGGATTAAAAGTACTAACTTTAATGTAGAATTATTAAAGAAATGTTTAAAACAGTAGTTTCAGCAAAAAACCTAAGATTGCTGAAACATATAAGCGAGGCACTAAAAGGTACATTGTTAAGATGTATGTTCAAGAATGGAATGTACCTATGAACAATGAAAGATATTACAAAATGGAAGAAGGGAACATCAAGATACAAGTTTAGCCTTATGTCAGCACATACAAGGGGGAAAATTGCCAACTTGGAAAGAAGGGGGCAATGGGCGTGGAGTATAGATGAGCAAAGATGAAATGGTAAGAAAGATTGGGTAATGTAGGGATCGGAAGAGGTGGCCTCACGTAGCTCAAAAAGTATAACTGTGTAGTACTTTGAAATCTCTTGCCTTCAATTGCTTTCTGAAATTGGGGACCTTTCTTGCAAGATCGTAAAATAAATTGTCTTGTTTCCAGCTTTGGTGGTCTCATTTCATTTTATTGAGTTTGTTTCTTACAGATTTGAGGGCTCGTCCGGGATGCCAAGCTCCTGTCGCTCGGCAATTTCGGAAAAATCGGAGAAGGTGAACCCACCGATTTCGGCAGTCTCAACTTTCCCCCATTGCCGCGGCGGCTCGGGCGAGCGAGATCGGACTGAGAGACCCTGGAAACAAGACGTGTAGACGCAACGCGAAAGGGTTCAGTTGGGTAACTCTTGGTCTTAAAAGAGTATTATCCCGGCGACCGGGGTAGGCAGCGGGTTTTGTTTTGTTGTCAGTCTTTGCCACGAGCGAGGCGCACTAAGACGCGGTGGGTTGGTCGTGTAACTGTTATGGACTTAATACCCACATTCACGGGCGGCCGGGATTTGCAGCAGCATTTGTTCTTTCGCCGTGGTTCTAGGTCCGCTGAGACGTAGTGTTTTGACGGGTAACTCTTATGTACACAAGACCGATCTAGATTTGTAGCGACATTTGTTGTTGTGGTCTTTGCCACGGACGAGGCGCACTGAGACGCAGCGGATTGGTCGAGTAACTTTTATGGACTTAAGGCCCGCATTCGAGCGGCCATGATTTGCAGCATTACTTGCTGTTTCGCCGCGGTGCGAAGGGCACTAAGACGTGGTGGTTCGGTCGGGTTACTCTTGTTTACATAAGACACGGGTAAAGGTAACTTTCGGGCGACCAAGATTGACAACGGTTTTTGCTGTCTGGTATTGCCGCGGGATGGGGCGCGCATTCGACCAGGTAGCTCTTGGGCACAGACCAAGGTATGAAAATTGACCTTTAAGTATTACCTTGGTGGTCGGTACCGTAGAGAAGTACATGGGGAATGGCAACTTACAAACATAGAGAATAAAGGTCTTTAATTGGCTAGATCAATCTAACGAGTAAGGTGTCTAACTGATTCGATCACCCAGCCATAGACAGGTTTTTAAGAGAGGAAATCCCCCACGCGAAGGTCTGAAGTGGGTGTGGAAGAAGGTGACACCGGACCTCAGAGAGGTTAATTAAAATTACATAAAGAAACAGCCGAGTATTTTCAATGGGAAATTATAATCGTGATTTAAGTGTAGAAGGAGAAATTAAACGGATGTCCGACGACCGCTTTCCAACGGACAGCCCTTTAGGAAAAATGTTACGACATTGGAAATACAATCCTGGGACGCAAGGAAACGATAAAAAACAAATTATAAAACGTCCGTAGAAAACAGCCTTGCAGTCAGGACGAATCAGATTATGCTTCGTGTCAGAAGGGCTAGTAGCTGAAGGGCGACTGAGGCTATACTTCGTAACTAACTTGCAGCCAGACATCCAGAAAAATACTCACAACCTCGAGGAGAGAGAGACAGAGAGAGAAGAGCTGTACAGCTTGGAGAATGCTTAACCTTTTGTGATTCAGTTTGAATGCACATTTGTTTGTTGTTGATCAAATGTTCCCTGGAACTTGAGGTCCGGGACTGTTTAGAATCTGATTTCTATTATGGAAATTTTACCATGATTTCTTTTAAGGTTAAGGATATTGCAAGATTATGAAAAAAATGTTAACTCCTGTTCTTTTTACAGGTCATGACTGTCTTACTATTAGTTTCTAACTAATCTCTTTCATTCTTAAATAAAAGGGATTTGTGGAGGACAGTTGACGTATCAGTTCAACATTAGATTGTAATAAATAAAAACAAAAAGGAAAATCCTATGGTTAAAATCGGAGACCTTGGATTCGGCCATTATTCATGCATTAGAAGATTTTTTTTTAAACTACCAATAGCATTGTAATTGAGCAATGACTGGTCAAGACTACTTAAGAAAACTAATTTTGGATCAAGGGACTAAAACCGGGTAATTATAGTGAATTTCAAAGTTGGGAACTGTATGCATTTTACATTTTAAATATTAAACTTTGAATAAATGAATTTATAATATATAAATATATATTTGCAAGTAAGATTCAAAAATGTATATCTAGGAACAGGCTTTAAAGTTAGACAATCATAAATTGATAAATTATATTTGAGATTACAGGGAGGAAGAAATATTGCAATATTTCTTTAAAAAATCAAGGTCTAAACAAAACATTGAGTGATGAGGAATGACCATGAGGTTGGCCTAAAGCTGTTCAGTTGGTTAAATTGGCTCAGCAATTGATCTGGCAACGTAACATGAGAAGCAGAAACAGAAGGCAAAAATAATGATAAGCCGCGGTTGATGAGGTAACAAAGAAAATGTCAAAACTAATAGGATAAGGAAACTGGAATGGTGGCGGGTAGTATGTTGAAAATAAAGGGAGGAGAAGGGATCGGGGAGGAGATGTTAAGGAGTCTGGTAGACAGGAACAAGGATCAAAGTGGAAATCCCCACAGGGGGAAAGACAGGTCACTTTAAGAGAGAGTGTCCAGATCCGAAAAAGGAAGTAAAGGCAGTGCCGTTTATTAACCTTGATGAAAAGTAGGGGTGTCAGGAGTTCCTGCCCCCGGGGACCCACCAGGAAGCCTTGATAAATTTAAAGCTGGGACCTTACAAAGAGGACGTAGTTTTCTTTTAGTGGATACGGGAGCTGCACGGTCATCACTAAGCTTTAGACCTAGCGGTGTTAAATTAACTAACAAAGGTCTCAAGGATTCTGGAGTAAAAAGCAAAGAATTCTTAAATCAGAATGCAGGACAATGGCTCACAGACTCTGGGACCTTGAAATATGAGACAATCTTAATAGAACAGGATGTCCTTTTGTTAGTCACAGACAGTTGCTAGAATCCAGCTGCATTTCTGTGGCAGAGAGAGGGGATGGCCCCTGGCAATCCAGAACTTGACTGCCTTGATATTACTGAATATCCAACTGAAGTGCGAATGAACTTCAGATCAAACACGTGGACTGCAGTGGCTCAAGGTTTTCTCAAGGGCAACTGGGAAAGTGAACTAATGCTGGCGTATTCAGAGATACACATATCCCATTAATGAATACACGAAGATACCACACTCTGGGAAGACAGACAGGGGTATCAAATCGAATTAAACATAATCTTAGATTAATAGAGGTTTCGCTTGTTATCTGTAAGTAGAGTGTTCCTGCGATATGGTGTAAAGAGCAGTAGCACTAACTTGCATGGGAAAAATTTTGCCTTTCTTGTAAAAGTGAAAATTCTCTTCGGATTTCTTTTGGTTAGCGAAATAAGGTCCTAATGTAGGTCATTCGGAAAGGACAATGGCTCAAAGGCGAACTTTTGAAAAGCGGGCGATATCTGTATCTAATTGAGCATGATATTCAGGAAGATGGGATTAGCGAAAAATAAATGTGGTCAATCTTACATTTTATTTCCAGCCCAGCTGATCATCATTCTTTTTGTTTGCTCTTTTTTCTTCTATATCTCTCTTTCTGTATTGATTCCTTATCCCCTTCAAAGCAGACTTCCTTCTTAACGGTATTAATCACACTCCTTTCCAGCTGCTTTCAGTTCAGGAAAGTTCCCCAGCACTTTCTGTTCGTTTCTTTGCATTTCTTTCCATAATTTCAGATTTTCAGCATCTTCCTTTATTTGATTTCACCTTCAGTTTTGTTATTTCGTGGGACGTTGGCATCTCTGCCAAGGGCAGCATGTGGTGACCATCACGAATTGCCCTGACTCTGAGGCCATTCCACAAGCCAATATAAAGTAAAGCACATTGTCATGGGGCTGAAGTCTCACTTAACCCACACCGGGTAATAACATTAGTTTTCTTTACAGAAGGTGATCAGTGAAACAGGAAGGCTTTCAGACAAAATGTTGGTTTTGTGGTTGTTTTTCGTGAAATTCACTTTTATTCCAATTCTTGTCATTTTTATTTAAGTTCCGTCATCAGCAGTGGTAGGACTTGAAACAAATCACTTGAAACAATATCTTTCATTTAATTAGCTTTGCTTCTGAAATGCATCCAGTGACATTCTTACATTCATACAGTGTCCTAATCATGAAGTAAGATCCGAGACAAGAATAATTTTGTGCTTGAAATATTTGTATTTGGAGAAATGGTCAGCAGAGTGCTTGAAACATGAAGTCTGAATTTTACCAACGTACAGCCATTGGTTTGTTCAGCAACAGCACTAACACAGAGATGGAGTTTGGGGAGCGGATAGTGGACAGGTTTCGTGACAGAGAGAACACGAGACATAAAGCAGTCCAGGGCAAAAAGAGATCTCGAGGTTGTGAACAGTTTTGTTTGCAGATGTTTCTGAGGTAGTGGTCTGCAATTCATGGATAATGAACGGAGACTTCAATTGAATCTGAAGACAAGAGTTTCTTTCTCTGACAATATAGATAACAGAATTTGCAACGAAGTTCAAATTTGCTTTTGCGATTAATGAATGGACAGAGGTAGAGAACGCCAACAAAAGCGAGAATAGGTTAGTAGCACACCCTCAACCCCGCCCAGAATAATCATAAGCACTGCTGATGTTCGATATGGTAGAAATTCCTAATAGGGCGAAATCTTGAAATGACTCAAGGAAAATCTCCTCTCCATTGTTGTAATGTTCCAGTCTGCTATTCTCAGATTCAGATCTGTCCTCTCTCTGTCTACACAGCTGTTGATCTCTGTTAGTTTGGAGCTGATGCATCTGCTACTACAGTGGGATAGCGGACTGAATGAAGCCCCTCACCAATCGGAGAGGGAAACCCTCCACTGACACAGTTACATTGCATGGAGACTGACATTAATCACAGTCACTGAGCAAACAGTCCCAGCTTTCAATACGGCACATTCATTTCACAATATAACTGGACTGGGCTACATGTTGGCATTGCTGGCTATTGGTCAAATCTCCCATCACCAATTGCTCTAGTGAAGCCAGTTGTGAGGGAGAATGATGGGTGTTATCTTTTCATAGGCGAGATGATTTTGCTCTGTTGTCCGTTTACTATGCTGTAACCATCTCTCCCCAAATCCATCCACCCCCTCCCCCCCAAAAGAATCAAAATTAGGATGTTGTTACTGTGCTGATCTCTCCTCCACGGGAACAAACGCTAGCGAACAGACTGTCAATGGGCACAGTTGTCCTGAACATAGACAGGAAGTGTGGACTTCTCTGAATATTCCTCTCCCTGCTCTAATAAGGCGACTTTGGAACTTCCATAGGGAATATGCTTCAGTAATTAATTTTTTACAAATTGAGAAAATTCTAAATGCAGTTTTATTTGCTGTAAAGCAGTATTTTTTTAACACATTTTGGCCTCAGTCCAAAACCAAAAGCGATAATTACAATGAACTTATTCATTAAGACTTATGAATTAATAAGTCAGGTTGGAATGAATATGACATTGGCTGTGAGCTAAGGCGGATTGGGGGCAGTGGCTGCGGAGAATGCATGGGGAGACATTGATATTCCCCAGTCATCATCACTCTTTCTGACAGACAGAATTAAATCTAATCCACAACAGGGAAACAGCCAACATTTGGGAGATGTAATGCTGAATGAAAATGTGATCTGAAAAGGATAATTTTAAATGTGATAAAATGAACAATATTTTATATACACACCATTTAATCTTTGGATATACAGCCTGAGTAGGGTCACAGGACCTGAAACATTAACTTTGATTTCTCTTCACAGATATTGCCAGACATGCTGAGCTTGCCCTCTAAGTTCTGTTTTTTTTTTTGTTTGAGATTGATCGTATTGTTCATATCTGGCAGGATACTTACAATTAAAAGCAGACACAAATAACAAAATTTGAAGAGCTATGGGGACAATAGAGGAGATAAACAGTAGAGATATAGTCATTCCAAGCTGGAAGAGACAATGGGATGAGTTTCCCCCACTTTTGCTATAATTAATTCTGTGATATGTAATCAAAGCCTTTGGAGAGGGTGTAGACAAACTAGTTTAATGAAGGATACAGAGTGTTCCATCATCAATACTCTATTCCTAATATCTCATGAATTTTCAGCTGGCTCTGAAATGCCTTTTCAATCAAAGTGGAGTTCCTGAGATTTACAGGATATTCAGAAAAACATTTTTTTTTTACTTTGAATCTTAAAGAGGAAACAGATTTCGGCTGCAACACAGGTGTCCCAGGCACACCAACTATAACAGGAACAGAAAAGGACGACATTGTCCATAAATAACGAAATTCAACATGTAACCCTGTCAACAAAACATGAAACATAGTGATATGGAAACATGAAATACAAACTGAAAATGGTGGAAAAACGCAACAGATGAGGAAGTATCTGCAGAGAGAAACAGAGTTAATATATCGAATATGATGTGACACTGTTCTGAAAAAGTCATATTGGAATCAAAGGTTAATTCTGTGTATCTCTGCTCAGAGGGTACCAGGCCTGCTGAGTTTCCCTCATCCGATTTCTTTTTCTTTCTGAACTGTGACAAATTGACTGATCTGAACGATATAAGCAAAGCTGCTATCTCAGTTGAATCTCGAATAATTTGTTATGGACATTAAATGAGAAATTACAAAGTTCCTATGTTTCACAGGGCTCTAAATATCGATGACGTATTGCATTGTGAGACAAACCAATTGCGAGACACTGACTTTTGCATAGGTACATCTTGGATATTCTGTGAAGAGGTCACCCAGTCTACCTTTAGTTTCCCCAAAGTAGGGCAGCCCAATGTGAGCAGCGAATGCAGTAGATCGGATTGTGGGAAATGTTTGTACACGCAGCTTCACCTGGGAGGTATGTTTGGCCTCTTGGATAGTGAGGAGGGTGGAGGTAAATGGGAAATGTAACACCTCTGGCAGGAGAAAGTGATGTGGACCTGTGGTGGGGGTGCGGGAGGTGGGGGGGGGGGTGGTGTTGGGAGTGAATAACGAGCGGACCAGGGTGTCCTGGAGGAAGTGGTCCTTCAGAAGGCGGAAAAGGGAGAGGAGGCAAATATGTGTCTAGTGGTGGCATCTCGCTGGAGGTGGGGTAAATGCGGACTGATGATCTTTTGCATGTGAATGCTAGTGGGATGGTAGGTAAGGACAAGGGGAACTCTAACGCTGTTGCAGGCGGGAAAAAAGAGGCTGAGGGTAAAAGTGCAGGAGATGGGTCGGAACTGGTTGAGGGTCCTGTTGATAACAGTGCTGGGGAGTTTTTGGGTGAGGAAGAAGGTGGACATATCAGAGGCCACATTTTTGTAGTTAACATCATCAGAAGCAATGCGATGGAGACGGAAGAACTGAGAGAATTAATTGAAGTCTTTGCAGGAAACAGGGTGTGAGGATGTATACTCCAGGTAGCTCTGGGAGTTGGTGGGTTAATGCTGGATATCAGTGACCGGTCTATCCCCAGAAATAGAACAGAGATGTCGAGGAAAGGAAGGGAGGAGTCAGAGATAGACCAGGTGAAAATGAGAGAGGGGTGCAAATTGCAAACGATTAACTTTTCCAATTTTGGAGAAGAGAGAGGAGAAGCAGCGACGAAATCATCTACCTATCAGAGAAAGAGTTGTGGATAGGGGCTGAAATAGAACTGGAACAAGGAAAGGTCGACGTACCCCATGAAGGAACAGATATAACTTGGGCCCATGTCTGTATCCATGCACCCCGTCTGTATGGCAGGAGGAGGCTGAAGCAATTGGGTCTGCCCAGACAGTTCTGTTCGTGGGTTTTCAGGAGCAGATAAAAGCGAACGCTGCTATCAGAGGACCATCATTTTCTGGACAGTTAGGTGGGGGTGAGTATGTGTGTGTGTTTGGGTGCGGGGGCGGTGAGTGCGTGAGAATCTCCAGATGAAATGTGGTCAGATTTAGTTAATAAAATAACCTGATGTGCCATGGTAGGGATATGGACAAGAGGGTGATATGTGTAGGTATCTGAGAGCTGGCACTCAGCCTCTGAAGTGTAGAGCTGAGTTCACCAGACTACCGCAGCACCACCCTTATTGGCACAGGCTGAAAAACATAGTCAGGGTTGGATCGAAGCATACAGCATGCAGTCTGTTCAGAGGGTGATAGGTTGGATCGGGTGAGGGGGATACAGAGAATGTAAGACAACCAAACTCCCATGGAGCGTTCTCAATGAACAGATTGAGTTCAAGTAAACGCCAGAGGAATGGGTCCAGGTGGAGGGAGTGTTGGAGCTGGGCGAAGGTCTATGGGATGGGGAGTGTACTCTTGCACGAAGAAATGGACACCGAGGAGAAGACGGTGGAAGAGAAGTTCAACATTATGTCGCGTCTGAAATTCATTAAATGGGGGCACAGAGGGTTAAAGCTGAGATCTTTGCTGAGTACAGAACATTCAGCATTAGAGCGTGGAAGGTTAGGAGGGATGGTGAATACACGACAGGAGGTGGGCTTGGGGAAGGGGATGGACTCAGATTACAGGGCATGGGTGGCAGGTGCCAGAGGCTCATAGGCATCTCTAAGTTATTCCATTTTGTGGGCCTCATATATCTGGCGAGCATGGCGAATGAGCTGGAGAATGAAATAGAATTGGGGAACAGTGCAGCCTTGAACCAATGTGATGTGATGCTGTTGAACAGAGAAAGTGATGATCTCAGTGGTAATGACACCGTACGACCGGTCCTCAGAAAGTAAATGATTGAAAATAATCGGAATCATTGTCTTATTGTAATGCTCTGATTTCATTGGGGTGACACTCAATAGCAAGGTGTCACTTTTCTGAGATTTTAGACCAAACTGTGAAAACTGAATGTATCTTGATGTTATTAATAAGACAAATGTATCCATTGTTTTGGATGCACTAGCAAGGACAGCGTTTATTTGTCATCCTCAATAGCTTTCGGGAAGGTGTCATTGTTCATTGAGGAAATTGCCAGCACAGAATTTCCTCTGATTCCCGTTGACCGCAGTTTCCTGAGGGTCAATGATGCTACATGAGTCAAATACTACTTTGATGGCAAGGGAAGTTGCTATGATCTCACCTCAACTGACATTAGAAAATAAGTTAAAATACTGAAGAGAAAAAGGGTAGAACACGGCATATTTGAACAATGTGATCACTGTCTTCGCAACGTTTAAGAACAAACAAGTGCATGGACTTCTGATTCTGAGGAGAGGTGTTTCCTATTTGGGATGAATAGTTCCACTCTCTATGGGGGAAAAAAAAACACTCTATTCACGGTGCATTGGTCAATGACAGACATAAACTATTGTCTGTTCCTATTGGGCATTGATCATCTCAATCTCATCATTCACTGCTGACCAATAGCAGCACAGAAGCCAGCAGCTCCCATCTCCCCAGTGGATAGCAAAAAGGGTAAGGGATGGCCAGTGAAAGTGGGATTAACTAGGGAATTTGTGTATCTTACAGTGGGAGTGGCAGAAGAAGGGTGTGAAGAGATATCATCAGTGGAAGAGTATGTGGCAGCAGAAGGGGTAGTGCAAGGGAATAGGAGTGTAAAGAAAGTGTAGGAAGGGGGAGGAAGAATGGCTAATGACGTTTTAGTGACTGGGAAAAGCTTGTTTTTGGAAAGGTGAGGTTGGGTGAAAACCACCACTGTTAATAAAAATTGGGAACTGATTCAATTGAAAATTGAGATTTGATGTAGTTCTTTTTCTATCACTTGATTCTTTATCAGATTGTACATTCACTCTATAGTTTAGTATCTCCATCAAATGCAGGTAACGTGTTTTCTTCTCCCCTGATGTTGTATATCAACATTTTTGAATTTTTTAACAGTATGTATTTGCTTCCAATTCAAGGTAGACATGAGAATATGATTTCATCTCCTGCAGTTTGTCCATAACGTAGAATTTAATTGAATATTTATCCTCATCACATTAGCTGATTCAAGCAATGAGTCTGTGTCCATCCTGCAGATGAAAAATTTCTCAGTTCTGACTATTGTTACAAAGCACAGTGCCACACAAAAGGGTAATGTTCCAGTGCGAGGTGCCAAAACCGTAGTTCACCCTAAATTAGTTACAAGCTTTATGAATAAGACATGCCGAGGGACAGAGTGAAAAAGGTGAATTTAACTTTGTGTCAAAAATGGCATTTCCAGCACTCTCATAATTGGTGTTAACTACATCACTCTGTGAATTCCCAAAAATAAGAACAACAAAAGACTGGAATTCTTAATTATTCCTTTGTGAATAACACCTGGAGAACAGGAAGGAAATCAAGGTTTGTTTCTGATATTCATAAATGATGATGGTGAGAATGTGGAAAATGGATGGCAGTGGAATGATAACTAATGTTAGGGATGACACAAAGATTAGATGGATGCTTCACAGTGATGAGGAAAGGGTTATGCTACAGGACGATATAAACAGATGATTTCTATATCCAGATGAATAGCCGATGAAGTTTAACACTGATAAATGTGAGATAATGCACATCTGAATTAACAAGACAAGTGAGTATTAAAACTTTGAAGGGCGAGGGCTAATTGTGCTCCTTTTGTCTTTACAGCAGGAAAGGTTGAGGAGGGAACATATTACAGGTATACAAGAGCATAAGGGATACGGAGAAAATGAACACTCAACAGCTGTTTTCTTTGCTCGAAGGGTTAAAAACATAGGGAAACGTTCTTAAAGTGAAAGGCAGGGGATGGAGAGAGAATTTGTGGAGTCTGTATTGAACTGAGAGGGCGGTACAGACATAGAATATAAAGCTCATATGTGTGGAAACAGGTCCTTCGGCCCAACAAATCCATACTGACCCTCCAAAGAGTAACCCATCCAAACACGTTCCTCCTATATTTACCCCTGACTAATGTACCTAACCTACACAACCATGAACACTTTGGGCAATTTAGCATGGCCAATTCACTTAACCTGCACATCTTTGGATTGTGGAAGGAAACCGGTGTACCAAGAGGAAACCCACACGGACACGGGGAGAATGTGCAAAATCCATACAGGCAGTCACCCGAGGCTGCAATCAAACCTGGGTCCCCAGCGCTCTAAGGCAGGAGTGCTAACCAATATGCCGCCGTTCAGATCCTGGGGATATGTGCATGGAATACATTGCCGAGGCGGGTGATTGAGCAGGTAATCTCATAAACTTTTTAAAAAGCCTTTGGATATGCACGTGGTGGTGCAGGCTCGCATTTTCATTCAATTATTCTATGTGGTGGCAGCCACGAACACTCAGATATATTCTGAAGCAATAGCTAATGGCTGTTCCTGGTTTGTTCCATTAACTGTACTCAGTAAGTGAGCCTCCAGAGAAGTGCTGGTGTTATCTCCCACTTTCTATTTAAATGTTTCAGTTTCCTTGAGTTGGTAATGTAATTTCCTGTGTCGATTATGTCATTTCAGGCCCTTTTTCTCAGAGGATGGTAGATGGAGTCAAAATTGATGTGTTTGTTGATGGAGTTCCGGTTGGAATGCCATGTTTCTAGGAATTCTTGTGCTTGTCTCCGTTTGGCCTGTCCTAAGATGTATACGGAGACCTAGTCAAAGTGGCGTACTTCCTCATCAGTACATAAGAAATTAGTGTTGGGATCATGTCTTTTGTAGCTAGTTGATGTTCATATATCCTGGTGACTTGTTTTAGGCTTGTTTTCCGTTGTAGTGTTTGTTACAGTTCATGCAAGGCTTATTGTTCCTAGAGCAGAACAGACAAAGATGTGAATTTATTGCGGTGCTCAAAAGTATGGAAAAAGTTGCAGAGAGGAAAAAGAATACTCCATTAGTTGGCATTACAGCATCAAGGGATTCTAATTTCAAGGTAGTCAGCAAAAGAGCTAGGAGTAAAATAATGAAAAACGTCTTTATTTAGAGAGTTATTACGAATTGGAATTGACCGGCTAGGAAAGTTGGGGATGAAGATTCAAAAGAGAACGAGATATATATTTGGAAATTATGAATTTAACGGGCCACAGAGATTGGGCTGGCAAATGGGGGGTGCTTGGGAGACATTTTGGAGCTGATTTATACATAATGGCCAATAGCCTCCTCCTGTACTTTAAAGTTTTGTACTCTATCATGTGCCAGCTGTGAATTAAAGTCAGTATCCAATTATTTTACAGTGTAAATGCTCGCAAATATCTGATTATTTGGTGCAGAATACGCATTTAAAATGCAAGTATTGCAAGGTCAGCTTCATTGTGAAGTCTAATTATTACTCAGAACATGAATATTTTACATGTTGAATTTCAATTACTAAAACAAAATATATATCATTGCTTTGTCACAAAACTCTTTGGAAATCTCTGACTTTTAACTTACACGATATCATGTTCATTGTTTATTTTTCACTCTTCACGTTTCATATTAAACATCATTCATTCTAAAAATTGGAAGTTTTCAAATTATTATTCACTAAAATTTGGTAACACAAATAGTTGTGGTTCTGTTCGCCGAGCTGGGAATTTGTGTTGCATGCAGGAACCGGAGTTGTTCGCATGTGGCGCTTAGGCGGTTGGCACATGATTCCCATTGGAATTTGTGTTGCAGATGTTTCGTCCCCTGTCTAAGTGACATCCTCGGTGCTTGGGAGCCTCCTGTGAAGCGCTTCTGTGATCTTTCCTCCGGCATTCCTCCCAACTCGGCGAACAGAACCACAACAATGAGCACCCGAGCTACAAATCTTCTCACAAACTTTGGTAACACAAATAATTTATTTAGTTTAATATTCACAGTCCATGTTGCATTATTGCCGTTTTTGAATTGCTGGCAAATAGCTGAAGATCGTACATTTCAGTGAGAAATTAAACTGATTGTTTATATATGTGTATAAGAACGCTAATTCTATTTGTATGTTCAATCGTTTGCTCACTCTGAACATGCAATCATTCAGAAGCCATCCACTGTAAAAATATTGGAGTGGCAAAACATTGCTTTGAACCCTGACATTGAATATCTAATTCTGATTACAAGAGTTAAGTTCTTTCTTCGATAAAATAAAATGTACATACTTTAGTTCTGTGTTAGAAAATCGTGACAGGAGTTTATATTTTAGTTCCATAAATATAGAATCAACATAATTGATTTAAGAGATTATAGTTCACTTGAAGGATTATCATTCACGTCTTAGTTTTGCCCAATTCGTGAAATATAGCAAACATCCGATTATTGTTCGGGGTCAGTAAACTCAAATCCTTGCAAAGAGCTACGCTGAAAATTGTTTCAAATAGATCTGAAACCATTTACAGTGTTATTGGACCTCACAGCTGCCTGTGAAACAGAGACCCAGTGGCCTGTTCCACAATCTGTGCATGGAGCATCTAACGTGGTTCTGGGCAGTCAGCCAAACATTACTTCAAAATAAATAGTTTGGAATACACCTTGGGCAGGAGGAGAACCCGCCAACAGACTATCACTGGTCTCAGTGTAGGTAAAAATGTTGTCCACGTTAAATACTAATGGCTGACCAGAAACCAAGTTTTAAAATTCATCTTCAGTCAGAGACTGGCCCAGAGAGCATACGTGTTGACATGGAGAGGCATAATCACACCATACAAGTTACCTATGGTGATGAAATCTGACCTGCCTCCCAACTCCATACATCTGCACCCCGGATCAGACATGGGTGAAGACGTTAACAAGTTGACAATCTATTGCAGTGCCTTGTGTCTCACAAACAAATCACTAAAGCCATATCCAATAAATGCCACCTTCACATTATCCAGTATCAAAATAAAATTGTACATCTCTGTGAATGGTCAGAGATTACTACATGGGTCACACAGTAGAATGTATGTGAAATAACCAGCAGCAAACGGCAATCCAAAAATCGCATTAATAACTGAACTTGGTGGATTCTGTCTGGTCTAAGTAACCACACAGATTATACTGGCTTTCAGGTGACTGTAACAATGCACACCATAACTGGAGGTTTTGGCCTTATACCCTCCAAAGCTTCCTGAACTCACACACATCGCTCCCTCACACATTCAACAATTGATGAGAATCCACTAGCTGGGTGAAACTGGAAACATAGAACAGTGCAGCACAGTGCAGTCCCTTCGGCCCGTGACGTTCTGTCGACCTTTTATCCTACTCTAAGATCAGACTAACCTCCATACCTTTCATTATATTATCATTCATGTGCTATCCAATTAAATATCCCTAATATAGTTGATTTTACTACAACTGCTGGCTGTTCATTGCACATACCCACCACTCTCTGTGTAAAGAACCTACCTCTGACATCTCCCCTAAACCTTTCTCCAATTACCTTAAAATCATATACCCTGGAGAGCCGTTTCCACCCTGGGAGAAAGTCTCTGGCTATCCAATCTATCTATGCCTCTCATCATCTTGAACACCCCTGTCAAGTCACTTTACATTCTTCTTCGTTCCAATGAGGAAAACACCCGAGCTCCCTCAAATCTTCTTTGTAAGGTATGCCCTCTAGTCCAGGCAGCATCTTGATAAATCTCCTCAGCACCCTCACCAAAGCTTCCACATCTTTCCTATTACGACGCAACCAGAACTGATCACAATATTCTAAGTGTGGTCTCACCAGGGCTCCATAGTGTTGCAGCATCACCTTGCAGCTCTTCAACTCAATCCCTCAGCTAATGAACACATCAAACACCTCCTTAACAACCTTATAAACCTGGGTGGCAACTTTGCGGGAGCTATGCCATGGACCATATGATCCCCCTGTTCCTCCACAATGTAAGAATCTTGCCTTTAGCCCTGTATTCTGCATTCAAATCCGACCTTCCAAAATGAATCGTATCCCGCTTTTCCATATTGAACACCATCTGCCACTTAGCAGCTGAGTCCTGCATCCTGTCAATGTCCTGTTGCAACTACAACAGCCCTCCATATTATCCACAATTCCACGAAGCTGTGTTACATCATCAAACTTACGAACCTACCCTTCCAGTTCGTCATCCAAGTCATTTATCAAAATCACAAACAGCAGAGGTCCCAGAATCGATCCTTACGGAACACCACTGCTCACCTAGTTCCACACTGAATACTTCCCATTTACCACCACCCTCTGTATTCTATGGGCTAGCCAATTCTGTATCCAGACAGATAGGTCTCCCTGTATGTCATGCCTCCTTACTTTCTGAATGAAACTACCACGGGGAAGCTTATCAAACACCTTGTTAAAAGCAATGCACTCCGCATTCACTGCTCTACCTTCTTTATTGTGCTTAATCCCATCCTCAAAGAATCCAATAAGAGTTGTGAGGTATGACCTGCCCCTCACAAAGCCATGCTGACTATTTATAATCAAACTATAATTTTTCAGAATTCTCTCCAACACTCTGCCCAATACTGATGCAAGACTGACTGGACTGTCATTCTCAGGAAAATACCTGTTTCCTTGCCTGAACAAGGAACTAACATTGGCCACCCTCCAATCAACCGACGCTACTCCAATGGAGACTGAAGACGCAACGACCATCGCCAAAGGCACAGAAATCTCTACCATCTCTTCCTGTAGTAACCTAGTGTGTTTCCCATCTGGCCGAGGGATTTATCTATCTTTATGTTTGTACTTAAATCAATCTGTATTTCAGCGCAACTTGTTTACTCCCTGTCCAACCAACTGATTGACTGCTTTCAATTTCAGAGCTCTGTAGAGTGCTGCCTTCCTGACCAAGTATGGTTATCAATATCCTGTATATTATGGAATGGAAAACATGGGAAGATTTGACTCTGCTGCTCCTCAGATGCAGCCTGACTGGCCGTGCTTTTCCAGCGACACAATTTTCGACTCTGATCACCAGGATCTGCAGTCCTCATTTTCTTCATTACTGAGAGCTGTCCCCTCTGCACACTGAGCAGGGAACTAATCAGCAGAAACTCGTTGTATCTGGAGCTGACTGTTCAGTTCTGGAAAGTTGCATTTGATGAACACATTTACTAAAACCGAAATGCAAATTCAACAAATATTCATTCAGTCCTAGAGTAACAGTCTTGTTTCATGAATTGGACAGGTTGATAACGAACAATGAATGACTGAAGAATTGCGAGGTGCAGAGCATTCCAGGTGATATATTCCAGGTTGGATGTGCTTTACCTTAACGCTGCTAATATTATCAGACAGACAGATATGATAAGGAAACGAGGTGGCACGTGGAAGTGTGACATTTTTGCCATTAGAGAGATGTGTTTTTGGGAGGTCGGGGCTGACAACTCAATATTCTGTGGTACCAGAACTATAGTCAGGACAGCAGAGAGGGTAAAAGAGGAACTGATGTTGCCTTTTTAATTATGGAGTCAGTTACTGGCGTAAGAAGGGACGATATCTTGAAAGGATCTTCTAATGAGGCTTGGTGTTTAGAGCTCAGGATCAAAACCATGACAGAAACACTGCTAGGGATATATTATAGACCCCCAGATAAAGGAAAGTACGGGAGCAGGTACATAACCAAGTTATTGAGATGTGTAAACACAATAATAGGATCATTATGTTCAGGCATTTCAATCCCAAACATTCATTAGGTCAATGATAGCTTTTTAAGAGGGGGCAGGTGTTTTGAAATTTATTCCAGAGAGCTTCTTATATCAACGTAGAGCAGGTACAAAAAAGGGCAGTGCAGTGCTTGGCCTCACTGTGGGGAACGAAGCCAGTCAGCTGTTCCAGCTAGAAGTGGGAGAGCATTATAGGACCAGTGACTGTGATATCACACATTTTGACTTTGCTAAGGAAAAGATCCCAACAATGTTAGAAAAGTAAGAGCTATTTGCATTGGAGAGACAGATTTTATGGAAACAAATGACAGGATCTGGCCAAAGTGCAGTTGCGTCTGGGTGAAAGTGTAGCAGAACAAGATGGGGCGGGGGTTGGGGGATCATTTGATTAAAATTGAATTGATGACAGTGTCGGCCCAGCATGTTACACCGAAGATAAAAGTTAAGTAAACAAACCCAGAGAACCTCAGATGTCGACACAAATTCCGAACAGGATGAAAAAGGAATGAATTGCTTAAATCTGGCACCAAGTGAGCAGGTCAATGAAGGACCTAAACGAATATAGAAAGCGTAGTACTAAACTTAAAAAATCAGTGGAAGAGCAGAAGGAAGGTTGATAAAACTTTCGCGGGTAAGATTAGCAATAATCCAAAGTAATTTTTGTTTGGTTTACGAAGGGGAAGAGGATAACGCGGGAAAGAATGGGAGTATTAGGGACTAAGGAGGCAGCCTGTTTACAGAGCCAGAGAATAGGTTAAAAACATGCTACGAATCTGTCTTCAGTTTGGAGAAGCAGTTCTTGGATTCAGGGAGAGTGACCGTTTGACCCTTGAGCAAATTGATACAGGACCTGAGGAAGAAATGGAATTTTATGTAAGATAGAGTGGACAAATCACCAGATTAAAGACCAAGTCTCACATCAGTGAAAAGTAAACAATTCTAGAAAATTCGGAGGGCTGTTGAGGCTGGATCATTAAACATCAAGGCTGAGACAGACAGGTTTTTATACAAGTGTTACGGGGAAATCACAGGAAAGTGGAATGGGGGATTAACAAAATAAACATCACCTAATCGAAGGAAAAGCAGACTCAGTGAGAGGATAAACATATTATTGCCCCTATGTCTAATGGTGTTCTTTTCCAATAGCCCTGTATTCACAAGAACACCATTTCTCTCACTATGGAGTGAGACACAGTTTGGAATGCAATCGAGGGATTCAAGGAATTCATAAATGCGATACTAATAGACAGAAAGTATGAGAGGACTGCGATAACACGGATTGCCTGTCGGGGTGAGGATTTGCATCGACACAGTCACCACTACCAGAAGGAAGACCTCAGCAAGACACCATCCAAGGCCAAGCAGCGACCTGCACTGGGGAGCAGGTAGTCAGAGGCCAGGTGTCAAAGAGTGCTGAAGGCCTAAACACTACATCACCGTCGGGTCTCCTTCCTTCCCTGACCAAAATTAAATATGGAGAGGTAGAGAGACATGCTGTTGGTAGCAGAGTAAGCGGTAAGTCTTTGGCACGAGAGGCTTCGGACAGCTCCATCTCAGCAAAATGTATAGGTAAACTCAAATATAGTCCTTTTAACTTTATTGTTACAGCAGTCGAGATGGCATTTAGGGCAGTCGCATGCTCTTCTTATGGTATGTGGTTGCTCAGGGGGAGATTTCCACCGTCACTGATGGCTACACGTGTGGGCACTGCACTTAGCTTCACATCCTGGGAGACCGTGTTAGGGAGCGACGTTGGGCGGCACGTTGGCTCTTGGGTTAGCACTGCTGCCTCAGAGAACCAGCGATCAGGGTTCAAATCCTGCCTCGGGCAACTGTCTATGTGGAGTTTGCACATTCTCCCCGTGTCTGCATGGGTTTCCTCTGGGTGCTGCGGTTTCCTCCCACAGTCCAAAGATGTGCAGGTTAGGTGAATTGGTCATGCTAAATGACCAGTAGTGTTGCGCAAAGGGGAGTGGGTCTGGGTGGGCTGCTCTTCGGTAGGTTGGTGCGGACTTGGTGGACCACTGTAGGTAATCTTATCTAGGATGCACTCAGGGTCATCCGAGATACTGACAAATTCATAGACACGACCCTAGTTATGTTTCTTCAATGACTGTAATATTCCAGTCCAACGTTCATCGTCCTGAGTTCATTAGCTTTACCTGTCAGTCCTGTTGTATTTAAATAAACACAATTTAATCCCAACAGGCGTTCCTTGTTTCCTATCATGTTCCAGGCAGAGAGTAGATGGGCGACCACCAAGAATGGCAAAGGGAGTAGGCAGGGTGTACACGAATCCGATGTGGCCATTCCCCTCGAAAACAAGTAGACCAGTTTGGATTGTTGGGGGCGATGTCCGTTCAGGGGAAAGTAGCAGTAGCCAGGCTGGTGGTACTACCACTGGCTCTGGGGCACCACCGGAAAGGGTTAAAGTAAACAGGATGGTAAAGATAGGAGGGTCGATTGTTAGAGGGACAGTTCGGAGATTCTGTGGTCGCAAACGGGAATCCAGGATGGTGGGCTACCTGCCAGGTGCAAGGGACCAGGATGTCTCCAAGTGGCTGCAGAACATTCTCAAGGGGGACGGTGAGCAGCCATAAATCATAATACACGTTGGCACAAATGATACCCGTAGAAATAGGGACGAGGTCCTGCAGCGTGATTACAGAGAGCTAGGAGAAACATTTTAAAAAAAACCTTGACAGTGATAATCTCCTGAGAGGGAGATTACCGTCCGAGACATGCACTGGAGGGGATACCAATATCTTGGCGGCCAGTTTTGCTAGGGTTACAAGGGAGGGTTTAAACTAGATTGGCTGGTGGTCGTATCCTCAAGAGCAGGGAGGCAAGTGGAAGGAGACAGAGTAAATAGAAATAGTAAGGTTAGGCTGGAAAACGACAGAGAGGAAGTAATGCATTTTGGATTAAATTGCATCTGTTTCGATGCAAGAGTGCTGACAGGTAAGGCCGATGAACTCAGGGCGTGGATACGTAGGTGGGACTGAGAAATTATAGCCATTACAGAAATATGGCTAAGTGATGGATAGAACTGAGAGCTTAATGTGCTAGAGAACAGGTGCTTTAGGTGAAACAGAAATGGTGGAAGGAGGGGAGAGGGAGTTGCATTTCTGATTAAGGGGTGTCCCACAGCAGTAATCAGAGATAGAATAACTGATGGATCACCCAGTGAGGCTTTGTGGTTGGAGTTAAGAAATACGAATGGAATAGTGAGGTGATTGGGATTGTAATATAGACCCCCAAAGAGTCAACAGGAATGAGAGTAACAAATATGCAGGTAGAGAGGGGAGACCTGCAGGAGCAATAGGGTTATCATAATACGGGATTTTCATTTTTCTAATACAGACTGGAACGGCCAGACCAATAAGGGATTTGATGAGATAGAATCTGTTAAATGCGTCAGGAAAGTGTCCTCAAGCAGTATATAGAGTGTCCTACTCGGGAAGGGGAAAACTCGAAATTTTCTTAGGAAACAGGACAGGACAGGTGACTGAGTTAATAGTGGGGGAGCACTTTGGGACCACTAACCACAGTTCTATTAGTTTTCAAATAGTTATGGAGAGGGACAAAACTAGTCCACAGGTTCATGTTCGAATTTGGGACGTGGCTCAGGTACAGGCAGCTGGGATCAAGGGAATCCCTGGAGATATATAAGAGATACAGGAGTTTACTGAGGAAATAAATCAGTAGGGTGCAAAGGGGCAAGAAAGAGCCTTGGCTGAGAAGATAAGGATGAATCCAAAAAGGTACTTTAAGTATATTAAAAGAAAAAAGCAATGACTGGAGAGAAAATAGGACCCCTCGAAGATCAAAGTGGACAAGTATGTGTGGAACTATAAGAAATGGGTGAAGTCCTCAACGAATATTTCTACTCTGCGGGGCAGGAGAATGTATGTTTCGGACATAAGCCCTTCATGAGGAACGTCCAAAACATGGATTCTCCTGTTCCTCTGATGCTGCCTGACCTGCCGTGTGTTTCCAGTGCCACACTTTTCGACACTGATCTCCAGCATCTGCAGAACTCACTTTCTCCAAGGGCAGTCGATTTAGTCAATATGGATTTCAGTTACACCAAAACAGAATGAGGCTTTTTAGCCCCTGGAGCCTGATACACAATTACAGGAGGAGTCCAATAAGCCCCTAAGGCCTATAAAAGTGTAACCAGATCATGCAGCACCAGTATCCAGTTACACAGCAACAGGATCAGTCTATTCAGTTACTTGAAGTTAATAACACAGGAAATGGAAGAGGCCACAAAGTGACTGGACTATGGGGTATACTGGAATAAAACCAGGCTACATAGCCCCTCAGACCTCCCCTTCCATTCAGTAAGTCAGGGCTGATCTGCATTCGGCCGCAATTTATCTTTTATGCCCAATTCTTTGTAGCCCTCGACTCTCTGACGGGTCAAAGTCAACTGACACCCACTCGCACCCCCCAAACATTTCAGTGATTTGGCCTCCCCAACTGTCTGGTCCCAATCATCACTACCCTCTGAGAGAAGGAAACACTCCCCACACATATACCTTGGGCTGTTGACATGGATAGAAGATATGAAAACAGCGTAAAGTGATTGGCCCTGATATCATGACAGTACTTGATTGAGCGAGATGTCAAGGAGACTGAACAAAGTTTAACTTAATGGGAATCAGTTGTAAACTCCCCAATGGTTGAATCATTCAGAACACAATTGGGCTGGTTGACATCAATCCTCCCAGTCCCTGGATATCCCTGTGAGCAATCCTCAGGATGGCTTCTTTGGCACAAACATCTTCAGCTGCTTCATCAATGTCTTTCCCTCTGTCATACGATCAGAGGTGGGGATGTTTTGTGAAGATTATACGATGTTCAGAATAATGAGTCACCTCCTAAAGTACTAAAGTATCAAATCTGGACAACATTCAAGCTTGTACTGTTGAAATAAAGGTAACATGAATCAAAAGCACTGCTGGACACTAAACATTTCCACGACTAAAAGAAAGAGGAACTCCTTTAGCAACTTTAGCTGGTTTCACAGTAATATAAGAAAGCCATTCAGCCCATCTGATCTGTTGGATAACAAGAGGCACAATGCGTTCACTCACTCCTACCTATTACACAAGGAGACAATTAAAAAAAAAGGTATTGGAATCCAAAATACACACGCAGGAAGCTGGAAGAAGAAAATAAGCAAGGCAGCATCAAGACTTTGAGAAGTGAACGCCTTGGATATAACCCTTCGTCAGGACTGTGGATGGGAGTAAGGAGGTAGAAAGAAAAAGGGGCGGGTGAGGGAGGAGGAGCCAGAGTGGCGAGGTGGGGGATAAGTGAACACAGATGAAGGGTATCAGCGAGTTGTTGATGGGAGGGCTGAATCCAGTTGGTAGCTGGACAAAAGCTTGCTCAGAGGAATGGAAGGGAGGGGAGAGCCTGGGAAGGGAGTCGGGGCATTTGAAGGGAGGTTATTTGAAATTGGAGAATTCAATGTTGAGTTCCCGGGTGTCGGCTGCACAGGTGACAGATGAGATCTTGTTCCTCCAAATTATGGTTTGGTTCATTGTGGCAATGGCGGAGGCCAAGGATGGCTATGTTTGAAAGGGAGTGGGAAAGAGAATTGAAATAGGAAGTGACTGGGAGGTCTTCCATTCCACCTAACCACCCTACCTTTCAGCTGCCAACGGGATTCATCCCTCCAATCGCCCAATCAGGTTGCACACACCACTTGTATCCACATATCCATAACTCACCATCCCCCGATCTCCCCGCCCCAACCACCCCTTCAGTCTTTATCTGCAGCTCCCCCTATCCACCAATCCAGTTCTGAAGGACATTTATACCTGAAATGTTGACTTTCCCAGCTCATGATGCTGCCTGTCTTGCAGTGTTTTTTCAGCCTTCCGTTTGTCTCCTATGACTCAGGAAGATCGAGTCTAGTCAGCACAACGTGTTGGTAGGCAGGAACCACGGGCTTCCCACTGAAGTCCTTGAATGCCTTCCCTCTGGCCAGGAGGAAGACATTCAGTCCCTCGAGACACTGACACATGAACTGAAGAGGCCATACAGCCCCTCCAAACTGTTACACTGAAATAGTTGCTGCAACACGACAAATCAATAAGGCATAGACTGCACAGACATACTGCTCCATGTTGTTCCTCCTGGCCCCATTGCTAATGGTACACACGTGCTATGCTGACCATGAGGAGGGAAAGTGATTGGTTTGTACCAAGTCCCAAGGAGGCACCTTCCATCTCCGAGATATTATGGACTAGGCGAGACCACTCAAAACACTTTTAAGCAGCAGCCCAGAGCATACCTTTGCAATTTGTTTCGGTAAGTGTACAATGAAAATTACCCAGAGTAATTTAGCTAGGTTGACTGCTAGATTTTAAAACAGACAAAAACTTTATTCATAAAATTAAACAATAATACTCAAAGAACAGAATAAAGAATCACAACAGAATTCAACCGATTCAGCTAGACTTAATTATGCTATTCTGAATATATACAATAGTCCCAATGCGCAAACTCCCAATAAAAACCAGTATAAATGGAACACAAACTTCCAGGTTGAAGTTGAATATCAGAAAAGAGAGAGAGTTTCCACACAGCTCCCAGTCGAACTTCCCAGGTCAAAACTCAACTGAAAACTGCTCAGCTCAGCTAGTTCAGCAAAAATAGCTCACCACTCTCCGTTCATTATACTGGTCACTTATAAAGCATGACCACTTTGGCCTGAAGTCTCATTTATTTCCATAAAAACAAAAGGCCTCTGAAAATACTTTTCATTTCTGTACCAAACTAGACTGATCTGAGCTTTGCCCCGTTTTATTGTACCTCTGAAAAAAATCAAGGACAGAGTCTCCTTGAGCCAAGGAACAGCTTTAAGACAAAACAGGAACTTGCTTTGTGATATGTCTCCTCCCCCTAAAAAAAAGAACCATCGATGCTAAAAGCTGGCTGCATTTTAACCCTTCGAACCCAGTTAGTAGTCTCAACACAAACAGATACACTATACTAACTGTAAACATTCAAACACAAACCTATGCAAATTCAGGCCGCGGTACACCCACCATCGAACACCTTCGTATCTCATTCGAGTCTCAATAACTCATGAGCTTTCACGTTTTCGCGACCTGCCATATGCACAGTTGTCAGATTGAATGGCTGCAGCCACAAGTTCCATCTAAGCAATCTGATATTTTTGTCCTTAATTATGACATCTTCGAGTGTGCGCTCTATCTACTTCTGAACATTTGCCTAAAAGGATGTTGCTTAATCAGAACAGAATCCCCTGTGTCTACATCATGCACAATTATGTTCGTACTTCCCAGTTTATTGCCGCATATCTCTCCACGATATCGTAATAACTCTTTCAGGTCACTTTGCTTTTCTTGTGGAAGGTAACTCAATAGTTTATCCCAATTTTTGACAACTTTCTCATTGTTCAACTTGATTTGAGGAATGTCCAATTCAGAATCCTCTGAACTTGGTTCTTCACTCTGTGCTGTAATCATTAACACCTTCTCCACTTGCTTCTCTTCCATTTCAAAATACCTTTTGAGCAAATTCACATGACACACTCTGTGAGATCTCATCCTGTCTGGAGTCCGTACAAAGTAGTTCACCTCATTCAATTTCTTCCCCAATTTGATAAGGTACACTAAAACTTGCTTCTAAAGGCTCAGCTGTTACTGGAAGTAACACCAATACCTTATTCCCAATTGCAAAATTGCGAATTTGTGATTTCTGATCCACTTCCTGTTTCATTGTATGCTGCGATACTTTTAAATGCTGTCTAGCCATCCTCCAGCTCTATTTAAGCGTTCCCTAAAATTTGACACATCGTTCAAATGGGTGGTCTCTGAATTATGATTTATTAATTTCTCGTTAACCAATGGTAATGGTCCTTTTACTTCATGCCCACAAATTAATTCAAATAGTCTGAATTTGGTCAATTCATTCCGTGCGTGTCTGATCACAAAGAGTTCAAAAGGAATTTCCTTATCACATTCATCTGGATAATCCTGACCAAAAGCCCTCAATATGGTCTTCACTGTTTGATACCATCTCGCTCATGCTCACTGTGATTCCGAATACTACGTAGTATATTTGAATTGCTTGATTCCCAAGTTATCAATCACCTACTTGAATAGTTCGGATGTGAGGTTTGGTCGATCTGGATCTCTATTAGTAGTCCCTACCTAACTAAAAAAGGAGATTTTTTTTCTACAACTCTTTTAGCTGGAATGCTGCATAATGGGTCTGCCTCTGGAAATCTAATCGACACATCCATTATTGTTAATAAATACTTATTCTCACTCTTGTTTGAGGTAGGGGACCTACACAATCTATCAAGATTCTTGTGAAAGTTTCCTCAAATGCTGGAATCGGTATTAAAGTTGCAGGTTTTATTACTGCCTGTGTGAAATGTTTGAGACACTTGGCAATATTCAACTACATCTTTGTGTAGTCCAGGCCAGTGAAAACAGCTTTGTATTTCAGCCTGTAATGCCCTCACCCCGAAATGATATCCAAGTGGTAGCTCTTGGGCCACTCGCAGCACCTCCTTTCTATACCCGAACAGGTAAAATAATTTGAAGAATTTCTGTCCACGTCTGATCTGCTTCAATGTACGCTGATCTCCATATCCGCATTACGACATCATTTGTTAATGAAGACACACAGGAATGCATTCATTTTCTTTCTTGTTAAATATCTTTTGATATAAATTTTTAACTCCTCATCTTTCTGCTGTAATTCAATCAGCTTACCAGAGCTACAAAAATGTTCATGTTTTCCTACTTGTTCCTTCTCTGTTCCACTTATCCGATCAAAAAGAAACTTTCGGATAACTCTACGTCAGCTTCCTTATCTGTGCCTTTATCCTGCTAAAACCTGTGCATCTGTGATCTTCTGATCACGCAATCAGGGGAAATTCATGGTTAAACATTTTCCAGGTTTTCAGTTGCCTGCATCTCCACTGGCTTTTCAACTAGAGTAGGCAGCACGCCTACCAGTGAATCAGCTATATTATTTGCAAGGACAAATTTTATTAGGGAGCTGAGAGTTAGGGGTCCAGTTCTCCGACCACACATTCTCCACACTTCTCTGGACTCTCCAGCCACACTTTACATAACTGAGCACTTTTTGCCTCACTATGAATTCCTGTTACCAGCACATTTTCTGGTAATAGTCTCTCAAGAGTGCATAAAGCCTCACCCCTCAGCATTACAGACTGAAAAAATGCTGTGTCAATTAATATTGGAACCTCCTTACCAATTACTCCTGGCCTATGTGAATAAACTTTACCCTTTCATGTATGTTTTTTATGCAGAATTGGCATGTCCACTGATCATCTTGTACACTCTGAGGCAGTTGCCTACCTTCCCTTATGCTTTTTGTTACGAGTCTAACAAAACTTCCAGGCTTGTCTGTTATCCTCCATCTGGTTTTCTCCCAGCCCACCAACACTGTGATTTTGTGTGGCCCAGTTTATTACAATTCAAACACCATAGTATTTTAACTTCTTTGTCCCCCTCAAGGTTTTCTTTATTACTGTGGTAAATTATCCTTATGATCTACACTGTGATCTACCTTTCCCTTTGCACGTGAGGATATCTCTTTGCTCCAACTTCTGTCCCTCAGAGACCAGAACTGGTTCAGGAAGCCAAACCAAGTTTATGGACCAGTTCATAATCATCAGCCATTTCAGCAACTAACCTTGCTGTTTACACTCTGCTATTCCACCTGAGTTTGCACTACTTCAGGCAGTGAATTTTTGAATTCCTCCAAGTACTAACCTCTCTAAGGGCATTATAGCTTTGCTGGAATTTTAAAGCTCATATCCAACTATCGAAATTAGTCTGTTTGTTCCTTACAAACTCAGTGTAGGTTTGACCAGGATTCCTCATTAGATTCCTGGAAGGTTGCCAATGCAGATAAAATGTTTTTTTTTAACCTCCTCGTATTCCCCAGATACCTCCTCTATAGGGATGTGAGTACCTCACCAGTCCTACCTACAAGTTTCATTTGGATCAACAAAACCCGCAATGCCTCTGGCGACTGCATTTGTTTAGCCAACGTTTCAAATCAGATGCAAAGGGCATCACATTCTTCTCATCAAATTGAGGCAATGCTTGAACACACACAAACAAATTCTCACTAGGCTTCTGACTACCAGGGGCTTGCTCATCCTCACTTTCGTCCTTACTAAGCGCACCCTCAGACGTTATCTCCAGCCTGTTACACTAACTATCCTTTTTAAGTGTCAGTTTTTGCTATTCAAAAGCTCTCTCTTTCTCTCTCCCCTGTTGCTCTCTCTTTTGCCAATTTTTGTACTCTCTGTTCTCCTGCTCTCTTCCACACCCCCCCCCCCCCCTTTCTGCATTTTATCGAAAGTCAAATGTTTCATTTTGGCTGCCCTTTCCTTACCTCTCGATGTTAACTCAAGATGTTTCATTTGCAACTGAATTCTTGCCATCTCGATAGATTCTGATGGTTTCTCCAGCAAGTTTAATTGACGAGCTACTGCTGTAATTATCTCTCCTTTCCTCACAGATGCAGTCAGTTTCAATTCCAGCTTCTCTGCTAATTCTTGCGACTTGGTCTTATTCACTTTTCGTAAAATTTCCAAAGTCACTGCATGCACACCCAGGAAACGTTTGGCGACTGAAATAGCCATTACTATTCGAAGCTCTGTCAACCCAATCAAACTAATACCCGAATTAAAGACAGAAGCACCTCCCACTCGCTGTTAAAAATCCAGCAATGAGCCCCCAGTCTGTTATGGACGAGGCTAGACTACTCAAAACATTCTTAAGCAAGCAGACCAGTGCATAACATTGCAGTTTGTTTTAGTCATTATCCAATGAAAATTACCCGGAGTAATTTAGCTCGGGTGACTACCAGATTTTAACTCAGAGAAAAAACGTTATTCACAAAGTTACACAATGAAACACAAAGAACAGAATAAAGAACCCGAACAGAATTCAAGCTAGCCAGCTAGATTTAATTATGCTATTCCAAATACACACAATAGTCCCAATAATCAAACTTCCTTGAAAAAACTTTATAATGGAATGCATGTTTCCAGGTTGAAGCTGAAGGGCAGAAAAGAGAGAGTTTCCACACAGCTCCCAGTTGAATTTCCCAGTTCAAGACTCAACTGAAAACTGCTCAACTCAGCTCAACTCAGCGAGCTCAGCTAAAAGAGCTGACCACTCCCCGTTCATTATACAGGTCACTTCTGAAGCATGACGATTTTGGTCTGTAGTTTCATCTGTTTATATTTAAATAAAAGGCCTCTGAAAATCTCTTTCGTGTCTGTACCAAACCAGACTGATCGTTGTCTTGTCCCGTTTTATTGACCCTCTGAAAAACATCAAGGACAGCGTCTACTTCAGCCAATGAACAGCTTTTAGCAAAAAATAAGTCAGAGAAGACAGGCTAGTGTTCTGTCTGGAGGTCAGAAGCTGGTGGGAATGGCTAATACTATCAGAGTGTGGCTGATGCCAGATTTGTGAACAAAATGACGTTCAATACAGGGTCACATACCAACTGTACATCCAGGCGGTGAGACTTCTTTCAGAACCTGGAGCTCTCTCTCAACCAACATGGGGGCTACATAGAGCTCTGTAAACGATCATCGAGTCATAGAATCCCACAACACAGAGACAGGCCCATTATCACAAACTGGTTCATGCTGATCGAAATGTCCATCCATGCAAACCCCATTTCCCTGCGCTTGGTCCATATCCTTCTAAACCTTTCCTATCTATACATTTGTCCAAATGTGAAGACACGTATCATGGAAAACATGTTATATCTAATGCTATCCGTATTTTGTTTTGGAAATAATGAGTGTTGATTCATAACACTCCAATGTTAATGCAATCACGTTTCATTCTTTTTGTAGCGTTACAGATTAAACACTCATTTCTTTCACACTCTCCTCATGGTATCATAACTGCAGGGATTAGTCTGGTGAAACTCCATCACACCGTCTCTCTGTAGCTAGGAGATCATTGATTATAAATGAAAGACAATATTGTCTCAAGTACACTCCACAACAGCAGGACGGTGTCTTCACACTTATACTTTAATCATTTTGTAATGAACGATGCTACTCATTTATTGTTCTGATTATTTGCTGAGTCATAGAGTCATAGAGATGCACAGCATGGAAACAGATCCTTCGGTCCGACCCATCCATGCCGACCAGATATCCCAACTCAATCTAGTCCCACCTGCCAGTACCCGACTGCTCTGTATGGATTCTGTTAGTGCCCCATGATCAAGGACATCCAGCTCCTTTTCACCAAGAGCACTTCCCATCATCTCGCCTTCTCATAAATACAAAATGCGAAGGATGGCATTTTTTGCCAATCATTTATTTGCCTTATGAAGCAAAGTCACACCAACCACAACATCACTGTTGCCATTGGAGTTGATGGGAGGTACTGAGGAGGCGATGATCCAGCTGTATTATCTCCGAATATTAATCCAGGGAATCAGGTAATGACCCAGACATTGGATCCGAATCCCACAATGGCAAATGTTGGAAATTGAATTCAATAAAATATCAGTAATTAAGAATCAAATGAAACAATGAAACCATTGTTGATTGTCCTACCTGGCACCCTCATGCCCTTCAGGAAAGGAAATCTACAATCTTCAGCTGGTCGGGCTTACATGTAACTGCAGACCCACAGCAATGTGGTTAACTCTCAGTTGCAATTTAAAATAGCCAATTTAAAATACTCATTTACATCAGTCACTTCAAAGCCAAAAGAAATGAAACCGCATGGACCCCAGCACTGACTACTTACAGCCCACGGACTGCAGTGGATCAGGAAGGCAGCTCACCAAAAGCTTTTCAAGGACAATGAGGAAAGGGAATTAAATGTTGGCCCAGCATCCCATTAATGAATCTAGGAAGATGATCCCACTCAGGGAAGAGAGAAAAACAGACATAAAAACTTTAAACAGGAACTTTGCCATATACCTTACATGGTCATAATTATCAATAATATGGGAACAGGAGAAACATAAGTAAGGTTTAATTTCATTTTTAATTTCCATCCCAGCTGATCATCAACAATCCCTTTGTTTGCTTCTTTCTCTCTATCTCTCTCTTTCTCCATCTATTCAACTCAGTCCTTCTCCCATTCATAACAGATTTCGGTGTCACCAACATCAATCACACTATTTCCCAACTGTGTTCAGTTCTGATGTATGATCATTAGAATCGAATTGCCAATTCTATTTTTCTCTCGACCCAATGTGGCAGATAGGCTGCCACATCTGCTCAGTTTGTCTGGTACTTTCTCGTTCGTTATTGTTTCTGATTTGTTGCATCATTCTTTGCTTTATTTAACCTTTAATTTTGTTATTATTTGGAATGTCTGCATCGCTGACAGGGGTAGCATTTGTTGACCTAACCAAATGTCATTCTTTCAGGCAGTACAGAACCAAGCACATTGCTGTGGGTCTCACATCAATCTTAAGCCAGACCAGATAATAACACAAGATCTATTTACCAAAGGACCTCAGTGAAATAGATAAACGTATGGACAAAATGCTGGAAGTGTTATGGTTGTTATTTCCAATTCCTGTCTTTTGTATTTACTTTCTGACATCGTCCGTGGTAGGATGTGGAACAGTGTCTTTCTGTATAATAACCTGTGCGTCTGAATTACATTTCTTCTGACATTACTGCTCTGAGAGAGTGTTCCTGTCATTAAGTTATTTTAGAGACAAGAACAAAGTTCTGATCGAAATATTTGCAGCTGAAAGAGTGCTTACTGGAGAGGTGGAACCATAACGACTGAATTTTACCAAAGCATAGATAATGGTTTATTAAGCGTCAGTTTGAAGCCAAGATGGTGACTGGGCATATAATCGAGCTGGTAGTGGATAGGTTTTGTGATAGACAGAATACCGAGACACAAATGAATTTTATTTATGTAAATTCGGTATTGTGAACAGTCTCGTTCTCAGATGTTTGTGAGGGCGGGGGTGTGGACAGTTCTGAAATTAGTGGCTAATCAATGGAATTTGCATTTGAAACTGAAGACAATAGTTTCCGTTTTTGCCAAATATAGATAACAGAAATAACAACGAAGTTCGCCATGGTTGAAGAGATTAATAAATGGATAGAGATGAAGAAACTTACCAGGAACACCAACAATAGCGAGGATAGGATAGTAACCCGCCTGGATAATCATCAGTGCACCCCATATCCGATATGGTAATGATAACCAAGACAAGGAAAAATAGAAAAGACCATCGGATAAACCCCTGTCCATTGTTGCAGCATTCCAGTCTAATGTTCTCAGATTCTGATCCATTAATGGATCATTTCAGACTATTCTCAGATGTTTAAATCTACTTGTTCTGTCTCTGCAGCTGCTGATCACTTTGAGCGTTGCAGTTGATGCGACAATGGCATAAACCATTGCAAAAGGCACCTTACTAATAGGAGACGGAAAACATCCAGTGACACAACTAGGATCCATGGAGACTAGCATCACTCACAGTCACTGAACAAACAGCTCAATTTAACCCCCTTCAGTATGGTTCCTTCAGTTCACAAAAACTACTGGACTGGACTGAACGTTGGCACCGTTGGCTATTGAACACTTTTCCCATCACCCATTGCTCTCGTGAAATGAGTAGTGAGGGAGAATGATGCATGTTTTCGTATCGCAGGCGAGATGATTCTGCTGCGTTGTCCGTTTTCAATACAGTAACTGGCTGAACCTCCCACCACCACCACCACCCTCAAAAACCGCAGTCTACATGCTGTTAGCGTACAGATCTCTCCTAAACTAGAAAAGGAACCATCCAAAATATTTACAGTGCATATATTTGCACTCCAATACATAGGAAACGTGAATTTGCCTGGGCATTCCTTTAATTGGTACAATAAGGCAATTTTGTATCTTCAACATTCAATGTGCTTCAGCACTTTTTAAAATATAAACTCACAAACACCATAACACACTTTATTAAGAACAAGTTTCTTCACATTCTCCTCATGGTAATATCATGCCAGGGTTTAGTCTGGTGAAAACCCTTTGCTGAGTAAACCTGTACACAATACATCTAACAGTCTCTCAACAAAACACTATCATTGGGAAAGATACATTTACTCTGGTACTTTAATCATTTTGCATGACTAGCCACATAGCATTTACTTCCTGCTGCGTAAAAAAACTTTTTGTGACTTATGACCAAGCACATCAGGTCTGTTTCAACAAAAGCACTTCCCAATCTCTCACTATTTAATGAACATAAATGTGGATGATGATATTTGTTGTTCATATCTGAAATATTTTAGATCTTGCGAAGAGCTATTGCCCAAACACTGATCCTTCTGATACCCCAAAACCTTCACTCCAGATAATTATACAACTCTCTCCATTCTCTCGATTTTCCAACTTTTAATACATTCGGTGTATTCCACCCCTACCTACCCATGGATTCTAACATTCTCTACTCACCTGTGTTCAGTCATGGCAAATATCTGCTGAAAATTCAAATACTTCATTCCCACTGGTTCTCAATTGTCGATGTCACAACGGACAACCTCCAAAAAAATCCAGCAGGTTTATCAAAGATCAAGATCATTTCCCCTTCCTGAATCTAGATTGAAGAGAAAATGAGGTCTGCAGATGCTGGAGATCAGAGATGGAAATGTGTTGCTGGAGAAGCGCAGCAGGTCAGGCAGCATCTCGGGAACAGGAGAATCGACGTTTCGGGCATTAGCCCTTCTTCAGGAATGGAATCTAGATTGACTCTACCGAATCATGACATTATTTTCCATGTGTCTAGTTGTCACATTCCTCACGAAAGATTCCAATGTTTTTTCTCACAGCTTACATCAAGCTATCCACTGTTTAGTTTGCTGTTTGCTCTCTCCGTCCTGTTTTAAATATTTAGGTTTACAATCGCTGCTTTCCAGTCTGGAGGATCCTTTCCAGAATCTAACCAGCTTTGAAGAATAATCAGCAATTTTTTCACTAGCTCTACTGCCACCTCCACAATAATCTGGGATATAGTTCATCAGATGCACCAATATAGCAACCTTAAATTCGATGAGGTTTTGAAAGACATACTTTTAGTAATTCTAATTTCCTGCTGTTCCTCATTTTCACAAGTCACTCTGTTCCCCTGTATTTCTGGAAGTTTCTTTCTGTATCTTCCTCAGGGAGATGGACACAATATATTGCTTTCAGTGGACAGAGGGGTTCTGTCAGCCAGTGAATATATCGGAGAACTGCACTCCGGTGACGATGGATATGTTAATCACGCCTGCCTGGAAAGTTCCAGAATTAATGCAGTTTAATTCATGGTGAGCATCAGCACAGTCCTGTCACAGTATACTAAAGGAGGGGACACAGCTCAGTGACCACCTCAATTTTGAAACAAACTGGTTTCATACCTGACACCTGGTCCAGCTTAGACAAATGTCCCGGGAAATCCCAGGAGAGATAATGCACTGTCCTGCACCTCCCTATTTATAGAGCTTCCTTTCTGTGGAGCCTCACCTACATTTGTTTATCATGTCCCAGACACTCCGTAAATGCAGGGTATAGAGTGGGGTCACCAGACTCAGCAGCTGACAATACAAACCCGAGATAAGCCTCCCAAGAAAATCCACTGATTTTCCAATGACAGGAACAAGTCAATTCCCCACACGGAATGTGCACGCGCTCAGTGTTGAAATTTATTTCTACTCCTGAGTTTCTCTTCCTGGCTGAGAAAGCCGTTGCATCTCTACAGAGTCCCACAGTAACAGTTTCTCTCTCCAAAGAAGCAGGTGACAATGTAACATTACCTTTCTCTATGTCTCAGCAACTAGAAGGGCAGCACCAATATTGCTAATGGATTTGATCATCACACTCAGAGAAGAGAGATACAGGGATCCAATTCACTTTAAACAGGGACAAATCTAAATGGACGCGATATACAGGAATATGGGAAAACGGGGCAATGTGAGAATAACTTGCCATTTTGTTTTCCTTTCAGTTCATCATCAGCAATCCCTTTGCTCACTTTTCATTTATTTTCCTCTCTTTTTCTGACCATTTCTCCATCCATTCAATTTAAACCTGACCCCCACCTCTCTCTCCAACCCAACCATCCAGGATACCAGGATAAATAATATTATTTCCCAGCTTGCTTTCAGTTGTGAAACAGGGTCGCTGGACTCAAACCGTTATCTGCATTTCCCCTGACAGAAGCTGCCATACCTGCGAGATTCTCCAACACTTTCAGACGCTGGAGAATTTTATTCTCGACCTCTAGCACCCACCATTCCTTGGTTTATTTCACCTTTAATGTTGTTGCTTTCCGGGATGCCAGCATCACGGCCAAGGGCAGCATTTGTTGTCCATCACTAATTATACTTGACCACACGGCCATTTGTCAAGACAAAATGGAGCCAACAATTTTGTTGTGGGTCTGGAGTCACACTGAGATCAGACTGGGCAATAATGTTAAGATTCTTTACCAAAGACGATCAGTGAAATAATAAAAATAAATCCTGACGGTTTCTGGTTTCCATGAGTGAAGTTAGGTTTCATTCCAATTTTTGTCATTCGAATTTAAGCTCTGACATCGGCTGTGGTAGGATTTTAAACACTGCTTGGGAAGCACAGCCCTTTCCTCTGAATTCACCGTCTGGGTACATTATCACCCTGATACAGAGTCCTTGTTGCCTATTCCGTAATCCCTAGTCCCTGTCAGAGAGAGATGGCGGGGAAATCAGTTTAGCAACCAACAATCAAAAGGATTTTGGGGAAAAAAAAGAAAGGGAGTTTGAGAGACAATTTCATGTTCGGTCATAGATTTCAGAATGCTGAAATGAAGACATTTCGACAGCATTCTGCAACATGAGCCAGTATTCCCAGGAATGATAGCTGAAGGGGATATTGGTGTCAGTAAAGATGATGGAGAGTTTTGGATGAGCATTTGTTCTGCAACATTGTAACTGGGTGTGGGGTCAGCAGAGTCTTCGATTCATTGGGCTGCATCTAACAATAATTTGTTTCAGTGACAATTTTATTAATTGTGACTGAGGGATTGTCTGTACGAGGCTGAGCTAGAATCTTGGTGCTATCTTATCGAACTCACCTCATTAACTACCCACTCAATCTCATAATATTCCTCTCATTCAATGCCAGCCCGTTTCTTCAAGTTAAAAAAAATGACTGCAGATGCTGGAAACCAGATTCTGGATCAGTGGTGCTGGAAGAGCACAGCAGTTCAGGCAGCATCCAACGAGCAGCGAAATCGATGTTTGGGCAAAAGCCCTTCATCAGGAATAAAGGCAGTGAGCCTGAAGCGTGGAGAGTTAAGCTAGGGGAGAGTGGGGGTGGGGAGAGAGTAGCATAGAGTACAATGTGTGAGTGGGGGAGGAGATGAAGGTGATAGGTCAGGGAGGAGAGGGTGGAGTGGATAGGTGGCAAAGGAGCTCGGCAGGTTGGACAAGTCCGGACAAGTCATGGGGAGAGTGCTGAGCTGGAAGTTTGAAACTAGGATGAGGTGGGGGAAGGGGAAATGAGGATGCTGTTGAAGTACACATTGATGCCCTGGGGTAGAAGTGTTCCGAGGCGGAAGATGAGGCGATCTTCCTCCAGGCGTCTGGTGGTGAGGGAGCGGCAGTGAAGGAGGCCCAGGACCTCCATGTTCTCGGCAGAGTGGGAGGGAGAGTTGAAATGTTGGGCCACAGGGGGGTGTGGTTGATTGGTGCGGATATCTCGGAGATCTTCCCTAAAGCGCTCTGCTAGGAGGCACCCAGTCTCCCCAATGTAGAGGAGACCGCATCGGGAGCAACGGATACAATAAATGATATTAGTGGATGAGCAGGTAAAACTTTGATGGATGTGGAAGGCTCCTTTAGGGCCTTGGATAGAGGTGAGGGAGGAGGTGTGGGCACAGGTTTTACAGTTCCTGCGGTGGCAGGGGAAAGTGCCAGGATGGGAGGGTGGGTCATAGGGGGGCGTGGACCTGATCAGGTAGTCACGGAGGGAACGGTCTTTGCGGAAGGCAGAAAGGGGTGGGGGCGGAAATATATCCCTGGTGGTGGAGTCTTTTTGGAGGTGGCGGAAATGTCGGCGGATGATTTGGTTTATGCGAAGGTTTGTAGGGTGCAAGGTGAGCACCGGGGCGTTCTCTCCTTGTTATGGTTGGAGGGGTGGGGTTTGAGTGCGGAGGGGCGGGATGTGGATGAGATGGGTTGGAGGGCATCTTTAACCACGTGGGAAGGGAAACTGCTGTCTCTAAAGAAGGAGGCCATCTGGTGTGTTCTATGGTGGAAATGGTCCTCCTGGGAGCAGATACGGCGGAGGTGGAGGAATTGGGAATATGGGATGGCATTTTTGCAAGAGATAGGGTGGGAAGAGGTGTAATCCAGGTAGCTGTGGGAGTCAGTGGGTTTGTAAAAACTGTCAGTGTCAAGTCGGTCGTCACGAATGGAGATGGAGAGGTCCAGAAAGGGGAGGGAGGTGTCAGAGATGGTCCAGGTAAATTTAAGGTCAGGGTGGAATGTGTTGGTGAAGTTGAATTGCTCAACCTCCTCGCGGGAGCATGAGGTGGCGCCAATGCAGTCATCAATGTAGCGGAGGAAGAGGTGGGTAGTGGTGGCGGTGTAATTACGGAAGATCACTGTTCGACGTAGTCAACAAAGAGACAGGCATAGCTGGGGCCCATACGTGTGCCCATGGCTACCGCTTTGGTCTGGAGGAAGTTGGAGGATTCAAAGGAGAAATTGTTAAGGGTGAGGACCAGTTCGGCCAAATGAATGAGAGTGTCGGTGGAAGGGTACTGTTGGGGACGTCAGGAGAGGAAAGAACGGACGGCTTGCAGGCCCTGGTAATGGCGGATGGAGGTGTAGAGGGATTGGATATTTAAGGTGAAGATGAGGCGTTGGGGACGGGGAAACGGAAGTCTTGGAGGAGGTGGAGGGCGTGGGTGGTGTCTCGAACATATGTGGGGAGTTTCTGGACTAGGAGAGATAGGACAGTGTCGAGGTAGGTAGAGATGAGTTTCCTGGTGTGTTGTTTTCCTGGTGCCAGGATAAAGGATGTCTCAGAGAGGGTACAGAATGTTCTCACGGGGGAGAGGGGCCACCAAGAGATCATTGTCCACATTGGAACCAACGATATAGGAAGGGAAAATTTTGAGATTCTGAAGGGAGATTACAGAGAGTTAGGTAGAAATTTAAAAAGGAGCTCCTCAAGGGTAGTAATATCTGGATTACTCCCAGGGCTACGAGCTAGTGAGGGCAGGAATAGGAGGATAAAGCAGATGAATGCATGGCTGAGGAGCTCGTGTATGGGAGAAGGATTCATATTTTTGGATCATTGGAATCTCTTTTGGGGTAGAAGTTACCTGTACAAGAAGGACGGATTGCACCTAAATTGGAAGGGGGCTAATATACTAGCAGGGAAATTTGCAAGAACTGCTTGGGAGGATTTAAAGTAATAAGGTGGTGGCGTGGGAAGGGGAGGGGTGTTTGGGACCCTGCAAGATAGTGAGGAAAGAGAGCAATCTGAGACTGGTACAGTTGAGAACAGAAGCGAGTCAGACTGTCAGGGCAGGCAGAGACAAGGTAGCACAAACAAAGTAAACTGCATTTATTTCAATGCCAGGGGCCTAACAGGAAAGGCAGATGAACTGAGGGCATGGATAGGAACATGGGACTGGGATCTCATAGCAATTACAGAAACATGGCTCAGGGATGGGCAGGATTGGCAGCTTAATGTTCCAGGATACAAATGCTACAGGAAGGATAGAAAGGGAGGCAAGAGAGGAGGGGGAGTGGCATTTTAATAAGGGATACCATTACAGCTGTGCTGGGGGAGGATATTCCTGCAAATACATCCAGGGAAGTTATTTGGGTGGAATTGAAAAAAAAGGGATGATCACCTTATTGGGATTGTATAATAGATCCCCTAATATTCAGAGGGAAATTGAGAAACAAACTTGTAAGGAGATCTCAGCTATCTGTAAGAATAATAGAGTTGTTATGGTTGGGGATTTTAACTTTCCAAACATCGACTGGGACTGCCATAGTGTTAAAGGTTTAGATGGAGAGGAATTACTTAAGTGTGTACAAGACAATTTTCTGATTCTGTATGTGGATGCAACTATGAGAGAAGGTGTAATCCATGACCGACTCTTGGGAAATAAGGCAGGGCAGGTGACTGAGGTGTCAGTGGGGGAGCACGTTGGGGCCAGCAACCATAATTCTATTCGTTTTAAAATAGTGATGGAAAAGGATAGACCAGATCAAAAAGTTGATGTTCTAAATTGGAGAAAGGTCAATTTCGAAAGCTGTTTGGAGGCAGATGTTCGCAGGTAAAGGGACGGCTGGAAAATGGGAAGCTATCAGAAATGAGATAACAAGAATCCAGAGAAAGTATATTCCTGTCAGAGTGAAAGGGAAGGCTGGTAGGTATAGAGAATGCTGGATGACTAAAGAAATTGAGGGTTTGGTTAAGGAAAAGAAGGAAGCATATGTCAGGTATAGACAGGATAGATAGAGTGAATCCTCAGAAGAGTATAAAGGAAGTAGGAGTATACTTAACAGGGAAATCAGGAGGGCAAAAATGGGACATGAGATAGCTTTGGCAAATAGAGTTAACCAGAATTCAAAGGGTGTTTACAAATATATTAAGGACCAAAGGATAACTGGGAGAGAATCGGACCCCTCAACGATCAGCAAGGCAGCCTTTGTGTGGAGCCACAGAAAATGTGGGAGATACTAAATGAATATTTTCATCAGCATTTACTGTGGAAAAGGATATGGAAGATATAGATGGTAGGGAAATAGATGGTTACATCTTGCAAAATGTCCTGATTACCGAGGAGGAAGTGCTGGATATCTTGAAATGGTTATAGGTGGATAAATCCCCAGGGCCTGATCAGATATACCTGAGAACTCTGTGGGAAGCTAGAGAAGTGATTGCCGGGCCTTTTGCTGAGATATTTGTATTATCGATAGTCACAGGTGAGGTGCCAGAGGACTGGAGGTTGGCATATGTTTTGTCACTGTTTAAGAAGGGCGGTAAAGACAAACCAGGGAACTATAGACCGGTGAGCCTGACCTCAGTGGTGGGCAAGTTGTTGGAGGGAATCCTGAGGGACAGGATGTATATGTATTTGAAAAGGCAAGGGACTGACTGCACCTTGCAAAATGTCACGATCACAGAGGACGAAGTGCTCGATGTCTTTAAATGGTTAAAGGTGGATAAATCCCCAGGACCTGTTCAGGTGTACACGATAACTCTATGGGAAGCTAGAGAAATGATTGATGGGCCTCTTGCTGAGATATTTATAAAATTGATAGTCACAGGTGAGGTGCCAGAAGACTGGAGTTTGGCCTACGTGGTTCCACTGTTTAAGAAGGGCGGTAAAGACAAGCCAGAGAACAATAGACCGGTGAGCCCGACCTCAGTGGTGGGCAATTTGTTAGAGGGAAACCTGAGGGACAGGATGTACATGTATTTGGAAAGGCAAGGACTGATTAGGGATAGTCAACATGGCTTTGTGCGTGGGAAATCATGTCTTTCAAACATGATTGAGTTTTTTGAAGAAGAAACAAAGAAGATTGATGAGGGCAGAGCAGTAGATGTGATCTATATGGACATCGGTAAGGTGATTGGCAAGATTCAAACAAGGGCTGCAGATGCTGGAAACCAGATTCTAGATTAGAATGGTACTGGAAAAGCACATCAGTCCAGGCAGCATCCGTCGTGCACGAAAATTGACGTTTTGGGCAAACGCCCTTCACCAAGAGTAGAGGCAGAGTGCCTGTAGGGTGGAGAGATAAATGAAAGATAGGCAGGTAGGACAGGTCATGGGGACAGTGCTGAGCTGGAAGGCTGGAGGTGGGATGAGGGGGAAAGGAGAAATGAGGAAACTGGTGAAGTCCACATTGATGCCCTGGGATTGAAGTGTTCTGAGGCAGAAGACTAGGCATTCTTCCTCCAGGCATCAGATGGTGAGTCAGCGGCGGTGAAGGAGGCCAGGACCTCTATGTTCTCGGCTGAGTGGGAGGGAGAGTTGAAATGTTGGACCTAAGGGTGGTGTGGTTGATTGCTGCGGGTGTCCCGGAGATGATCCCTAAAGCGGTCTGCTAGGAGGCGTCCAGTCTCCCCAATGTAGAGGAGACCGCATTGGGATCAACGGTTACAATAAATGATATTGGTGGATGTTCAGGTAAAATTTTGATGGACGTGGAAGGCTCCTATGGGACCTTGGCTGGAGATGAGGGAGGAGGTGTTGGCTCAGGTTTTGCAATTCCTGCAGTGGCAGGGGAAGGTGCCAGGATGGCAGGGTGGGTTGTAGGGGGACGTGGACCTGACCAGGTAGTCATGGAGGTAATGGTCTTTAGGGAAGGCGGAAAGGAGTGGCGAGGGAAATATATCCCTGCTGGTGGGGTCCGTTTGGAGGTGGTGGAAACGTCGGCAGATGATTTGGTTTATGAAAAGGTTTGAAGGGTGGAAGATGAGCACCGGGGGGGTTCTGTCCTTGTTACAGTTGGAGGGGTGGGGTTTGAGTGCGGAGGGGCGGGATGTGGATGAGATGCGTTTGAAGGCATCTTTAACCATGTGGGAAGGGAAATTGCTGTCTCTGAAGAAGGAGGCCATCTGGTGTGTTCTGTGGTGGAACTGGTCCACATGGGAGCAGATACGGGGGAGGCAGAAGAATTGGGAATATGGTATTGAAGTTTTGCAGGAGGTAGGGTGGGCAGAGGTGTGATCCAGGAAGCTGTGGGAGTTGGTGGGTTTATAAACAATGTCAGTGTCAAGTCGGTCGTCATTAATGGAGATATCGAGGTCCAGGAAGGGGAGAGAGGTGTCAGAGATGCTCCAGGCAAACATAAAGGCAGGATGGAATGTGTTGGTGAAGTTGATGAATTGCTCAACCTCCTTGTGGGAGCACGAGGTGGCGCCAATGCATTCATCAATATAGTGGAGAAAGAGATGGGGAGTGATGCCGGTGTAACTACGTAAGATGGACTTTTCTACGTCGCCAACAGAGACAGGCACAGCTGTGGTCCATATGGGTGCCCATGTCCACCCCTTTTGTCTGGAGGAAGAGGGAGGATTCAAAGGACAAATTGTTGAGGGTGACGACCAGTTCAGCCAAACGAATGAGAGTGTCGGTGGAACGGTGTTGTTGGGGACGTCGGGAGAGGAATAAATGGAGGGCTTGGAGGCCATGTTCATGGTGGATGGAGATGTAGAGGGATTTGATATCCTTGGTGAAGATGAGGCGTTGGGGGCCGGGGAAAGTGAAGTCTTGGAGGAGGTGGAGGGGTGGGTTGTGTCCCGAACGTATGTGGGGAGTTCCTGGACTGGGGGGGTTAGGACAGTGTGGACGTAGGTAGAGATGTGTCCAGTGGGGCAGAAACATGCTGAGATAATGGGTCGGCCAGGGTGGTCAGGCTTGTGGATCTTGGGAAGGAGGTAGAATCGGGCAGAGCGGGGTTCCCGGACTATGAGGTTCGAAGCTGTGGGTGAGAGATCTCCTGAGGTGATGAGGTTCTGGATGGTCTGGGAGATGACGGTTTGGTGATGGGGTGGGGTCATGGTCGAGGGGGTGGTGGGAAGAGGTGACTTCTTTATGGCGTCTGGCTTCAGCAGTGTAGAGGTCAGTGCGCCAGACTACCACTGCACCCCCTTTGAATGCTGTCTTAATAGTGAGGTCGGGATTGGAACAGTGGGAGTGGAGGGCTGCACGTTGTGAGGGTGAGAGGTTGGAATGGGGCAGGGGGCGTAGACAGGTTGAGGTGGTTAACATCCCAGCGGCAAATTGAAATGAAGAGGTCGAGGGCGGGTAATAGGCTGGCACAGGGTGTACAGGTAGATCGAGCGTGTTGGAGGTGGGTGAAGGGGTCCTCGGAAGGTGGACTGGAGTCCTGATTGTAAATGTGAGCACGGAGGTGGCGGAAGAAGTGTTTGACATCACGGCATGTATTAAATTCATTGATGTGTGGGAAGAGGGTGATACAGGTTAATCCTTTGCCGTGGACTGATCTTTCGTCCACCGTGAGGGGCAGGTCTGGAGGGGTAGTGAAAACTCGGCAGGGCTGGGAGCTGGGAATCGGTGTGGGGTATTGAGATGGGAGTGGGGGCGGAGGATGTAACGGAGTTGGCGTGGTGGGGGTGAATGTGGGTGGAGTCATGAGCAGGGGTGGAGTTCGTCTCAGGGTTCTGGGGCGGGGATGGTGACAAGGTTCCCCATGGGAGACTGATTATCAAGGTTAGATCTCACGGAATACAGGGAGAACTCGTCATTTGGATACAGAACTGGCTCAAAGGTAGAAGACAGAGTGTGGTGGTGGAGGGTTGTTTTTCAGATTTGAGACCTGTGACCAGTGGAGTGCCACAAGGATCGGTGCTGGGTCCTTTACTTTTCGTCATTTACATAAATGATTTGGATGTGAGCATAAGAGGTACAGTTAGTAAGTTTGCAAATGACACCGAAATTGCAGGTGTAGTGGACAGTGAAGAGGGTTTTCTCAGATTATAACAGGACCTCGAATAGATGGGCCAATGGACTGAGAAGTGGCAGATGGAGTTTAATTCAGATAAATTCCCGAGGTGCTGCATTTTGGGAAAGCAAATCTTAGCAGGACTTATACACTTCATGGTAATGTCCTCGGGAGTGTTGCTGAACAAAGAGGCCTTGTTCATAGCTCCTTGAAAGTGGAGTCGCAGGCAGATAGGATAGTGAAGGAGGCGTTTGAGATGCTTTCCTTTATTGGTCAGATTATTGTGTACAGGAGTTGGGAGGTCATGTTGCGGCTGTACAGGACATTGGTTAGGCCACTGTTGGAATATTGCGTACAATTCTGGTCTCCTTCCTATCGGAAAGATGTTGTGAAACTTGAAAGGGTTCAGAAAAGATTTGCAAGGATTTTGCCAGGGTTGGAGGATTTGAACTATAGGGAAGAGGCTGAACAGGGTGGGGCTGTTTTCCCTGGAGCGTCAGAGGCTGAGGGGTGACTTTATAGAGGCTTACAAAATTATGAGGGGCATGGATAGGATAAATAGACAAAGTTTTTTCCCTGGGGTCGTGGAGTCCAGAACTAGAGGTCATAGGTTTAGGGTGAGACGGGAAAGATATAAAAGAGACCTAATGGGCAACTTTTTCATGCAGACGTGTATGGAGTGAGTTGCCAGAGGAAGTGGTGGAAGCTGGTACAATTGCATATTTAAGAGGCATTTGGATGGGTATATGAATAGGAAAGTTTTGGAGGGATATGGGCCGGGTACTGGCAAGTGGGATTAGATTGGATATCTGGTCGGCATGAACAGGTTGGTCTGAAAGTTCTGTTTCCATGCTGTACATCTCGATGATTCTATGACTCTATGTGTACCAGTCCCCATTTATCAAGGCCGCTTGTTACATTCTAATGGATCTCCAGAAAACATTTGAATTATTTTACAGACAAAATATAGTTCGGCTTTAACATGACTATGCTGACTCTCTGTGAAGCTTTTCTATATGGCCTGCAGTCCCTTCCTTAATAACAGACTCTCACAGATTCCCAGCAATCATGGTTAGGCTAGGTGGTTCCCGCTTTTAGTCTCGCTCGTTTCTTGAAGACAGACGCCACATTGGAGGGTCTCCAGTTTGACTGGAACACTCCTTTAATCCAGAGAGTTATGGAATATTTCACACAGTGCCACCTGCCACTCTGTGTGCACTTTTCTTCAAACCAGCTATGAATTGCTGATGACCTGTTTACCCTTGGTCTCATCTGTTTGAGAAATGTCTTGTTCCTTTTGTTAGTTCTGGATCTTCCCTCCTATTACCATTTCGTTTATACCATTGAAAAACTTACAGTACCTTCACCTGTGAGGAACGAAGTAAAATATTGGTGTAAATTACCTTTCTGTTCCCTGTATCCAGTTCCCCAGTCACACACTCCAAATGTCTTGAATATACTTCCTGACTTCCTTTCTACCAAAGATCACACACACCTCTTGAACCCTTCTTACATACATGGAAAAGCTCCTGCTGCTTGTTTTTATATTTCTTGCCAATTTGCTTACATCACATCTTTTCTTCCCTTTTCTTTGATTTCGATATTCATACAGTCTTACCGCATACAAACAGAATCTTTGGTCCAACTTCTCCATGCCGGCCAGGTTTTCCAAACTAAACTATTCCCATCTTCTTGCATTTGGCACATAGGCCTATAAACGGTTTCCATTCATATGTTTGTCTTAATGTCTTTCAAATGTTGGAGCTGTACTTGCATCTGCCAGTGTTCCTCTGGCAGCGCATTCCATAAACACGTCACCCTCTGTGTAAAATCAATTGCCTCTTCCTCCCTTTTAAATCTTCCCTATTCCACCATAAACCTATGGTTCTCTGATTTAATTTACCTATCCTGTGGAAAAGACCTTGGCTTTTCGCCCTATCCATGCCTCCCCTGATTTTGTAAATTTCTATAATGTCACCCCTCAATCTCCTACACTCCATCTGATACTAACTTCAAGAACAAGCATTTAAAGATCAGCACTGCAAGTTTGAAGCAATGTTAAAAGTGACAGGTAAACAACACTCAGCCCAAACTGCAGACTGTTATTTGTTTTTTTTATTTATGTTACAATACTGAGGCAGCATGAAAATCTTACTATTGCTAATAAGCCATCAAGCACATGAATTCCTTTGTCTGTCGGCGGTGATGATTTCTACAGTGAAAATGTATCTCTGGCCAGATCTATATAATACCATATGTTCAACATTTTCCCTCCTGGCCTCCCTATGAACATATGTGGTTGTGTCTTCTTTATCTTGCACTCAATAGAGAGAACTCCTTTCCCCCCTTCACATCTTAATTTAAACTCATTTTATACCATCTTCTCGTTCACCACCGCTAAAAGCCTGTTTATCTGTTGTCGCACCCTCTTTTCCCTGTCATCTATCCCCCACCTCTGGCAAGGGACTAAAATGCCCAGTTTCCAATCATTTTTCTGAGGAAGTGTCAGACTGGACTTGAAACGCTAACTCTGTTTCTCTGTCTCTGTAAATGCTTCCAGACCTGCTGAGTTTCTCCAGACATGAATAAGCACAGCACAAAATTTCAATTAAACAAATATCTATGAATACTGCAAATTAAAATGCACAAATTGCTGTAGAAAGTGGGAGCTTTGTCGAAGGGTCACTGGATCCGAAAGATGAACTCAGCTTTCACTTCACAAGATGCAGCCAGACTTGCTTAGTTTCTTCAGCAATTTCTGTTTTTGAACATTTTCGAAAGACATGTGTCGAATTTGCTCAAAAGCTCTGTCCAGCAGAGAGCGCTTTACATTGGGAAGGGAACAAAAACGCAAAGTGCACAATTTTATTGGCTCTAAAACGACATAAGGCTGGCATCACTGACACGACAGAGGTCTTAATCATGACCAGGGAGAAAAACAGAGGGAAAAAAAAGCATTCACTTGAAACACAGGAGATGGTATTACGGGAAAGGAAACGTTTCAGATTAATATTTTAAAGTATCTCTGTAATGTAACAAATTGGAGGCGTGACGTCAGTGTGAGACCCTCATCAGAATGCGATTATGAAACTGGATGTGTTCGCTCATCAGAAACCAGGTTAGGTCACTGAGTACAGGGCTGATAGGTGAACGGGTCTCAGTGTGAACTGGGGGAAAGTCAGAAGAATTGATTTGCAGACATTGCAGCTCACACCGCAGAATTGCGTTCAATCACAATCCATAACTTTTCCTCCAGGATAATCCATGATAGTACCATTATCATCAAGCCGAGTAATGGTTCAGTGCCGAGTTTGGGTGAACATTCCAATGTCAGAACCATGTGTATCTAAACCTGATAACAACCGATTAAAGCTACCACACTTGGCTGGTTACATTATAAACAGCAGACCTACAATCTGGTGGAGAGGGGGAAATGATCCCAAGACAAACAGATAAGATCGAAACTCTGCAGTCAATCCACATCCTGTCATCAATGTCGATGGATTAATAAATGTGAGAGGTAATTCCGGTTTAAACTTTAAGATGTGCCTGGACCACAGACTGATCTATAATAAAAGACAAAACTTTTGTTTCTTTTCTAACAACCATTTTATATACTCAAAAGTAGAATAGTTTAAATTGTGCAGAATGCTGACAATTTGTGAACAGAGTAAAAATAAGCAGGCTCTTGATTGATGAAGCCACTAACACAGGCAGGGAAGGATGAGTCCTTGACTGATAAGACTGCTAGCACAGACAGAGAAGAATAAGTCTTTGACTGATAAGACTACAGGGTGAGAAAAACAACAACTTTAGAGACTCTGAAAACATTTGTTGCAGACTTTGTGATAAGGGTGCAAATTGAAGAATAATGATGTTTTTAAGAATGTGAACCTCATGGCTTGTTGGAGCCAAGGAGAGGAGGGACTTGTGCTGTATATAATGGGAGACTTTGTAAGCCTCAACGCGCTTTTTCTCAGAAGAGTGCCCAACTCTGCAGACTTGCTAATAAAACTTTGTTTTCCTGAATTTGTCTAGAGCGATTATTGAGAAGCGATTTTCGTTTCTAACAACTTGGGGGCTCGTCATCCGGGATCAACACTCCGGCCGCGAGGGCAGTTGAGGAAGGATATCGGAGAAGGTGCACCCTGCTGAGTTCAGCAGTCCCTGATTCCTTGCTTGTCGCCCCGCGCGGTTTGAGCGAGTGATATCCGGGAGGCTCAGGAAAACAAAGGAGGGGTGTACCCGAGGCAGTGGGGACGGTTAACGAGCGAGTAATTTCGGTGCACCGAACCCAGGTAAGAAAAAACTTGCGGGGACCGTGTTTCCGGAGGACTGGGTACCTACGGGGTGCCTGTGGAATTTTTTTTCTACAGAGACGTGGGACTCAGGAATCTAGAGACCGGGGCTCGCCTGTGAGGGATTTTGCAGAGACCGTGTTTGAGGAGGAACGTGTACCTACGGGGTGCCTGTGATTTGTGTCACAGAGACGTAGGACACAGGAATCCAAAGACCGGGGGTGTCTGCAAAGGAACCTGGGCGATCACGGGACTGAAGGTCCGGGAATTGTGATAGATTATCACGGGAAAAATACGAAGTCCTCGGAAATGGGAAATAAGGGATCTAAGGTGATTAAGGGAAAGGTAGGCTTAAACAGGGACAATGACACATACCCCGGGGTACCTGACGATAGTCCGTTAGGGAGAATGCTAAATAATTGGGATCAGGGTGGAAGAAAGGGAAAATCTAAAAGGAAGATGGTAAAATACTGTCAAAAGTGGTCCCAGAAACCTATTCAGGGCGACTCAGTGTGGTGGCCTAGATTCGGTACTGACAAAGACTGGGTCCGGCAAGCCCTCATTTTATATGTCAATTCAAAACCTGATGTTAATCTGGAAGAAAGTGATTATGCCCTTTGTTGGCTGCCGGTTACGATATCTTGCCAAATGCAGGTGACTAATAAAGACTCGAAAGGGCAGAAAGAATGGGACCCTTCAGATCACTTAGCGCCGCCCTACGTGACCCCGTCTGCCCCACAGAATGTTCCTTCGGGTGACGACGATTCAGGGGAAGGGGAAGAAAATGGGGAGGAATCACAAACTACCTCAGGGGTACAGACCAGATCTCAAGCTGAAAAGGGTCACAGACAAAACCCTGTCTCGATTGCAAGAATGAATCCACTCCGGGAAGTGCCCATGGGGGGCGAGGAGGGAAGGACGGGATATGTGAACGTTCCCTTGACGAGTACTGAAGTACGGAATTTCAGGAGGGAGATGAAGGATCTACTAGAGGACCCCATGGGACTTGCTGAACAATTGGATCAGTTCCTGGGTCCGAATACTTACACGTGGGAAGAGATGTGTTCCATCATGAAAACATTGTTCTCTAGCCAGGAGCGTCAGATGATACGACAAGCTGCGCTCTTGGTCTGGGAGAGAGAGGGGGGAGAAGGAGGGGAGCAGAAGTTTCCCCTCACCGACCCCGAGTGGGATAAGAACACGGAGGGAGGACGGCGCAACATGAGAGACATGCGGGAATATTGGATAAAAGGAATAAGACACGCAGCCCCGAAGGGGCACAATTTTACCAAGGCCTTTGGTAATCATCAAAACCCGGAGGAAACCGCTACGGACTTCCTAGACAGGATTAGGAAGAATTTGCAGCAGTTTGCTGGGGTGGACCCTGAGACGGACGTGGGGCAACAACTCATACGGGTAGAGTTTGTATCAAAAGCCTGGCCGGACATACGAAAGAAGTTAGAGAAAATGGATGATTGGGATAGTAAATCTTTAAGTGAACTACTACGGGAGGCGCAAAAGGTGTTTGTGAGAAGGGACGATGAGAAGCAAAGGAAGGCGACAAAGATAATGATGCAAACGGTGCAACAAATGACAGCTGGAAGAAAGGAAAAGGGAGAGCCGTGGCAGAAACAGGAAAGGGGAGAGTCGTGGCAAGAGCAGAGGAAAAGAGAACCATGGCTGGAACAAAGGAAGAGTGGAGGAACGCGAGACCGCGACAGGGAAACGAAGAGGACACTCAGATGTTACTATTGTAATGAAGAGGGTCATTTTAAACGGGAGTGCTCCCGCTACAAACGGGAGGTGAGGTCGTACGCCCTGATGGAGGAAGATTAGGGAGGTCGGGGGTTCCTACCCTTGGGGCAAAAGGACTATCGACAGGAACCCCTGGTAAACTTGAAAGTAGGGCCCCAAGGATCGGAGATCACATTTATGGTGGACTCGGGAGCCGAAAGATCGAGTATAATCCAAATACCCCCCGGCACCCGAGGAGGAGGAAGAGTTATGGGGGTATCTGGAATTGGAGGACAGAAATTACAAGTCCCAGTGGTGGAGGACGTGGAAATTGGATATGAAAACAGAACTACTAAACGAGACCTCCTTCTACTGCCATCGGCGGGGTTTAATTTGTTAGGAAGAGACTTGCAGGTCAAACTAGGGATCAGAACGGTACCAAATAACGGGGAAATGGTGGTAAGGTTGTTCGCCCTCACCGAAGAAGATGATCAACAAATAGACCCGGAAGTATGGTACCGAGAGGGGAACAGAGGGGGTCTAAACATCAAACCTCTCCAAATCACCATGTTACCAGGAAGAGGCCCGGTAAGAAGGAAACAATACCCGATTGCTATGGAAGGACGGGAGTGGTTACAACCTGTGATAGAAAGATTAATCACAGATGGACTACTGGAGGAATGCATGTCCCCTTTCAATACTCCAATACTCCCTGTGAGGAATCCGGACGGGACATATAGGCTGGTGCAAGACTTGCGGGGGTTGAATGAAGTAGTCCAGGCTAGATACCCGGTGGTACCTAATCCCTACACGTTAATGAGTAAAATTCCCCCCGAACATGAATGGTTCAGCGTAATAGATCTGAAGGATGCTTTCTGGAGTTGCCCCCTTGACGAAGAAAGTCGGAACCTTTTTGCCTTTGAATGAGAGAATCCCTTCTCAGGACGAAAGCGACAGTTAAGATGGACGGTCTTGCCGCAGGGATTCACGGAGTCACCCAATTTGTTTGGAAAAAAATACTGGAGCAGATCTTAGGAGGATTTCAGTGAAACGCGGAGAATCAATTGCTCCAGTATGTCGATGATCTCTTACTCTCAGGACCAAGAGAAGAGGAGGTACGAGCAGACACCGTTGCCCTGTTGAACTTCCTGGGGAAACAGGGTCTACGCGTCTCCAGGACAAAACTCCAGTTTGTGGAGCGAGAAGTAAGATATCTGGGCCATCAAGTCAGTAAGGGGCACCCCCGTATCACGCCAGAACGAATATCAGGAATTACGGGTATGCCAATACCCAGGACGAAGAAGGAAGTCAGACAATTCCTGGGACTAGTAGGGTATTGCCGGATATGGATTGAAAGTTACACCACTTTAGTAAAATTTTTGTACGACAAACTGGGACAAGAAGGACAAAAGGTGGACTGGTCAGATGAGGAGGAGCAGCGATTTAATATTATTAAAAATAAACTGATTCGAGCTCCGGTATTGGCTTTACCCACCCTGAAGGAACCGTTCCAGTTATATGTCAATAGCGCCGGCGGAATTGCCCAGGGTGTGCTTACTCAGCTGCGGGCAGGGAAACGTCAGCCGGTTGCATTTTTGTCAAAAATGTTAAACCCTGTGTCATGTGGATGGCCGACCTGTATACAGGCAGTGGCAGCTACGGCAATGTTAGTAGAAGAGGCCCGGAAACTTACCTTTGGAGGAAGGATCACAGTATACTCCCCACATTCGGTTAGTACCATACTGGCTCAAAAGGCTCACCGCTGGTTAACAGACTCTCACATCCTGAAGTATGAGACGATTTTGATGACCGGAGACGATCTCAATTTTGCAAAAGATCTCAGTTGCAACCCTGCCCAGTTTCTATATGGACGTCCTGCAGACGGGGAACAGGAGCATGATTGTGTGGAATTTGTGGACTTGCAGACCAAAAGCCGAGAGGACCTGCAGGAAGCCCCGCTGGGTGAGGGACAGGAACTGTATATCGACGGGTCCTCCCGGTGCATCAGTGGAGTACGATACAGTGGCTATGCTGTTATAGATGGTGCAACGAAACGGACGATTGAGTCCGGACGACTGCCCGGGAAGTGGTCAGCCCAATCACGTGAGTTGTACGCCCTCCAGAGGGCCCTGAAGTTGTTGGAAGGGAAAGTGGGGACCATATATACTGACTCAAAGTATGCATACGGAGTCGTTCATACTTTCGGGAAAATCTGGAAAGAGCGAGGATTGATAACTTCCCGGGGAAAAGAATTAGCTCACGAACAAATGATCAGCCTAACGTTGGAAGCCCTGGCGTTACCTACGGAACTTGCAGTAGTCCATGTACCCGGTCACCAGAAGGGGTCGACACCGGAAGCGGTGGGAAACCGGCTGGCAGACGAGGAAGCCAAGCGGGCAGCGGTCGAAAAATCCGTCCAATTGTTAACGTTAATACCGTTGAGGGAAGGGCTCGCTAAACAACCCGTCTTCACCCAGGGGGAGATTGATAAAATGGATCAATTGGGTGCCCGGCTAGATACTAACGGGAAGTGGACGGTTCCTGATGGGAGACAAGTACTGAACAAACAGATCACCCGGGGTATTCTGCACCGATTACACCATCAGACCCACATGTGACCCGTAGCTGCCATGTGTGATACAATCCTGAGAGACTATGTATGCAGGGGGATGTACACATTAGCCCAACAAGAGGTAGTCGGATGCCCCACTTGCCGGCGTATTAATCAGAAAGCCATGCGTTCTATGCCAGCTGGTGGTCAGCCCCTAGCGATTAGGCCATTTCAGAGGATCCAAGTCGACTTTACAGAATTACCCCCAGTACAGAGATGGAAATATCTGCTAGTAATAGTAGACCATTTCACTCACTGGGTAGAGGCTTTCCCAACTGCCAAAGACGATGCACCAACCGTGGCCCGACTGTTGTTAGAGAACATAATCCCGAGATATGGCATAATGGAATCTATTGACTCCGACTGCGGGACGCATTATATTTCTAAGCTACACCATTTGATCTGTACTGCCCTGGGTATCCAATGGAAATTCCACGCACCCTGGCATCCTCAGAGTTCGGGTCGAGTTGAGAGAATGAATGGCACGCTCAAGACCGAATTGACTAAGCTGATGTTAGAAATTAAGTTACCCTGGCCAAAGTGCCTGCCCATTGCCCTATTGAGGATACGTACGGCACCTCGCCGAGATGTCGGGGTTTCCCCCTATGCAATGCTCTTCGGATTACCATATTGGAGTAAGGTTGATGGATGTCCCACTCTACAAGGGGGGGATGTATTTATCCGAACCTATTTACTGGCCTTATCAGGTTATTTTGCAGAACTCCGGAGGAAAGGTCTCCTGGCTCAGACTCCGCCGCTCGACTTCCTCCTGCATAAGGTGGAGCCCGGAGATTGGATACTTGTTAAGACCTGGAAGGCCGAAAAGCTCCAGCCGCGGTGGGAAGGACCGTTCCTGGTTCTGTTAACAACTGAAGCAGCTGTTCGGACGAAAGAAAAAGGGTGGGTCCACGCATCAAGGATAAAGGGGCCTGTTCCGCCTGAAGAAGAAAGCACCTGGACATGCGAGCAAGGGGACAAGCCGTTGTCGGTAAAACTGAAAAGACAGCAATAATGAACTCTAATTGGACTGTATTGGTGGGGATATTGATCAGTTTACTCCTGTATGTGGGGGAGGGTGAGGGGAGATGTGACAAATGTCGAACTACAGTAAGACTTGGGATTCGAATCTATTCGGGATCATTTGTGTCCCATTCCTATGTGGACGATAGGTGTTACGATGTGAGTGCACGCCATGAATGTTGGGAGGATGGGAGACCCTATTATCAGATATAGAATAAAGGATACGGTGGCAAAATCCATGGATGCCCTATAAATGACCGCTGGGTGTGAATTAGCAAAACTGGGAGGTGGGACCTATCCTCCGTGTTGCTCAGGGAGCAGGTTGACAGAGTCAAGGAGACCAAGATACAGATCCCTGATCGGGGGTTGGGGAAAGAGCAAGACCGTCAGGGAACGGTCGTGCTCCCTAAAGTGCCATCTGTATACGAAGAGGTAGAAGGACAGATTGAACTCCCTGATGTTACACAAAACCTGTTTATTGATCTCACCTCTAGAATAGCCACTGTTTTAAATGTTAGCAATTGCTAGGTCTGTGGGGGGCCGCATATGTCGGAACAATGGCCGTGGACTGGTCAAAGCTTAGACATAGGGGAATTGCTGCAAACCACTTGGACTCATGAAAACGACAGAAAAAGCCAGGGGTGGAGACTGACAAACAGCCCTGAGGGCCAGTTCTATATTGAAGGCAAGGGGACCGTGAAGGTAGGGATTAGCCCCTGTCAGAATATATTGGATGCAACCACGCGAGTATGGTGGCCTGAGAATATTGCTTGGTACATTGCACACCGAGGTCATCAAAATTGCATTCGGTTACGTTCTGATTCCTCCTCTTACGAGCTAAGTGCTGACCCTTCCGATGGCATGAAAAGAGTGTGGAGCGGTGGTTGTCAGGGGAATCAATGCTGGAATAATCCTGTCCAGACTCTGCCACGGGGTGAACAATCCGAATACTGGAATTGCAGTGGTCCTGGTCCTTATGAGGGCGTCCCTGGGGTAAAGGAGTTGTGGGACGACGTTGTGAGGCAGGGAGGGCCTGCTCCAGATGGCCTATTTTGGATATGCGGTAATCAGGCATATTACAAACTGCCCATGGGATGGGCTGGAGTATGATTGGGGGGATGAGTGGCCACCGGCCCGGATTATTGAATACTATGGGCCGGCTACGTGGGCACAGGACGGATCATGGGGATATCGTACTCCTATCTATATGCTAAATCGAATTATCAGGCTCCAAGCAGTCGTAGAGGTCATTACTAACCGGACTGCCCTGGCCCTAGAGCTGTTGGCTCAGCAGCAGGATCAGATGAGGGCTGCTATATATCAAAACCGACTTGCCTTGGATTATCTGTTGGCCTCGGAGGGGGGTGTGTGCGGGAAATTTAACCTGACAAACTGCTGTCTAGAAATTGACGATAATGGTAAAGCAGTTTTGAAAATTTCCGATGAAATTCGGAGATTGGCCCATGTGCCAGTACAATCTTGGCGTCCTCTTAGTGGCATCGGATGGTGGGATGGTCTCCTAGGTGGTAGCTGGTGGCGCACGGCGTTGCTGGTGGTTGGGGGAGGCATGATTCTTCTTCTCGTATTACCCTGCCTAACTCCCTGTATTCAGTTTTTAATTCAGAAAAATATTTCCCGACTCCAGGCAGTGGTGGTTCCACAACATGGGACGCGGGAACTTAAAGTGATGTTGCTGCGAAAGACCAAGGATTTCCCGGACCCTTGAGGGAAGCGGGGGCTTATCTTGGTCAGGCACATCTTAAAGAAAGAAAAGGGTGGAATTGTGAGAGGTAATTTCGGTGTAAACTTTAAGATGTGCCTGGACCACAGACTGATCTATAATAAAAGACAAAACTTTTGTTTCTTTTCTAACAACCATTTTATATACTCAAAAGTAGAATAGTTTAAATTGTGCAGAATGCTGACAATTTGTGAACAGAGTAAAAACAAGCAGGCTCTTGATTGATGAAGCCACTAACACAGGCAGGGAAGGATGAGTCCTTGACTGATAAGACTGCTAGCACAGACAGAGAAGAATAAGTCTTTGACTGATAAGACTACAGGGTGAGAAAAACAACAACTTTAGAGACTCTGAAAACATTTGTTGCAGACTTTGTGATAAGGGTGCAAATTGAAGAATAATGATGTTTTTAAGAATGTGAACCTCATGGCTTGTTGGAGCCAAGGAGAGGAGGGACTTGTGCTGTATATAATGGGAGACTTTGTAAGCCTCAGCGCGCTTTTTCTCAGAAGAGTGCCCAACTCTGCAGACTTGCTAATATAACTTTGTTTTCCTGAATTTGTCTAGAGCGATTATTGAGAAGCGATTTTCGTTTCTAACAATAAACAACTTACAGGAGGAGAGGGCTCCACAAATATTCCCAGCCCTGTCCATCAGTGTAAAAGACAAGAATGCAGTATCTGCACCATTCTCAGCCAGAAGTATTGAGTCGATAATCCAATTTACCCTCCTCGTGATGCCCACAGAATCCCAGATGCCAGTTTTCAACCAATTCGATTCACTGCACGTGACATGAAGAAATAGCTGAACACAGTAGATATTACAAAGGCAATGGACCCGGACACCATTCCTGCAATAGGCATCAAGATTGTACTGTACGACAAGCCGTGTCGCTGGGGAAGCTGATTCAATCCAGCTCAACTCTGACATCTGCCTGGCCACGTGAAAAGTTCCTCAACTATACCCAGTCCCATAACAAGGGAATGACTACAGTCTGACCACTTACCACGCCCTCGGTCCCGTCGCGATCATCACATTGGTGGGAGTTCTTTTTGACAGAGCTGTCAAGCAACACAGAAATAATGTGCGCAGTGCGGTTTCCGATAGGTCCCCATGTGGAGATGGTGCTGTTGTGCAAATGTCACTGGATTACTGATCCATACCAGGATAATGCTCTGGCAGCTGGTGGAAGTTGAAAACAATTAATAAAATATCGAGACATAAAACCTGGTGCCAGTAATATTGACCTTAATCTAATGTCCATTGTAAACATCTGTCCCTTCCCCAATGTACTTTCAGGAAGTGAATCTCCCGTACTTCCTAGTCTGGCCTACAAGTGTCTCCAGACACACAGACATGTGATAAACTCTACAATGGTCTCTGAAACAGCCAAGCAAGACACTCAATTGAATCAAATTACTGTGAGTTTTTAAAGGATAAAACCAGACAGAACACCGGCAACGAGTTTTGGAAAAGGGAACGGGAAACACAGTCCTTTCAACCAGACAGATGCTGCCTTCCTAATGTTGAAGAGCTTGTGACAACAATGATAGAGCTTTCCCGCACACTGCACAGAAACATCAGGAAGGGAGCAGGGCATTAGACACTTTTGGCTTTTCCTGTTCTAGCTCATGGAGACATGTTCACTTTTATAATCCTAGTTAATGCATTCTTCAGAAACTCATCAATTCCTGTCTTATACTGCTCAATGATTGACCGTCCAACCCATGCAATCACATAAGCACTGATTCTGCACTGTCATAAATACAGCACGACCTACATTAGTCCCACTTTCCAATACGCGGCACATATCCATGTATGCCATGACACTTCAAGGGCATGACCATGTGTTTATTAACAGTTGTGAGGTTACCTCTGCCAACTGCCCTCCCAGGAAGTGCATTCCTGACCCCAACAGCCTCTGGATGAAAACCAATCCTCAAATCCTCACTAACCATCAAACCCTTCGCTTTAAAATGGCACTCCCTTGTTCTTCGCCCTTTGACTGAAAGGAACAGCTGCTGTCTATCCATCCTGTCCATGCCCCTGGTAATCTTCTCCTTCTGAAGCACGTCCCTCTCAGTCTTCTGAGAGGGCTGAGAGAAAGTAAACAACCCGAGCTGATCTACTCTATCCAAGGGAACATCCTGGTGAATCTCCACTGCACCCTCTCCAAAGCAATCACATACTTCTTGTAATGTGGCTCCCAGAACTGTACATAGTATTCCATTTGGCCTAACCAAAGTTCCACATAGCTCTTATAATTTGTGTCTCCATGAATAAAGGCTATGTTTATGGTCGCTATGCTTTGTCAACTTGTGCATTAACCTGTTTAATCACATTCAGGGATATGTGGAGAAGCACCTTCTGAGCTTCCTAGTGTGCTGCTATTCATTGAGTCCTCCCCTGTCTGGTTCCTTCTTCCAAAGTACATCACCTCATATTTATCAGGGTTACATTCCATCGGCCATGATCCACCCATTTGATCATTCCATCTGTATCTTCCTATTATATTAGGCCTTCCTCCTCACTGCCAACTAACCAGCCAAACTTTGTGTCAAACGCAAAATGATTTATCACTCACCCCAACACATCCATATTCACAGCTGCATCATTTATGAATACTACAAATAATAAGGTTAAAAATAACACAACACCATGTTATAATCCAACAGTTTTTTTTCCGACGCACTAGCTTTCGCAGCGCTGCTTCTTCATCACGTGATTATGCTCCTTGAAAGTTCGTGCCTCCAAATAAACTGTTGGACTTTCATATAGTGTTCTGCAATTTGCCAAAGCCAGTCCGACACTGGCATCTCCGAATCACAAATAATATGGGACACAGCACTGATCCCTGTGGTACACGTTTGGATACCAGTCTCCAGTCAAACAAACAGACTTCTACCAGCAGGCCTTCTCTCTCCTACCACTAAGTTGATTTGGATGCAACTTGGAAGTCACTAATGAGTCCTACCTGTTCCCTGGTTATTCTGTTACACTTGACGTACATGTAGAATATCTGGGGATTCTCCCTAATCTTGTCCTGCCAGCAGGTTTCCACGTGACTGTGTTAGTCAGTCCCCTTCAAATGAAGAATTGCCTTCTTATTGCATTCTGAAATGTTCTATCATTTACCTGCCATTATTTGCCGTAAATGTAGAGTAGACAACCAGAGAAAAATCCTGTTTATTTCCACCTTGTCATTTGTTCAGTGACTTTTCTAAATTTCACTATGATCACCTCTCATTCTTCGAAACTCTAAAGAACACAGGCCGAGTTTCCAGATCAGGCAATCTCGCCATTTGAGGGATTAATCTGGAGAATGTCCATTGCACATCCTCGGTGGTCAGTATATTATTTCTCAGATTGGGTCAATACTCTATGTACAGTCTCATTAGCAAGCTGTGAAACTGCTTCAACATGACCTTCCAACTATGTTCTAATTCTCTTAAATGAAGGCGAAGCTGACTTTAACTTTCCACTTCTATATATTCCTCCAATTACCATTCACATTACTTTATTTATGAATTCACTGCATGAGTTCTTATAAAAAGCCTTCTGAAAATCGAAATATGCCATTTCTATGTTGTAATAAACAAGTTCAAATCATTCTGAAGTTTTTCAAGTGTGTCAGACTCAATCAGTGTATACTGATTCTCTACAATGTTGCTGTTAAATTAGAAATATCCAATATCTGATCCTGTATAATAGATTCCATCAGTTTCCCTATAGATGTCAAGTTAATTGGTCTGCAGTTCTCTACACTATCTCTTCTTCCCTTTGCAGATGCTTGAATCCCTTCCATTCATCTACAATACTTGGAACACATTTACTAACTTCCAGCCTCTGCAGAATGTACGGGAAAATAAAACAGTCAGCGACAGCACAATTAATGCGTCTATTGCTGATTTATTTCTAATATTTTGATACGAAGTACAACTGGCTCATCAGACTTAGCAATGCTCAATCCAGCTACAATACAACTATGCTAGCCTTCAACTGTTACCTTGTTACTGATATGAATTGACTTTATGTCTTCAGTTCCACAATTTCCATGTGATCATTTGGTATTTCTCAGCGATTTTCTGGATCTTCCTCCGTGTTGACAGATGCAAAGTACCTGGTTACTTTCTTGGCCATTTCCCTGTTCTCCACAATAACCTCTCTTCTCCCGATTACAAAATTCCACATTTGACCTCGCTTTTATTTTGTTTTCTTTGCAATACAGATTGTAGATTTATGCAGTCTTTATGTTCTTCTTTCACAGAATCATTAAAAGCCCACAGTGTGGAAAAGGCCCTTGGGCCCAACAAATCCACCCTGCCCCTGCGAAGAGGAACCACCCAGACCCACTCCCGTTCGATTCTACACTTTGCGACGTATGCACCTAATCTACACATCCCTGAATACTTTTGGAAAATAAGCATTTCCAATTCAGCTAACCTGTAAATCTTTGGACTTTGGGAGAAAACCGGAGCACCCGGAGGAAACTCACGCAGACACGGGGAGAATATGCAACCTCCACACAAACAAATTTCTGAGAATTCTCCGGTTTCCACAATGTCTAGAATTCTTCTGAAGTCACTTCCTTTGATTAATATAATCTTTAATTTATTATGTTAACCTTCATTAAGTCACTTGCCATTTCTTCGGTGATTCTACCTTAAAGAAAGGGCCAAGCCAGATGGTGGAGTGCCCGATATCTGATCCCTCCTCCATCACACCCCCTCTCCCCCGCCAAGTGGGGAGGACCCTGGTATGAGCCGGAGTGGACCGGGACGTGTCGTCTGGAGATTCCGTGACATCCATGTCCCTCCAACTGAGTAAAAAACAATGTTCAGTGAAGGGCAATTCTCACTTTTACCACTCTGTCGGTTCTCACAATTTTCTCCCTCCCAAAACAACAAATATCTCATTGCAGAGAGTTACAGACACAACAATATTCAGAGACATATGTAAACACGCTAATATACTGACACTAACAGTGCATACACGGAGGTAGAACCGCACAAAAGTAGTGGCATACGGAGACATAGACAGTCGCCCACAAATAGATACAAGCACAAGTAAAATGCACAGGCTAATACACAGATGAACCGATGTCAGCACATAAATGCACAAACACATAGACACATGAACAAACACACACAAGTGTACACACGGACCCATAGAGACACAGACACTAGTGCTTATAAGACAGAGATAGATAGGTTTTTGATGAGTAAGCATGTCAAGAGTAACAGAGAGTAATCAGGAGAATGATGTTGAGAAATCTCTAAGTCAGTATTAAATGGCATTCAGAGTCGATGGGCCGAATGGCCTGATTCTGCGTTTTTAATGCTCGTGTGGTGTCATGCTATCAGTTATTCTCTTCCTGGGACAGGAGCAGAGAATGAGTTTAATACATATTTGATTGAAAAGAATCAGCGGTAATATTGGACAGGTTTAGAGGGCTGAATAGTTTATGTCTATGCCTAATTATTATGTCCTTGTATTTCAAAAGAGGTCGCGATTTCATGTTAGGTTAACACAGTTTAAAATAACAGGTCCCACATTGAAATACGGTCGCCCCTTTCACTTTAGTGTTGTACTATTTGTAGGGTCCTCATCCTCAGGGAGCAGTGAAGATTCGGTTTTTGAAGATATTCAAGGCTGAGCTCCACTGATCTTTGCTGGACAGGACAGTCAATATTTATTGAGAACAGACAGGAGACGGATGGTCAAACACAATCGGATCAGTCATGAGCATTCTGACTAGTGGCGCCGAATGACCAACGGCTGCCCCTACCCCATGTGTTGTTCCCTCAATCCACCCTCGAGGCTGTTACGGAGACATGCTGTTGTCCCTACGCCATGTGTCGTTCCCTCAAGCCACCCTTCGATGCAGTTACAGAAATATACTGCTGGCCTACCCAATGTGTTGTTCCCTCAATCCACCCTCGAAGCTGTTGCAGGATATACTGCTGCCACTACCCTATGTATTGTGCCCTCCATCCACCCCTCGACGCTGTGACAGAGATAGGGGGCCTTCTCATTCAGCCAGTCATTATCGCTACCATGAGACTGGAGGAGACCATTCTGCCTATTTAACGAGTTACAGAGGAAAATAGAACTAATCATTTTAGCTCATTGAGTACATTTTACTGCACAGGAGGCCATTTAAACTGCGTGAGCTGCTACACAGGAAGCTGTTACTAACAGGAAATAGAGTAGGGATAAATGCTTATTTTCACATTACAAAGCTATAACAGGTGGAGTGCCTCAGAAATCACTTTGGGATCATCAACGATCAATATCTGTATCAAAGATCTGGAGGAAGGGACTGGATATATTAGAGCCTAATTAGTTTAAACATCAAGCTGGTTATCCAGTATGTCATCAAATGGAGGTCGTGTGTCATCACTGTGATATAGACAAAGGGAGATTCGTGAGCAAACCTTATCCAGATATAGCAAAATGTGAGTTGTCTATTTTGGATGGAAGTATAAAACAATGGTTCACAATTTAAGTGGAGAGAGATTGCAGAACTCTGTGATACAGACCATAATGTATGATCCTGGTACACGAATCATATGTAGTTAGTCTGCACTTGCTGTAAGTGATTTGAAAGCTAAGTGGAATGATTGTGTTTCTGGCAAAGGGTACCAGGTTTAATCAGGAATGTTTTACTGCATCTGTACCGGTAAAAGTGAGGAGTGCAGTTGCTGGAGATCAGAGTCGAACAGTGTGAGGCTGGAAAAGCACAGACAATCAGGCAGCATCCAAGGAGCAGGAAAATTGGTGTCACGGGTATAAGTCCTTCATCAGGAATATGCCTGTAACATCGAGACTCCTGTTCGTTGGGTGTGCCTGACCTGTTGTGGTTTTCCAGCTTCACATTTTACGAGTCTACATCTGTAGAGGGCATTGCTAAGACCACATCTGGCACATTATGTGCAGTTTTGATCCCTTAAGCTAAAAACAAAGTTTTAGAAGCTTATCAACGATGTTTTTTCACACTTTCCTGGAATGAAGGCCTTTTGTTCTGAAACATTATCAGTTTGGGACTTAGATGAGAAATCCTTTTGAAGCATATACAACTTTGAGAAAAATCAGCTGGATGCATATTTTCTCTTCTAAGGGAGACAAAAACTATCGAATACATATTAAGAATAAAGTGTATTATTTTAGCACAGTTATTATAAAGACATCAAACGATTTTTAAGAGTTAAGCATATACATACAAATGATCGCTGGGACCAAGTCCAGCGAGGGAAGGGATCCAGTTGGATCGGTGCAGCGATCAAGTGTATTTAGTGCAGGGATCCAGTACAATGACTGGGGAGATCTAGCTCAATTATCACTGAGATCAAGTAGAGCGAGTGAATGGATCCAGTCGGACCAGCGCAGTGATCCAGTGGATTTAGCGCTGGGATTCAGTCGGATGACTGGAGGTATCGAGTTCAATGATCACTGGGATCAAGTCCAGCGAGGGAAGGGATCCAGTTGGACCGGTGCAGTGATCAAGTGGATCTAGCACTGGGGATCTAGTATGATGACTGGGGGGATCGAGTTCGATGATCGCTGGGATCAAGTCCAGCTTCCTCATTTCCGCTCCCCCCAATATGACCCCACCCAATCTTTATAATATGGCATTTCCATGACTGATGCGCCGAGCCTGCACATCCCTGGACATTATGGGTAATTTAGCGTGGCCAATCCACCTAACCTGTGCATCTTGGGACTGTGGGAGGAAATTGGAGACTGTAATTGAACACGAATCTCTGGCACTGTGAGGCAGCATTGCCAACCACTGACCTACCCAGTGTGGGCAACACAACTTGCCTGCATATTTCAGCGCTTGAAAAGTGACATTTGAGAAGGGAGGTTCCATAAGACCCAGACCTGTCAATGAGCGACAAGAGAAGGGCATTGAGATCTTGAAAGGCTTGGTCAGGAACAGGAGCAGGACATGCACGCCATCGAGACTATAGTGTAGGAACACCAAGAGGACATTCAGCCCAGCGAGTGTATAAATCAGGAACAGAATGTGCCCAATCAGCTCCTCATGTCTCTTTCACAGCAATTAGCACAGATCTTTTACAGCCTTGCGCCTGTTACACAGGTATTGTGAATGGAAATTTTGAGGTTATAGAAAGCAAAGAAATTATAATAACCAAATTCATTAGGGAATGAAAAGTTGTAAGAAATCTATTGGTATTGAAGACAAATTGTTAGAGTCCATTATGAAGGAATTAATAACAAGAAATTTTCAAAGTCAAGCCAGAATCCAGGACAGCTGAAAATGTCTTGCTGGAAAAGCGCAGCAGGTCAGGCAGCATCCAGGGAACAGGAGAATCGACGTTTCGGGCAGAAGCCCTTCTTCAGCTTATGCCCGAAACGTCGATTTTTCCTGTTCCTTGGATGCTGCCTGACCTGCTGCGCTTTTCCAGCAACACATTTTCAGCTCTGATCTCCAGCATCTGCAGTCCTCACTTTCTCCCAGAATCCAGCACAGTCAACATAGTTTTATGAAGAATAAATCATGTTTGAATGATTTGACTAGCTTTCTTAAAAATGTGACAAACAAATAACAAACAAAATTTACAACCCAGGAACAGGCCCTTCGGCCTTCCAAGCCTGAGCCGGTCCAAATGTACTGTCTAAACCTTTTGGTCAATTCCTAAGATTCTGTATCCCTCTGCTCCCCACCTACTCATGCATCTGTCCAGACGCATCTTAAATGAATCTACCGTGCCTGCCTCTACCACCTCTGCTGGCAACGCCCACCACCCGCTGTATGAAGTACCTGCTGCGTGTATCCCCCTTAAACGTTCCACCTCTCACCATGAAAGCTTGACCTGTCGTTATTGAATCCTTCGCCCTGGGAAAAAGAGCTTGTCTCTATCCACCCAGTCTATACCCTTCATGCTTTTGTAAACCTCAATCAGGTCCCCACTCAATCTCCCTTTTTCTAATGAAAATAAACCTAAACTACTCAACCTTTCTTCATAGCGAGCACCTTCCATACCAGGCAACAACCTCGAAAACCTTCTCTACACCCTCTCCAAAGCGTCCATATTCTTTTGGTAATGTGTCGACCAGAACTGTACACAGTATTCAAAATGCGGCCGAACCAATGTCTTGTACAATGTTAACATGACTTGTCAGCTCTTATACTCAATACCCGTCCAATGAAGGCCAGTGTACTATATGCCTTCTTGACCACTCTATCCACCTGTGCAGCAACCTTCAGGGTACAATGACCTGCACTCCCAGATCTCTCTGCCCATCAACTTTTCTCAAGGCTCTTCTTTATTGTATAGTTTGCTCTCGAATTAGTCTTGCCTGTATGCATCACCTCACATTTGTCTGGATTGAACGCCATCTGCCAATTTTCCGCCCAACTCTCCAGTCTATCTATATCCTCCTATATTCTCTGACAGTCCCTTATGCATTCTGCTACTCCACCAACCTTCATATCATCTGCAAACTTGCTGATCATACCAACAGTGCCCTCTTCCAGAATATTTACATATATTACAAACAACAGTGGCCCCAATACTGACCCCTGTAGTACACCACTGGTCACCTTTCTCCAATTCGAGAAACTAACTTCAACTACTACTCTGTCTCCTGTTTCTCAACCAGTTCTTTATCCACCTGGCTAGAACACCCTGCACACCATATGACTACAATTTCTCCATTAGTCTACCACGGTGAACCTTATCAAACGCCTTATAAAGTCCATGTGTATGACATCAACAACCCTTCCTTCCTCTATCAACTTGGTCACTTCCTCGAAGAACTCTATTAAGTTGGTAAGGCACGATCTCTCCTGCACAAATTCATGTTGACTATCACTGACAAGCCCATTCTTTTCTAAATATGAATGGATCCTATTCCTCAGTACCTTCTCCAGCAACTTTCCCACCACTGATATCAAGTTCAATGGTCTGTAGTTACCCGGAATATCCCTAGTACACTTCTTGTACAGGGGACAACATGAGCAATCCTCCAGTCCTCCAGCACCTCACATGTATTTCAGGATGCCACAAATATATCTGTCAGGGCCTCTCTCACCTCCTTCAGCAATCTGGGGATTTGTCCACCTTAAAACCTCTAGCGTACCCAACACACCTTCCTTACTTATGTCAACATGGTGCAGACTAATCAAATTTCTATCTCTAATCTCAACATTCGTCATGTTCCTCTCCTCAGTGAGCACTGATGCAAAGTAATCATTCAGAATCTCACCAATTCTTTCAGGATCGACACACAGCCTTCCTTCATTATCTTTTAGTGGACCAATCCTTTCTCTAGTTACCCGCTTGCTTCTTATATAAGAATAAGATGCTTTGGGATTCTCCTTAATTGTGCTCGTTAAATCCATGTCATGTCAACTTTTAGCCCGCTGATTCCTCGTTTAAGAGATGGGTAATGGGGCTCATCTAGATGTAATATATCTCGATGCCCAGACAGCAGTGTGTAATGTGCCTCACAATAGATTAATATGCAAGACAAGGCCACATGGGGAAAGGAAAGATTTATTTACTAAGAGAGATAATGGGATAAGCAATAATAAGTACGATATGGAGCCGCTGGTTTTGGACTGGGCCGGACAATGTCAAAATTCGCACGACAGTCGGTTAGAGTCCAACGGGTTTATTTGAAAACACAAGCTTCCATAGCGTTGCTTCTTCGTTAAGTCTTAGAGAGAGATGAAGACCTTAGACTCAGAAGTTATAAGGAAAAGATCAAAGGATTGTACAACTCATGTGCATGAATGGTACACACATAAGATGGCTCTTAAATCCTTAATCACTTAGAATCGAGGTGTAGGTTTTGATTGATGGATATGCAAATCGCAGACATTATCGATGTAAAGGAGGTGACGCCTCCGATCAGGCAATGTATTTCAGTGGTGAGGTCTTGTTTGGAATTTGTCTGTGTCTTCATCTGGAGTCAGACTGGGTTTGTTCCGAGTTCAGGAGTTCATAAAATGCCACATTGACTGACTGTCTCCAAATTGTATGTTTTTGGAACAAAATAAAGCGTATCTGCAAATACAAATGCAAATTCACGCCGCAGATTTGTATGTGCATACGTGTGTGCGCGTGTACGTGTGTGTGAGGGGGTGTGCCTCTGTGAGGGGGAGAGAGAGAATGTGTGCAAGTGAGAGAGACTGAGGGGGAGAGTGTGTGTGAGTGCGGGATGAATATATAGTGGGTTTGGGTGTGCCTGCGTGTGACAGAGCAGAGTGTGCATGTGCGCATGTGAGACAGGGGGAGTTTGAGTGTGTGTGTGTATGTGTGTGTGTGTGGAGCGGATAGGGAGAGTGTGCATGAGTCTATGCAACGGGGACAGTGAGAGTGTGTGTTTGTCCAGGCGAAAACACAAACTGATACCGCAGATCCCTTTCCCCACAGGCACTCACTCCATGGTTTCAGAGCTTCCCCTCTCTGCAGCCTCTGCTCCATTTGTTGTGCATGTTACACACCCAGATACTGTAACTACAGTCCCCATGCTCCATCCCGAGTTGGGTCACCAAATCCTCAGGTCTCCCTGAATGTCTGAGGCAGCTCACAGCACAACCTCCAGAAAACCATCCCCACCACCTCCACTAACTTTTCAATAACAGGGGTCAGTCAGACGCCCCTCAGCTACAAGACTTATGGACAGACCAGACCCCTCAAAATATTTTAAAAAAGTAGCCGACACCCTAAATTTTCGTTATTTTAATTGTAGATGTGAACTGTGCGTTCCACAAATGTTGCAACTGGTCAACCTACTCAACGTTAAGTAATATGTAATCCATTCAAACAATCCAGTTAAAACACAATCAAACAGATGAACAATTTGAGATAGCTTCTCAATTGGAACACTTACACAAACAATAGATACAGTGCCTTCTACTAATTAACTGTGCTAATACTGTCCCATAAACATGTTCCTTGACACAAAGGTACATTCAAACACAGATTCTTAACTGCAGTTCTCCAATCCAGGAAGAAGCATCTTCAAGAGAGGTTTCACAGAGAGGGGCAGCTCGAGATCATGTATTGAAGCTTCCAACCCGCCTGGGACACCGAGCAGCTTCTGAAAGCTGCAGCTGAAATCAAAATGAGAAGATCTGGTCTGGGAGAGCTGGACACTGCCCTACATTTGTTACCACTGTTTTAATAAAACCTAAAGGCCTCGTCAGTTAGTTACTTCAACTGTTTTCAGTAGGCAGTTAGGCATCTCTGCCTTCAGACTTCTCTTCAAACAAAAAAGAGAAAATAACATTTTCAAAATGACAGCATTGTCACATCTGCTCCTTTGACAAAACGAACCGTTAATACACAACAGCAGCTTCTTTTTAAACCCACTATTCTTACTCTATTAGTGGACCACAATACATATATACGACATTGACAGTAAGTATGCAAACATTCACAACTCCATTCTATTTCAGTCTGTATACTCCTGCCGCAGAACGCCTCTGTCTTCCTTCATTCAAGTCTCGACAACTTGTCAGCAAGTACAGTTTCTTGTCCTGTCACCTGTATAACTTCCAAATCGAATGGCAGCAATAAAAACCTATATCTGAACAGACCAGATGTTTTCTCCCTAAACTTCTCCAAAGACATTTAGGTGTTATGATCGTATATCATACGGCGGGCGGCACGGTTGCACAGTGGTTAGCACTGCTGCCTCGCAGCGCCAGAGACCCGGGTTCAATTCCCGACTCAGGCGACTGACTGTGTGGAGTTTGCACGTTCTCCCCGTGTCTGCGTGGGTTTCCTCCGGGGGCTCCGGTTTCCTTCCACAGTCCAAAGATGTGCAAGTCAGGTGAATTGGCCATGCTAAATTGCCCGTAGTGTTAGGTAAAGGGGTAAATGTAGGGGTATGGGTGGGTTACGCTTCGGCGGGTCGGTGTGGACTTGTTGGGCTGAAGGGCCTGTTTCCACACTGTAAGTAATCTAATCTATATAGATTTGTCTTGGGCACATTATTTGCAAGTTAAATACTGAAATGTTGTGACACCAACACCAAGCTCAAAGTCTCCTTCCCAGTTGTGAAATACTTCTGTTGATGGTTTCACTGGACACACCAACCACACGTTACATAATGGAACAATTTGCATCTCTCCAATAGTTCTTCTGAATGACATGTCTCCTCATTTCTCAGCATCAAGAAATTACATGCCTCTGCACCTCTTAATGTTGTAACGTTGTTTCCTGCTACTCCTGGCCTATGCCAGTCAATCTTACTCTCACAGGTGTATATTTTAAGAAGTTTCATACATTCTTCTCAATCCATCATGGTATCCAAACTTTGATTTATGGACGAACTCATAATCATCAGCCATTTCTGCTTCTAATCTTGCCATTGTAACTCTCTACTCTTCTGCACGACTTCTCACTATTGCAGGAAGTGAATTTTTGAACTCGTTCGAAAAAAGAACCTTTCTAAGAGTGTCATAGGTTTGCTCAGCTTTTTATACCCTTACCCACCTTTCAAAATTACTTTGATTCTTTCAAACTCAATTTGCGTTAAAATCAGGGACCCTTTTTTAGATTCCTGAAACATTGTCTGTCGGCTTCTGCCACAAGCTCATATGCTTTCTTCACCTTATACTCCCCAGATACCTCCTCCGATAGGGAAACAAACAGCCTGACATACACCCAATTGTCCATGGAGCACCATATGGGACACGCTGGGAAGTGAACAACAGCCTGACACACACCATTTCATTGTCTCTGAGCTTCACCATGCCAGCAGTCGATACACTAGGGAGCCAGAAACCAAGGTCACGGACAGGTACAGAAGGACAGAGAGATGCATATTAAAGACAGAAACAGATAGTTAATTACCTGAGAACCTGTTGTGGAAATATGGGGAAAAAAGACAGAGCAGTGGGACGAACTAGAGGAGTGAATCATTCGAAAGCAAAATTACAAGAATGAGAACATTGAATAATGGTATTTTCAGGTGAATTGAAATGGTTTGTTCAATCAAATTCTGAAACTGCTTCACAGAACAATTCAAATAACGTACGCTGGGACAAGATGACAGCCCAGCATGGAGAGCTGTGCACACTATGCTAGTGTATTGCTCAGTAAACTGCACTATCTGCCCAGCATGGGGAGTATTGCAAAACTTTATTATCATATGGGAATGATACACACAACAGATTACTGTCTAAAAGGAGAGGATTTCCATCTCCATTGGACCAGTATAAGTGAAGGTGTCTGTGTGTGCATGTGCGCGAGCATGCATGTGTTTGTGTCTGTGTGTGTGTGTCATGCACGTGTGTGTGTGTGTGTGCGCGCGCGGGTGCGTGTGTGTGATGCATTTGGGTGTTGAATGCAAAAATCATTGCATGAGAGAAAATACACATGAAGGAAAACAGATTAAATATGAACCACTGGCAGGGATTTGGATAAACGACACAGAGAGACTGAGGGAGGTTTCAAGAACAGATGAGTTAAAGTGCTTAAGAATAGTAAAATAAAGACATTGCCAGACACAAGAGCGATACAGATCAGCGTGAACAGCAATGTCAGATGGATGGAATTTTGGTGTGAGTTCGAATCAGATTTGTTTCTGCAGGTTTTAACCTGAGAGTGTCAGCAGCAGACTGTTGTCATCATTAAGTCTGTATTTCACAGTTCGAGATTCAAACAGCACATGACTTAAGACAGTGAAGTACTTTCGGGAGCAGTGTGTAGTTAAATTTAATAATGGTCAGGACATGGTGTCAGGAATCAGCTCATGGCTAAAGGGTTCACCAAAGTTGTGATTCGTCTGTTTCAAACACAACCTGCATGTTTCACCTACACGCACCAATCCCCACCGCCCCCCACCTCCCACACTCCAAAACTCTCACCACCATGAATTGGAATTATACTGCTGTTGCTTCAGAATCGTTAGGTCAAATTTCTGGAATTCACTCCCTACTGGCATTGTGGGTAAACCCACAGCAAGTGGACTGCAGCCATTCAAGAAGGCAGCTTACCACCTTTTCAAGGGCAAATAGGAATGGGTTATTAATGCTGTGCAGCCAGCGATGCCCAAGACCCAGAAATGAATGAAGAAAGATATTGGCCAGGGATGGGATGGAGCCCCAGGAAGAAAATGGAGTTTGTAAATATAATAGACGACAATGACCTCCACACTCCCAATATTTAAATAACAAGCGCAGAGAGACAATGGTTCATATCTGCAACTGAGTAGGTCAACATAGAGTAATACAGCCAGATGCAAAGAGGGAGACAGGAATTGAACTGGATTCAAAGTCTCACCAGGAACAGTATTGGGGGCAAGAAGTGTAGACTACACGAAAGAACACAAATGCAGTCGTAACTGGTTTATACAAAAAGTATCTGGACAGTGAGACTTACCAGGTACACCAACGATAGACAGGAGAGGATAATAAATATATTGAATAATGCGAAGTGCACAATAGATCCGCCATGATAATGACAACCGACCATAATACATAGAAAGATACCAAGTATAAAGGGATAAACCCCTGTCCATTGTTGGAACCTTCCAGTCTAATGTTCTCAGATTCTGATCCATTGTTGGAACATTCCAGTCAAATATTCTCCTATTCTGATCCATTGTTGGAACATTCCAATCTAATATTCTCAGATTCTAATCTCTCCTCGCTTCTGTCTGGAGCTGCTGATCCCTGTTAGTGCTGTTGGTGATTCTCCCGCTCATGCTATGGCATAACACATTGAACGGCACCCATTTATGATTAAAAGATGGGAACTCTCCACTGGGGTATTTAGAACCCATGGAGACTGACATTAATCACAATCACTGAACAAACAGGCTCAGTTAACCTCTTCCTTACATCACATCTCATATCACAATAAAAGGGAATAATATTTACTCATTCTGGATGGAATGGATGAGGGTTACTGGATGGACTATGAATCGTACATTTAAAAAATATTTTTCCTTGATTGTACGGGTACTGTAAGAGCACTGCAGGATTGTTCATGTCTCACTCTGTCTATAAACGGAGACAGGGTTTAAATGTCTGACGAGCTGCAGAAATGTCTGGTGAGGAAATTTCTGGATACACTAACTCAAGGGAGAAAGTGAGGATTGCAGATGCTGAAGATCAGAGTCGGGAATGTGGTGCTGGAAAAGCACAGCCAGTCAGGCAGCATCCGAGGAGCAGGAGAATCAACATTTTGTGTGTAAACCCTTCATTAGGAAAGCGGCTTGAGGCCCAAGGGTGTAAAGAGATAAATGGGATGGGGTGGGGTTGGTGGGAAGGAAGCTGAGAATGTGAGAGGTAGATGAATGTGGTATGTCGGAGAGGAGGGTGGAAGGGATAGGTGGGAAGGATAATGGACGGGTAGGACACATCAACAGGGCCGTGCTGAGTTGGAAAGTTAGATTTGAGATAAGGTGGGGGTCGGGAAATGAGAAAACTGGTGAAATCATCATTGATCCCATGTGGTTTCAGGGTCCCAGGGCGGAAGATGAATCTTTCTTCCTCCAGGCATCGGGTGGTGAAGGAGTGGAGGTGGAGAATGCCCAGGACGTGCATGTCCATGGCGGGGTGGGAGGGGGAGTTAAAGTGTTCAGCTACGGTGCAGTTTGATTGGTTGGTGCGGTGTCCCACAGATGTTCTCTGGAGTGTTCCGTAAGTTGGTGTCCTGTCTCCCCAGTGTAGACGAGTTAACATCGGGAGCAACAGATACAGTGGATGTCACGTGTGGAAGTGCAGGTAAAAACCCAATTGACGTGGAAGTTTCCTTTGGGGTATTGGACGGAGGTGAGGGGGAGGTGAAGATGCAGCTTTTACAACTCCTGCGGTGGCAGGGTAAGGTGCCAAGATGGGAGGGTGGGTTGGTGGGTGGCGTGGACCTGATAAGGGAGTCGAACCGGGAATGTTCTTTATGGAGCACAGGGAGGGTGGGGAGGGAAATATAACACTGGTGGTGGGGTTTGTTTGTAGGTGGCCCAGATGGTGCATTGCATCTAGTGGTTTGGTAGGGAGGAAGATGAGGACCAGGGTGTTCTTTCCCTGTTGCGTTTGTAAGGGTGGGATTCAAGGGCGGAGGTGCAGGAAGTGGATAAGATGCGCTGGAGGGGATCGTCGACCACGTGGGAGGGAAAATTGCGATCTTTGAAGAAGGATACCATTTGGGATATACACTGGGTTCAGAGTGTGGCACTGGAAAAGGCCAGCAAGGCTGGCAGCATCCGAGATCGCTTTTGCCTGAAACATCGATTTTCCTGCTCCTCGGATACTGCCTGACCTGCTGTGCTTTTCCAGCACCACATTATCGACACTAACCTTCAGTACCTGCAATACTCACTTTCGCCAACACACTAGGTTCAGCGACTTCCATAATACTGCCTTGAATTCAGTTCTCCCTGCTTTAGAAAATATGTTGCTAAATTTGAAAGAGTGCAGAAAACTTTTACAAGTATGTTGCTGGTGTTAGGAGTGGGTGATGTTGAGCTACACGGAGAGTACGAATAGGCTGGAGCTATATTCCCTGGAGTGTTGAGTCTGAGGAGTGACCTTACTGAGGTTTATCGCAGTGAATCCCAATTCTCCAGGGAGAGCAACGTCAAAGGCCAGTGAAATAGAAGTTTTACTCACATTTGAAATGGACAATACCACATGGGGCAACACGTTACTGAACGATGGAGATAGATTGAAGAATAGGACTGGCCGGTGGAGTCAGAATTTGGAGGGTCCAACCACAAGAATGAGAACAAAACTAAAAGCATTGCCATATCAGTTGAAGTCATCAGTTCTATCACATTCTCAATCCACCTCAGAGAACCAGCCCAGACACCATAAACCCAGAGAAAATATCTGTTCAGCATGGAGCACTATGCAGACCATGCTCGTGTATTGCTGAACACAACACGGCAATCGGTCCAGAGTAGAACATTGTGCAGACCTCTGAAGTGATTGATCTATAAACCCAGATGAGATATGTGTTCAGTATGATATACTGTGCAGACCGGACTGGTGTACTGTACAATAAAATCCCTAATCTACACAGAGTGGAAAGTTATGCAGATCACAGCAGTGTATTGATCTATAAGCCTAGATGAGACATGCGACCAGGGTGTGGAACTGTGTCCACCACCCCAGTACGTTTCTCAGTAACACTGCATGAGATCACTCACCAGCGTACAGAATCCTGTAACATTAGCCAGTGCTTCCAGGAATGATTGGTGAATGGGATATTGGTGTGAGTTCAGGAGAATTTTGGATTAAAATTTGTTCTGCAGCATTGTAACTGGGAGTAGGATCAGCACAGACTCCGACCCATTGGGCTGAATCTAATAATAATTTGTCTCAGTGCCATGTTCGTTGAATGTGATAGAGGGATCGCCAACACGAGGCTGAGCTAGTTTCCTGGTGCTATGGTATCGAACTCACCTCATTAACAACCATCCCCTCCCCATGGTGTCCCTCTCCTTCAATGCCAGACTGATTCTAACACCCATCATGGCTGGAGGTACTCACCATCGCTCGGATACCCTTGGATATTCCGTGATCCCTGGCACTGTGGCCAGCTTTAAAAGGCCAAACGGGTACATTTTTTAGGTTTCTCTCTTAGGAACTGCCCTGCAATGTTTACCCCGAGCATGGCAGATAAGGGGCAATTACACCACAGTTTGTAGGCAGGGGCACGGAGGTCCTGGCGGATGGGCTAGTACAGAGTGGGAACATTCTCTTCCCAGAGGGGGACCACATCACCAGACCCAACGAGCATGATCTGAGCTCACCGCCCAGCTCATTGCAGTATCTGCGGTCTGAAGAAATGTCCAGCAATACAGGACAAGCATCAATAACCTTCCCCGTTCTGATGAAGGGCCTATGCCTACAATGCTACAAGGATAAGGGTCACCGTATTCTCTCTGCTCCCTCACTTTCACTGTATATCTGTTATAGCACCTAGCCCATAACAAGGCTCATCCTCCAACATTCTCACTGCTGCATGTAGCATCTTCCCCCTCTCTCTCTGTTTCTCTCACCTCCACTATACCCCCCACGCTAACAACACTGCAGGGATACAACACTGTGTACAGACGCCCCTCCAAAAACCTCTTCATTCCTCCCTCACACCTATACCAGCACTAACAGCAGGACCTCCCACACCCAACCTCCCTCCCTCCCACCCATTCCAGGAGAAACAGCCTGGAATAGGACAGAAAGGGCCAAGCCTGGTGGTGGAGTGCCCGATAGCCGTTCCCTCACTGGCCATGTGGGGAGGACCCTGGTACGAGCCGGAGAAGACGGGGACGCCTCGTGTGGAGATTCTGAAACATCCACGTCCCACCGACCGAGTAAGGAGCAATGTTCAGTGAAGGGAAATTCTCAAGTTAAATCCATTGGTAGTTCCGTTTCCCCCTGGCACAACTTAGAAGCCGTGACCCTGATGGCATCTCCCTTTTGTATCGAACTGCTACAAATGGAATCCCCGCGGTGGGCAAGCGGGTGGGCTCACAACACATCGTCACCATCACCTCCCAGGAAGGGAGCACGGAGACTCCGTCCTACACCTCCCCCTGTAAACAGCTCAGATACTGAAACTAATCTGTGATAGTTACTGCTCTCTCCACTTGTCCTGACGTCTTCAATAATCTGTGCTCATACACACCGAGGTCCCTCTGCTCCTGCACCCACTTTATAAAAGCACAGCATGTTTTCCTTCCAAACTGCATCACCTCACACTGTCTTGCATTGATCGCCGTATGAAATATACCTGAACTCTACACCAAGTTGGCGTTGTCCTGTTGCTGTTGCACTCCATCCTCCACACACTTCACAATTCTTCCAGGTTTGCTGACATTCAAAGGCATCGAAGTTGTCATAGTGTCACACGCCAGTCAAAATAACTGAAAGAGAATGTGGTGCTGCAAAAGCACAGCAAGTCAGAAAGTAAGGACAGCAGATGCTGGAGATCAAAGCGGAGAGTTGGTGCTGGAAAAGCACAGTAAGTCAGGCCAGAATCCGGATTTTTGACAGGGCTGATGAAGGGCCTATGCCTACAATGCTAATTCTCCTTGTCTTCGGATGATGCCTGACCTGCTGTGCTTTTCCAGCACCACAATCTCGGTTTTGATCTCCAGCATCTGCAGTCCTTACTTTCCCCTACAGAACAATTGAAATACTGACAGATTCACTGATGTGATCAAGGTGTACACTGATACTAAAGGAGCGTCAGAAATAACAACACACATCCCAAAGAGCCATTTAAGAAAACTGACATGCTGCAAACAGAGAAATAGAAATAATATTGTACACTATACAGAGTGGGTGAAATAGTGAGAATTTGCCACAGAGAAAGAGAAATACCGATTGACTCCCATGTTTGTCTCATGTCAGTGTATCTCTGTGTGTGTATTTATTCATATGTCTGCATCTTCGTGCATGTAATAGTGCATGTAACTGTGTGTATTAGTGTGTGTGCGTGTACCTCTGTGTGGGAATGGTCTGGTCGTCCCTGTGTTGGTTAAAGTGATGGAATTCCACACTCTGCTGGCCTTTGCACTCCATTGCACAGACAATGGCGGAGGGTGAAAACCATCTGGAAGGAGAGAGGGCAGCAGGTCACAGCATCATACAAACTGACACCAACATCAACAGTACACAGACAGACAGACAGACTCAGTCACACACACACAGACACACAGACTCTCTCTCTCTCTCTCTCTCTCTCTCTAGACTGGTGTGGAGAGGATTTCAATTGTACTGAGGATCATATGGAGAAATGTCGTGCTCCACAGCATTTGTCTTCAGACGTCTCTCAGTGAACCATTGTGGAAGAAGATGAGATCATTTGGTAGCATGCTCTGCACGTTCTGCGACTTGCATTTTATTTGCTCTACACTCTGACAAATGATAAGTGCGAAAGCATTTTTAATGACCCAATGGTGCCAGCAGGTCAATGCTAGACATGTCCACCTCCTTCTCTAATATCTCAGGGACAGCATTGCAAGGGATCAGACAAACTCCTCTCTGTTGCCAAGGCTATTCTTTGAAGCATGAATGTGGGTGATTCACAGTCATTGATGCATTCTCAAGCAAACGATGAGTTCTCTACTTCCCCCTGTAGTTCAAAGATGTGCAGATTAAATAGATTGGCCACGCTAAGTGGTCCATAATGCTTACGGATGTGCAGTTTAGATGGATTAGCCATGTGAAACGCAGGGTTAAAGGGATGGGAATGATTGTGGGACTCTCTATAGCTGGTCAGTATGAACTAGATGGAATGAATTCCAAACTGAATGGATTCTATGAAGCCTACTGTTTGCACAGTGGAGTTGGTGAACCAGCAGAGGATTATTAGATTAGATTACTTACAGTGTGGAAACAGGCCCTTCGGCCCAACAAGTCCACACCGACCCGCCAAAGCGTATACCACCCAGACCCATACTCCTACATTTACCCCTTCACCTAACACTACGGGCAATTTAGCATGGTCAATTCACCTAACCTGCACATTTTTGGACTGTGGGAGGAAACCGGAGCACCCGGAGGAAACCCACGCAGACACGGGGAGAATGTGCAAACTCCACACAGACAGTCACCTGAGGCGGGAGTTGAACCCGGGTCTCTGGCGCTGTGAGGCAGCAGTGCTAACCACTGTGCACAGTGGTTAGCACTGCTGCCTCGCAGCGCCAGAGACCCGGGTTCAATTCCCGCCTCAGGCGACTGACTGTATGGAGTTTGCACATTCTGCCCGTGTCTGCGTGGGTTTCCTCCGGGTGCTTCGGTATCCTCCCCCAACACAAAGATGTGCAGGTCAGGTGAATTGACCATGCTAAATTGCCCGTAGTGTTAGGTAAGGGGTGAATGTAGGGGTATGGGTGGGTTGCACTTCGGCGGGGCGGTGTGGACGTGTTGGGCCGAAGGGCTTGTTTCCACACTGTAAATAATCTAATCTAATCTAATCTAATCAGATTATATTACATCATTTTAAACATACGAAGAAACAAGGTGTTATTCCCCATTTCAATTAATCGCCTGTCCCCAAAACAAGAGAGATCCCATTACACAGTTTTTGAAATACAGTTTGGTAAACTTTTGATTAATAAGTGAATCAAGGGTAATTGGGAGGAGTGAGGAGTATGTGGTTGAGAAACAAACCGGCCATGATCAAGCAGCAGAGCAGATTCGATGGAGCTAATTCTGTTCGTGTGTCTTATGATCCTTTGATATCTGGAAATGGCTTTGTGAGGGTGCTGTTCAGGCTGGCTTTGATAGAAATTTAACCAAAATATAGTCAGTGGTAATGTGGGGCATGTTTGGCACATTTTGCACATTCTCCCCGTTTCTGCGTGGGTTTCCTCAGGGTGCTCCGGTTTCTCCCACAGTCCAAAGATGTGGAGGTCAGGTGAATTGGCCATATTAAATTGCCCATCGTGTTAGGTGCATTAGTCAGAGGGAAATGGCTCTGGGTGGTTACTCTTCAGAAGGTCAGTATGGACTGGCTGGGCCAAAGGGCCTGTTTCCACACTGTAGGGAATCTAACTTACTCTAATTGAATCTAATCTGATCAAATATATTATAAAATAAGTGCCTTCTAATTAAGACTGAGTTAAGGATAATTGTTTCCCCTTGTCGATTTTCACATTCCCAGGGAACAGTGAAGACTGGGTTACTGAAGGTATTCAAGGCTGAGCTGTACTGACCATTGCTAGACAACAGAGTCAGTGTTTATTGGGAACAAACAGGATGCTCAGACACAATCATATCAGCCAAGAGCATTCTCAATGTTGCAGCAGGCCTGAGGGGGCGATTGGCCAACTGATGATCCTAGCTCCTGTGTTGTTCTCTCAATCCACTCCTCAATGCTGTTACAGAGGGAGAGAAAGACCACATTCAGCCAGTAAGGCAATAAGACAGCGGGAGACCATTCTGACCGTCTAAGGAGTTAGACAGAAACGAGGCGATGGTATTCAGCCCTCTAGTACACACTACACACCACAGGACGAGGCCATTCAAACTGCCTTCGGTGCTGAGCATTCACAGCAGCCTCTTGAATATAGCAGGAAGTAGTGCTTCGAGATTAGTATTGGTTTGCAGGTTGTAGAACTGATATATATTAATCTCTGAGGTACACCACTAGTTACAGTTATTTGGATGACCCGATGGATTGAAGCTATATGAGCTAATTTATCAAGATAGTCATTCAATGCTTTGTCAAGTGGACGCAGGGAGTCAGCAATGGGATACAGACAGGGGTGGTTTAGTGCGAACATCTTCAGCAGAAACTGTTTAATGTGGATTATGAGAGTGGGTGTTTTAGAAGAAGAATATAAAATCAGTAACTGTTTAAATGGTGAGAGATTTCAGAACTTAGTGACACACAAGGGATTTGTGAGTACTGTTGTATGAATCATGTGAAGTTAGTCACCATGTGTAGCAAATGATTAGGAAAGTAAATGGAATGATGCTGCTAAGGGTATCGGGTTTAATCGTAGGAATGTTTTACTGCATTAGTATAGGGCATCGCTGAGATCACGCCTAATGCAATGTAAAATGTTTTGAATCCTAAACTGACAAAAAGAAAGATTCAAATTGAGGAAGGACACCATTCAGACCCAAAATGTTAACTTTGATTTCTCTTCACAGAAGTTGCCATATCTGCTGAGATTTTCCAGGAAATTCTGATTTCGTTCCTGATTTACAACAGGAAGTTGTGTGTCGAATTTTATATTGATTTTCAGGTTGAAAAACTGAAACCAGTAGAATGCTCCAGGAATGGGTTTATATCTGTTATCCAACGTGCTTTTGGTTTCTGGAAAAAAAAAAGATTCATTACATTTAGAAACTTCCAAAGATACTTCACTTTATTATTTCTGAGTTGAAGGCTTTGTATTATGAAAGATATGCATTTTAGGTTTCAGTGTAAGTGTTCTTGCTATTGTACTAAACAAGATCTTGAAAACCGTGCATCAGGTGAATACCTGATGGACATTTCCTCTTGTTTGGGAGACTAAAACTAGGGAATTCATTTTAAGAATAAGTATTCACTTTGACACAGATATTGAAAAGTCATTAACCTTTTTTTATAAAAGGTAAAAGAATCATAGTCACAGAATCGAACATCATGGAACCACACCTTTTGTTCAATTAATACTACCAGCCTGAGTTTGGCCCATATCCCTCCAAACCTTTCCTATTTTTGTACCTACCCAAACATCTTTTAAATGTTGTAACTGTACCTGCACCTGCCACTTCCTTTGAAAGTGCATTACACACACTAATATCTCTATTTAAGAACAAATTGCCCCGCATGTACTTTCGAAATCTTTCTATTCTCACTTTAAAATATTCTCGCTGGTTTTGAGTTCCTCCATCCGAAGGAACAGAAACATGCCATTTACCTTAGCAATATCCCTCATGATTTTATAATGTAACCCTTGGATTTTCTGCCCTCCAAGGAAATAAGATCCAATCCAATCTCTCCTTATACCCCAATCCCTCCGTTCCTAGTAACATTCCGGTAAATATATTTTAACTCTAACAAGCTTAATAATGCCCTTCCCCTGACTGAGTGATCAGAACTGGACCCAGTACTCCAAAAGAGGCCTTATCAATGCCCTGTACAAACTCAATATGAAATAACGACACCTATAGCGAAACGTCTGAGTGACGAAGGCAAACGTGTTAAATGCCTTCTAAAATACTTTTTCCACGTGTGATACAAAGTTCAAAGAATTATGTACCAAGATCCCTCGATCTCTATGGCCTGAAGTACTACCTTGGACCGTATAATTATTTGTTTTACGTCATGAACTTGTTTATTTTACCAAAATGCAGTACCTCACATTTAGTTTATCTAATCTCCATCTGTCACTCCTCAATCCATTGACCGAATTGCACAATATATCTTTGCAATCGCAGACAATTGTCTCACTGCCCAATATAACAGCAATCTTAGTGTCATCTGTAAATGTACCAACCATGCTTTCGATCTTATCATCCTAACCTTTTACATCAATGACAAACAAAAGTCTATCCAGTACTGATCCCGGTGGAACACTGCTTGTTATAAGCTTCCAGGCGAAAGTAAAATCCTCTATCTGTCTCCTTCTGTAAAGCCGAATTTTCATCCAGTTGTCAAGCTTACCCGCAATCCCATGTGCTCTAACTTTATTAATTGGTCTACCATGCTAATGTTCATTTAAACAACATCTACCATTCTGCTACAATCAATCTTTCTGTTTACTTCATTTAAAACAAATTAAAATCATGTTTATAAGACATGATTCCTCTCATGCAAAATCTTTCTGACCAACACAAATCAGCCCTTCTCTCTCCATGCATGTATTAGCGCGGATGAAATGATATCAGTCCGAGCCGAGAGTGCGGTTCAACAATCGGTAACGTTTATTGCTACAGTAACGCCGGCGGAGACCAACCGAGGTCCGAATCTCGGCTGCTCTGCTGTTCCCGCGCGCAGCTACATATTATATACTTTTAGTTGTCAGGATGTGTGGAATTTGAGGATGAATGGGATGACAGTTCCCCATCATCACTGGAGTAGGTGCAAATAGAATGTTTCCTGCCATCCCAGGAGAGTTGCAGGGCACGCACAATAGGGTGCTAATTGGTTTATGTAAACCCGGTCCGGGTATTATCTGCTTGTCTTTCTCTGTGAGGGCAGGGGCTAGCACCCCCCTTTGTTCCCTTGGGGTGTTGGTGTGTATTGGTCTGATATCAGTCTCTTGATGTGATTAGGAGATGGGTTTCCATATTAATTAATTCCGGAGTTTTAGTCTATGAGTCATGGGTAGTGTTGGTATAGTGTGGATTTTATCTGTCCTCTGTCTCCTATCTCCCGGTCACGTGGGCGGACCGGCAGCTGCTGAGTTCTGTGGGTTTTAAAGCTGCGACTGCTGTTTAAAACACAAAATGAATTCTTATAGTTGCCTGATGTAGGCATAGTCCCGTGGCAAAAGCAGGGCGGCTCTGATGCCCGCTTGCACATGTAAATCTTATCTTTCAGAATCTCTTCCAACAACTTCCTCATCACCAATGTCAGACACACAGTCTATCATTTCCATGCTTTTCCTTCCGGCCTTTCTAAAGGCGCAGCATTAGCCATCCTCCAGTCCTCCAGTCCTCCAGTACTTCACGTGTGTATAAATGATTCAACTATATCTGCTGGGTTCCCATAGTTTAAAAGAACAAAGAGCAAAGAAAAATAACGACGAATATTTCAGCACAGGAGCAGGCCCTTCATCCCTCCAAGCCTGTGCCGATCCAGTTCTTCTATCAAAGCATATTTTCTAAGGATCTGTATCCCTTTGCTCCCTGCCCGTTCATATATTTGTCTAGATAGATCTTAAATGATGTTATTGTGTCCACCACTAACACCACTACTGGCAACACGTTCCAGGCACCCCCACCCTCTGCATAATGAATTTACCACATATACCTCCCATCAACATATCCAATCTCACGTTGAACTCGTGGCCCCTAGAAATTCAGTACGCCACTCGGGGGGAACAAAATCTTCTTGCTATCCACCCTATCTATACTTCTCATGATTTTGTAGACATCATTCAGATTCCCCCTCCCCGGCCTCTGTCTTTCTAATGAAAATAATCCTAATCTACTTCTCTTCATAGCTTGCACCCTCCATATCAGATAATATCCTAGTGAACCTCTTCTGTACTCTTTCCAACTCATCCACATCGTTTTGGTAATGTGGGCGACCAGAAATGTACCAGATATAATGCTGAACCATAGTCTTATTGAACTGTAACAGGACCTGCCAAATCCTGTACTCAATACCGAGTTCGATGAAGAAAATCATTTCATATGTTTTCTTGACAAATCTATTAACCTGCATTGCCACTTTCCGGGATCAAAGGACTTGAACACCCAGAGATCTCTCTGCACATTAATTTTCCTCCAGACATTTCAACTTACTGTATAATTTGCTCTTGAATTGGATCTTCCAGAAAGCATGACCTCGCATTTGACAGGATTGAACTCCATTTGCAACTTCTCAGCCCAACTCTCGAACCTACATATCTTTCCTTCCACAACGCCCTGGCATACACATTATCCGGTCCCGGAAATTGATCAATCCTTATGGTTTCTCAGACCTTGCACGCACAACAACACCCAAATCTCTCTGCGCTGGTCTTTTGTTTTCACAATCTTTCTCCATATAAATAATCATTAGCTTTTTTTATTATTCCTTCTGAAGTGCTTGACCACACACTTTATTAAAATGAACTCTATCTTCCAATTACACAGTGCAGATTTCTTACATCCTAATCACACCATGCACTCCAAACTATCTTTACCATCATCAAATATGCATTGATTGCATTCTACACCTCCCGCCCCCCCAACAAAAACAACTTTAATACAGAGAGTAAGCAACTGGGAGTCCAAGGGCTGACATTTGTGGCAGTCCACTTATTATGTCTCTCTGAACTCACACAGACATGTTCATCAAAACTCACTCCTTTGTGTTCAATCTGTGAACAATAACCCACAAGTTCCTACCGTGTGCAATATACGCTTTAGATGGTACTTTACAAAATGCTTACAAATCTAATTACACAATCTAAGGGTTCACTTTTATTATCACTGCTTCTCCTTTTCAGATAACTCTGTTGAGTCTCCTTGATTCCATTAAATTATTGTAAATCACAGTATAATGGACACGAGCAGTTTCCTAATAATAGACATAAGGCAACCTGGCCTTTATTTTCCTGCTTTCTGCATTCCTACCTCCTTGAAGACAGGCATCACAGTAAGACCTTTGAATCCACTGAAATCCCCTTGCACTGTAGTGATATTTCAACAAATGCCTGGAATATGTCTGGAGTACATTGTTTCGAAATCCAGGAAACAGACCATGAGGTTTTGGTGGATAGTTTATCCGTAATCATTTCCTTTATCAAAGGGGTTGTCCTGAAGATAAGGCCTGCGATCCTTTGGGATATTCTCTGTCGAAAAAGTGTCACAACTAATATAAAATAGTTGTTTGAGTTATTTGAGTGTTTCCGTTTTTCCTGTGTGGAATTTCCTGATGTCATCTTCCAATTGTTCCAAAAAAGGTTTTAGCTTTTTTATTATTATTATTTTTATTTCCATATGCAGCCTCGTGCTGTTTTTCTTCATACTTTGCAACAATTGACCTTCCTAAATCAATTGTCTCCAACTTTATTCGCTTTACGTCTTTCAGCTTGTGGGCTCTAAAAATATAGTCCCAAACCTCTGGTCTACCAGCAGTTTTCATCATTGTGCTCCTTTGTTTTCATTGGGTACACACCCTGACTATTTTTGCTAATCATGCAAAGTATACCATCTCATCAATTCCTTTTTGATGTTTTTTAAATTTGTTCAGGGAATTAGGGAATCATTGGCTCGGTCAGCATTAGTTGCCGATCCCTAATTGCACAGAGGGCAGTTATGAGACAACTACATTGCTATGTGACTGGAATCACAAGTAGGTCAGATTAGGTAAGGATGGCAGATTCCTTCCCTAAAGGACTTCAGTGATCCAGAGAGGTTTGCCCAACAATTGACAATGGATTTATGGTCATCGTGAGATTCTTAATTCGAGATTGTTTTTACTGAAATAAACTTTCGGCATCTGCCGTGGCAGGATTTGAACTCGGGTCCCAGAACGTTATCGGGGTCTATGGATTAACAATCTAGAGATAACACTACAAGACCATCGTCTCCCCGTCATGTTTGATCATTGTGAAATGTTAATTTAAATATCAGTCAACGTTATCAACTGGAATTCCTTTCAATCTATTTTCCAGCTCATTGTTAGCAACAAGTGCTTAAGCTGTTGATTATAACATAAGACCTAGAAGCAGGAGTAGGCCGTCCAGCCCTTCGACCCTGCTCCATCATTCAATAAGATTATGGCTGATCTTTTTGTGGACTCAGCTCCACTTACTCAACCTCTCACTGTATCCTTTATTTTCTTCCATTTTTAGAAAAAATATACCTTACTTTAAAACAGTTTCCTGAATAGCGTCAATTACTTCACTGGGCAAAGAATTCCACAGATTAACAACCCTCTGGATGAAGACATTCTTTCTCAATTCAGGCCTAAATCTGCTTCCTCTTGTCTTGCAGCTGTGCCCTCTTATCCTAGCTTCACATGTCTGTGAAAACATACAGTCTATTTCTATCTGATCCATTCCCTTCATTATTTTATATGTTTCTATAAGATTCCCCCCTCATTGTTCTGAATTCGAACTAATATAATCCCAATCTACTCAGTCTCTCCTTATAAATCAACCCTCCTCAACGTCGGAAACAACCTCCTCTGCATCTCCTCCAGTGCCTGTACATCCTTTCTCAAGTACGGAGACAAAATCTGCAAAAATGTACTGCAGATGTGATCTCACCAGCACCTTTTACAGCTGCAACATTACCTCTCTGCTTTTAAACTCAACCTCTTTAGCAATGAAGGAGAAAATTACATTTGCCTTCCTAACCACTTCTTGTACCTGCAGACCAAAAGTCTGTAATTCATGCCTGATTCTTCTCAAACCTCCAAGGGGTTTTCCCATGTGCATTCAAGTATGATCAGCTGACGATGACTAACACGGAGTTTCAATGGATTGACAGATAATAATTGGGAAAGTAATGAGTCAAAGTTGCTGATATCCCTGTCTAACAGGGAGCTTCACGTGTGACGCATTGGGAAGTGAATGAAAATACAAGCAATGACACAGTACCATCAACTGTACAGGGGCTCAAATCATGGTCAAGGAGGGAAACAGAGAGAAAAACATTCATTTTAAGCACAATTCTGTAAGGGAAAACAAATTTGAGGGGTCTATGAGAAATGACTTGAGGAATGGTACTAATTGGAGATGTGATGCCAGAGAGAGACACTGATATGAAAGAGAACTTTAAAATGAGATATTACCATACCAGAAGCCACTGTAGGTCAACGATTATAGGGGTGATAAGTGGATTAGACTTCGTCTGAGTTGATGGACAAGCAGCAGAATTGAGGATAAACTGAGGTTCATGGAGAGTATGAAGTGAGACGCCAATGAGACGATTATTAGAATAGTTGAGACTGGAGCAGACCGAGACATGGATGAAGTTTTCAGATTCAAAGTGTCTAAGGCAAGGATGCATATCGAGGCTGCAATAGAGCTGGGAAATGGGGAAAGTTTTGTTGACAGATGGGAAAATTAGGAAAAAACTCAATTCAGTTTAAAATAGAATGCTGAGATTGTACACAAACTTGTTCAGGCTCAGGTAAAATCTGGGAGAGGAATAAAGTCAGTACATGAGGGGGATCACAGCAGAGTTTGATGATATGGGCTCCTGTGTTATAACAGAACAGTCAGTATTGATTAATGCAGGAATGATCTATGGAGCAGAAGGCAGATAGAGAAATGAATTTATACAAAAAAGAGCATGTCACTAATTTTATCATTGATATGATACTTAGAATAAGTACTTGACAAATTAAACAATGTTACAGCCTCCAAAAGATTGATCACCAAAACAAAAGCATGGCCTGTGTAAGATACAGAGCACAGCTCCCTCATTGTCTGTGTGCAGAGATGGGGGTGGGGGGGGAGTGGTATTGAACATTTCAGTAAGGATGCTGGACTACAGTTATGCAGGAATTCGTGAGTTTACATCTTGAATCCTATCTGCAGATTTGGTCAGTCGTTTTTGAAAGTATGCAAATACCTTGTATGCTGCCACAGGAAGTTTACTCAATTGAAACTTCAGATATTCAGGCTATCTTTTGTGAAAAGATGATAAGCTGGATTTGTTTACATGAGTGTGCTCAGGAGAGAGGAAAGAATTTATAAAGTACTGTATAATATTCACAATGTGCATATGAAAATGAGGATGTAAATTATTGGTGGCTCCACCTACAGTTGAACATTGCTATTTATCTTTTGATATCATAGATGAGTTGTGTACGATTTTTTTAAACACTGTGTCAAAGAATGTACAAACGGAGACAGCCGAACTGGGAACATGCCATTCAGCTCCTTGTGCTTACCCTGATTTAATAAGGTTACGCTGAGCTGATTATAGCATTGAACCTGCATTCCCAACTAATCTGCGAATCTGTTCAACCCTTTCCTGAGCTAGAACCGATCTACTTCTGTCTTAAAAAGGTGTTTATGGTCTCTGCTTCCACTCAATTTTCAACTCTAGAAATCCAAAATAAAACCACCTGCAGAAAGGAAAGTTAATTGCTGTTTGGAATGGGTGATCCCTCATGTTAAATAAATGAACTATAAGTTTGGATGCTATACGTAGGTCGAAACATTCTATCCACAGCTAATCTGTCAGGATCCAATAGAATGTTTATCAGACCTTAGGCTAACATAGTCTATTCAACAAATCAAGTCTGCTCCACAATTCATTACCATCATGGCTGATTGATGATCATCAAATCCGCCTTCTTGCCTTATCCCCATAGCTCTTGATTCCCTCACTGCTTAGAAATCTGTCCACCACCTGCTTTGATTAGATTTAGCGGTAGGGTTTCAACAGGCCTATCATTCAGTAACCCTATGAGAGAGAAGGCACTCCTCACCTCCCTCATAAAGATATGCTCTCTTTGACTGAGGCTATACCCTCTGGTCCTGGACTCTCCCACAAATTGAGACAACCTTGTTGGCAATGAGCCTGTCAAGCCTACTGACAATCTGTTTTTGTTTTCATTGAGATCTCCTCTCATTCTTTTAAACTCCAATGAGTTTTTCTCTAAGCTACTCAAGCTCACTCCATAAGAAAATACCTCAATTCTCAGGATTAATTCTGTGGAGCTTCTCCCATCTGCTACCAATATGTCTGTTATCTCCACTACATATTTCCTTAGAAAATTAGACCAGAACCGTTCACATTTTTGCACGTTCTGTCTGCATAGAAACGTGTACATGTTTAGAATGATATTTATGCACCACCACGTTTGAAATAATTGCTAATAGTGGTTTCGAATTTCCTGTAATTGCTGAATTGCATGCCAACTTTTTAACTGTCAAGCCGAGGGCCTGAACTTCCTGAGTCTTTTCTCTTTTAAATTAAATTCACTCTTCTATTTTAACTGAAAATGTTAATCAGTACAAGCTTTCCAACGCTATATGTCAGATGCCAACTTTTTGTGCACTCACCTTATTTTTTTCTATCTCATGATAAACTCCTTGCATCATCCTCGCCATTTGCCTTCCCACTTCTGTTTGTGTTACTCACAAATATGGAGGTAGTACTTTCAGTTCTATCAGCCAACTCATTGTGCGGTTAATAATTCCGACTCCAGCACTGATCCCTGTGGCACTGCACTGGTTAAAGCTCATTATCCCAAAAATAGTTCCTAGATGCTTCTCTTTCAGCGGATCCGCTCTGCAGACATGTTATACTCAAATAAACTATCAAGTGAGAACAGGAATTAAAGCTAGTATCGTTAAATTAGTAAAATTTGTATCGTTCTGTTTGATAGACTAGCTATCTCGGCAACTGAACTTGCCAACACGCAGTGCCTGATACAACTGAAACATTAAATCTACATTTATATTCAATGTTGTTCACAATAACTGATACAATTCTGTGACGTTGCCTCGTTACTTATTGTACCTGCATAAAACGTTTTGCAAATAAAGCAGAAGTGCACGCACCAGATTGCATTGCTTTATATAAGTCTGTCATCGCTCATCTTATTTTATTTCTTCTATTGGACGATTTCGCAATTCCTTATCTCAGACATTTGCTTCACCTTGTTCATCTGACCTCCTCATTACGTTTGTCAAACCATAAAAATGTAATGGAGATGGATTATTTGCATAAATTTAAGGGTGGGGTGCATGTATTCATATTCCCGTTAAGAAGGGGATTAAGCATTTTTGAGGGTAGAAGAGAATGGTGGATACAAATCGGAAAGGAGTCAGTCATGATCTTGTTGAATGTCAGAACGCGAGGGGCCAAATAGCCCACATCAGCTTCTAGATTCTATGCATATTCCTGTACAATTACTTTCCAGATGACCTCCTTTTCATCAATATTACCTTGAACATGACAGTACAGTATAGGCCCTTCGGCCTTCGATGATGTGCCGACCCACGGAGCCAACTTCAAAACTCCATGCAACCTATACAGATTAAAAATGACAGGTAAACAACACTCAGCCCAAACCTCATACTATGATTTATTTTTCTCCATGTTACAATACCAAGGCAGCAGGAAACTCTTTCCAGTGCCAAAAAGGCATCAAACACCTGAATTCCTTTGTCTAAAGTGGGTGAATATCTCTACAATGAAAACATATCTCTGGCCAGATCTCTGTAAAGAAGGGAATTCTTATACCACACGGTAAGAATGCAGTTACCTTTAGCAGAGTGAAATGTAGACTGAGTATACTTTTTGAAATTTCCATCACTATGTGAATTCAGGGCAAAGGGGGAGAGGTGTTTTCAATAAGGTTTACTCCAAGAAGGAAACTTTCCAGAATGAGATGTGAGTGGAAGTTGTAAAACAGCGTAAATGGAGAGGCCGAGCCACACTGAGACCAGAGGAAAAGTGGCATCACAAAATGCAGCCTGATGCTAGTGCAGGGAAGGTAGACTGGATCAAAGAGCTTAAGGTGATGTGGGTAGGGACAATAATGTGAGAGAATATGCTTTTTAATTGGAGAGGGAGAACCTGGAATCAGGAAGGGGAGACGAGCAGAGAAGAGGATGGAACAGCAATGACAGGGGTTTCTGGGATAATTCAGGAAGCACAGCTGAAATTCATGCCTAGCATCTGCCAGTAGTCCCTGAAATAAACATCCTAAATCTGGCCCGATATCAATGCTCATCAATTTGTGATTCAATAGTATCCTTGAGAGATTTAGTCAACCATGGGTGGTTCATCTCCTCATCAAGTCCTTATTTTTGAGCAGAAATAAATAATTGCTGAGCATTATGGGACATCTACTTGAACGTCTGCCCATGTATACCCACTGACCTTCCTCTGGGTTTCTATCCACATCACGCTTCTGACCAGATGTGAGTCAGAACTCCTCCATTTAATGTCTGGTTCTTTTCAATCATCAGAGGGAACTTCTGCATGTGGCTGAACACATGATCAGAGGAGGGTGACTCTTTTCTCCCAGTTTCTCCGTCTCTGACGATTCTGATTGATGATGCCACATTCCAGTGAGCTGCCTCCGACGTGAGCGCTTTTCCTTCAAACCAGGAATCCCCGAACGACAGTGGACAGGGCCTTATGGACAGCCACATTGCCGCCCCCACTGCACTCTCATTCACTTGTACTGTTTCAAATCAGTCTCCACACAGTTGGAGGCCGGCACGGTGGCTCAGTGTTTAGCACTGCTGCCTCAGAGCACCAGGTACCCGGGTTCATTTAGAGCATCGGGCGACTGTGTGGAGTTTGCACGTTCTCCCTGTGTCTGCGTGGGTTTCCTCCGGGTGCTCCGTTTTCCTCACACAGTCCAAAGATGTGCACGGCAGGTGAATTGGCCACGCTAAATTGCCCATAGTGTTAGATCCATTAGAGCGAAATGGGTCTGGGTGGGTCACTCTTCAGAGGATTGGTATGGACTTGTTGGGCTGAATCTAATCTAATCGAAAAAATCCTGTAATTGCCGCTCACAATGCAATATCCTTCACACCGGGGAGACAAAACAGAAACTGCTTTGAGGAATACTCCCACTCTGTTTGTAGGAATAACCTTGACCCTCTCATTGCTTTCCATTTCAATAACCTACCTTGCTCTCATGCAAACATTTCGGTCCTGAGCTGCTGCAATGTTCCAGTGAAGCACAACCCAAGCTCGAATAACACCTCACTTTACACTTTGGTACGTTACAGCCTGTAGGAGTTAATATTCAATTCGATAACTTCACAGCCTGACCCCATTATGACTGTTCTCCATTTTCATGCACTCTCTCTCCTAGTCTGGCTATGAAGTTGTGTGGTTGTATCTTCTTTATCTTGCACTCAATAGAGAGAACCCCTTTCCCCCAATTCGCATCTTTCACATCACCCTCTCGTTCACCACTGTTAAAAGCCTATTTATCTTTTACCACACTCTCTTTTACGCATCACCCACTCCCCCACATCTGTCAAGGGATTAAAAATCCCATTTTCCAATAAATTTCAGTTCTGAAGAAGTGTCACACTGGACTTGAAACGCTAACTCGGTTTCTCTGTCTCTGCAGATTCTGCCAGACCTGCTGGGTTTCTCCAGAGTTGAATAGGCACAGCCAAATTTTCAAATAAACAAATAATTTTGGATATTGGAAATAAAAACACAAATATTTCTGGAGAAACTGGACCCGAAAGATGAACTCTGCTTTCATGCCACAAGATGCTACCAGACCTGCTTAGTTTCTTCAGCTATGTCTATTTTTGAACTGGGTCCACAGATGTCTGTCAAAGTTGCTCAAAAGCTCTGTCCAATACTGAGCACTGGGTACCAGGGAAGTGAACAGTAACACCAGGTGCACAGATTCATTGGCTCTGAACGTGCATACGGCTGCATCACGGGCACTGCAGAGCTCTTAATCATGGTCAGGGAGAGAAACAGAGGGAAACACATTCACTTTAAATATAGAAGATGTCATTACGGGAATGGAAAAGATTCACATGAATATGTTAAAGAATTTAAGTAATGTGACAAATTGGAAGCGTGACACCATGGAGAGATCCTAACAGAATGAGAATACGAAAGTGGAAATGCCACCACATTAGAAACCAGGTTAGATCACTGAGTACAGTGCTGATGGGTGAATGGGTCTCGGTATGAATTGGGGGACAGTCAGTAGAATTGAATTACAGATATTGCAGGTCAAACTGGCCATTCATGTGATGATGTAGATCACAGCAGCAGCAACAGAATTGTGTTCAACCACAATCTGTAACTTTTTTCCCTGGGATAATCTCTCAATCTACCATTAACATCAAACTGATCCATGGTTCAGTAAGGAGCGTGGGTGAACATACCAGAGTCAGAACCATGTGCACCTAACCCTGATGATAAACCATTAAAGCTATGGTACTTGACCAGTTACATTCAAATAGCAGGATTAACATCTGATAGAGAGGACAAAATTATCTAAAGATCAACAGATCAGATCTAAGTTTTGCAGTGCATCACATCCAATTATAAATGTCAATGGACTACTAAACAACTCACTGGAGGAGAGTACTCCACAAGTATCTCAATCTTAAATAATGGACTGCTCTATACATCAGTGTAAAAGATAAGGATATATTGTCTACACCGTCCTCAGCCAGGAGTGTTGAGTGATGATCCAATGGCAATGGGCCCTGACACCATTCCTACAATAGGACTGAAGACTTGGGCTGCACAACAAGCCGTGTCCCTGGGGAAGCTGTTTCATTCCAGCTCCAACTCTGACAACGCCCTGGCAATGTTAAAAATTACTCAACTATATCCAGTCCGCTAAGAGGGAATAACTACAATCTGTCCAATTACCATCCCTTCAGTCCGATCACGATAGTCACATTAGTGGGAGTACTTTTTGACAGAGCTGTCAAGCAGCACAGGAATAAGCAGCACAGGAATAACCAGCTCAGTGTGGTTTCTGATAGGTCCCCATGTGGCGATGGTGCTGTTGTGGAAATGTCACTGGATTACTAATCCAGAACAGGCTAATGCTCTGGCAGCTGATGGAAGTTAAAAACAATTAATAAAATATCGAGATCTAAAATCTGGTGTCAGGAATAGTGACTTTGAAGCCAATGTCAATTGTGATTACCATTTTCCTTCCCAAGTGTACTTTCAGGAAGTGAGTCTCCCGTGCTTTCCTGGTCTGCCTAAAAGTGACTCCGGATACACAGACATGTGATAATCTCTTCAATGGTCTCTGAAACTTCCAGGCAAGGCACTCAATTGTATCAAACTGCTCATCATTCTTAAAGGATAAACCGGGACAGAACACCCAGTCTCAGCCTTGTTGTTGGAAATGGGAATGGGAAACACAGTCCTGACGTCCCCGCAGAGTCCTCCTTTCGAACGTCTGAGAGCTTGTGACACGACTTGCAGAGCTATGCCACAGACTGCACAGAAACATTGGGAAGGGAGGAGGTCATTCAATCCATTGAGCATCCCCCATTCTAGACAGTCGAGAAAATCTCCTCAGTGCGATTTGCCCCATACAGTGTTCATATCATTTAACATGTTTAAACGTCGGGATATATAAAATTGGAACTGCAGTAGTTGCTTTGGTCCATCAATTTTGATCCACCCTTCAATATACAGGCAGTTCTCCAATAGCGCATGTTCATTAAACACAACTTGTCTGCATCACAATTCGTGAATTGTGCATCCTCTTTATAAAGCGAGCTCCCATTCTCTGTAATGCAATTCCGTCTCCGGCACCAGTTGAAGAGCAAAACCCAGCCTCAGGATCCTTTGTCTGCAAAATGCACCCTTCAGTGTGTTCACTAAAGCCGGAATGTAATCTGCTCTGCAAGCCTTGAAACTGAGACTGAAACTAGGAATTGTAGTCTACATTTAGACGGATCTTTATTCCAAACCGGAATTCCATGTCAGCATCATGTGGTCAGTCAGCTCACGTCCTTTCTGGAGAAGAGGTTGGTGAAAGGTACAATGCTGTAGTCAGTGGCATTAGGGTGAAAGTGCAACATTTACAGCATTGTTTCATTACAATATATGATTTAAAGATTTTCTTAAGCTATGCTCGTGTGTGTTAGATTAACTTAAATTTTTGGTTTTTGCTGATTTATATTTGGGGGGGGGGGGGGGGGTTCCCGTTCCCCACTTTTTCCCATAGACCGCATTATTAATATTGCATGATTTTCTACAACACGGAGTTCCACAGGAATACAACTACCGTGTTATTGGAGAAAAACATGGAATGATATCTGATCCTCTATCTTCACACGATACTCTTGCTCTCTGACTATCCCTTTAATTTCCAGAAATCCTCATTTATATTCAGTGTCTTGGCTTCCACAGCCTTATGTGTCAGAAAATTGACCAAGTTCAGCAGTCTCTGAGTGAAGATATTTATTCTCATCTCAATGCAGAGTGGCCTATCTGTACCTAATGTTGTGGCCCCTTATTCTTTGACGTCCCAGTCAGGGGAATTATCATCCCTGCTTCCGATCTGTCTCACCCTGTCAGAATTTTAGATATTTCACTGAGATCACCACTCATTTTCCTAAACCCCATGGAATACAGTCGCCTTAAACTCTATTCGCACAACAAGCCTGTCTTCCCAGAGATCAGTCTAGTCATCCTTCACTGCTCCCCCTCAATGTCAGATTTGTCCTTTATTGGTAAGGAGAGCAAAACCGCACAAAATACTGCACAATGTTCGAGATGGGGTCTCACCAAGGGCCTGTACAGCTGCAGTAAGACACCTTTATTCCTCTACTCAAATACTCCTGAAATGAAGGTCAATGGGCTATTTATCTTTCAAACTGCTTTCTGTTCCTGTAATATTGCTTTCAGTGACTGGTGTACAAAGAGATCCAAATCCTTTTCAATGTTACAGCTATCCACTTGGTGGGTCTATGCACAGTGGTCAGCGTGCCAGTGCCATTCCCAGTATTGACTTCTGGTTTCAGAACTCACAGCCCAGCATGGCATTCATAGGTCTGCGCAGAAGGAAACAAAAATGCAGCTTTAGATCCTTTATAGATCAACATTTTTCAATCAATCCATTTTCAATTGATCGGCTGGCATTCTATTGTTCCCAACAAAGTGCACAACGTCACATCTCCCCCCATTGCTCTCCATCTGGCACGTAGTTGCACAGTCACTCCAGTTGTCTCAATCAGCTTGGAGCTTTTTGACATCCTGCTCACCCACTCACAATCCAACATCATTTAATGCCATCAGCAGACTTGGGAATATTGCATTTGAGCCCCTCAACCAAAGATATGATGTGTATTGGGAATAGCAGGTCCCAAACCCCGATCCTTGCTATATCCTCCAAGCCTTCCATTCTAAAAAAAAGTTTTATTCCTACTCACTATTCCCTGCCAGCTCTCCCATTCTAAAACCATGACCATATATTAGCCACAGTCCCATAGGATTCAAATTTGCACAACAGGTTTGGGGCTTTATCAAAAATCTTTCTGAAAATCCCATCGTATTGCATTGATAGCTTCTCCATAATTTTGCTAAAATTCACTTTCTCAGATATGATTCCCATTTCATAAATCTGTGTTGGCTTTGTCTATGCCCATTATGTTCTGTTACAATACTTTCTCACGAACTCTTTACTTGGTAATTTCATTCTATTCTCTTTTTCTCACCAGACTAAAATTTCATGGTATTGCTGGGAAGCTTTGTTTTTGCTTTGGTATCTTCTATGAAGACAGAATGAAGTAGTTGCTTCATAGTTCTGCCATTTCCCTGTTCTCCATTCTCCATTCTCTGGTTTCAGGCTGTACTGAGCTGCAATTGCTTTATCATACCTTTAACACTGGCATATCTTTAGAAGCTATTACAGTTCACCGTATAACTCTCATTGATATACTCTTCGGAAAAGCATCAATTTCTGTCTTAAACATTTAATGATGAGCATTCCACAATCATACAATCACAGAAACACAGACTCCATATCGTTCGAAATACAGCACGATCGACATTAGTCCCACTTTCTGACATGAGGCCCAGAACCAGGCATGTTATGACACTGCAAAAACTCGTCCAAGGACTTTGCATTGTTGTGGAGTTACCCGTGACAACCATTCTCTCCCTTCCGGACCCCAACATCTTCTGGGTGACAAAATATCTTTAAATTCTCTCTGAACCTCAAGCACTTCACTTGTTCACTTGTTCTTGACTAAAAGGAACAGTTGCTGTCTCTCCACTCTGTCCATGCCCCTCGTAATCTTATCCTTCTGAATCACGTCCCCTCAGCCTCCTCTGCTCCAAAGTAAACAACCGAGCTTCTCCAGCCTCTTTCCATTGCTGATTCGCTCCATCCCAGGGAACATCCTGGTGAATCCCCACCAAACCCCACCCCCCTCAGTGTACTGACATCATTTCATAATGTGGTATCCAGAACTGCACACTGCATACCATCTTGCCCTAACCAAACTCCTGTCTCACTCTTATAATCTATGTCTACGACTCCTAAGCCTTTTTAGCTCGACTATTAACCTGTTCATCCACATTCAGGGATGTGTGTGAAAGCACCCTCTGAGATTCCTAGTATGCTGCCATTCATCGAGTCCTCCCCTGCCTGGTTCCTTCTCCCAAAGTGCATCAACTCATATTTATCAGCGTTACATTTCATCTGCCGTCGATCTGCACTTCTGACCATTCCGTCTGTATCTTCCTGCAACATAAGGCCTTCCTCCTCGCTACCAACCACCCGGCCAATCTTTGTGTCCAACTCAAACTGATTTCTCACACCATCCCCCACTCTCCCCTCCACATTCTCATCTCCATCATTTATGATAACCATAAATGATAAGGTTAAAAGTCACACAAAACCAGGTTACAGTCCAAAATGTTTATTCGCTAGTACTCGCTTTCGAAGCGCTGCTTCTTCATCAGGTGGTTGTGCACTTTGAAAGTTTGTGCCTCCAATTAAACCTGTTGTACTACAACCTAGTGTTGCGTGATTTTTAATGTTGTCGACCCCCAATCCAACACCAACTCCTCCGAATCACAAATATTTGCTTGGATCCCTTCCGTTCATCTAAAAAGCTTGGAACATACTTACTACCTTCCATTAGTCTACAATGGCTTCCAGTCTCTGCAGGATGTACAGGAAAATAAAACACAGTCATCGACTACGTAATTAATACTTCCATTGGTGCCTTATTTCTGACATTTTGATACGAAGTAAATCTGTTTTGTCAGACTTAGCAATGCTCAATCTCGTTACATTTTCAAGTACTGCCCGTTTACTGATATAAATTGGCTTTATGTCTTTACTTCCATAAGCTCTATTTGATCACTTGCTTTTCTGGGTGAGTTTCTGGATCCTCCTCCATGAAGACAGATGCAAAGTAACTGGTTATTTTCTTGGCCATTTCCTTGTTCTCCTCAATAAACTCTCCTCTCCCGATTACAAATTTCCACATTTGATATTGCTTTTATTTTGTTTCCTTTGAATTATAGATAGTAGTTTGATGCAGTCTTTGTGTTCCTGTTTGTTAGCATGCATGTTCGCATTTTGATTTCCTTCACAGCTTCATGGCCCTCCTTTTCTGAATCATCAATTTCTGAAAATTCTCAGGTTTCCACAATTTCTGGAATTCTTCTGAAGTCACTTCCTATGATTAATATAATCTTTAATTTGTTACGTTAACCATCATTAAGTCACTTGCTCACTCTGTGGTGTTTTTAAGTTCAAGAAAGACTTTGCAGTACTTCTATAAATCTCCTGATCCTGACCAGATCTATTCAGGAATTCTGCAGGTGGATAAGAGAAGAAATTACGGGAGCTCTGGTTGGTACTTTTCCAACTTTGCTGGGCAATGGGTGAGGTCCCGGAGGACTGGATGATAGTGAATGCTGTGCCATTATTCAAGGAGGGCTACAAAGATAAACCTGGGAGCTATAGACCAGTAGAACTAACATCAGTAGTGGATAGTTATTTGAGAAGATTCTGAGATAAGATATACCGAGGAACCTCGATTATCCGATTGAGATGGGCGGAGCACTACTTCATTCAGATAATTGATTATTCAGTTAATTCATCTACTCTTGGGCTTGGAGTTTTATGTGAAGTCTGCTCTCCATTCAGGAGACAAGGCAAAAGCACACTGCGTGCGAGACCCCACCCCGCCTTGTCCCCTCCCACCCTGCCCCATCTATTCTCCGCCCACCCCGAACCCAGTCCACTCCCAGCCCGCCCACAACCCCATCCACTCCCACCCTACATCCCTGTCTGCCCCCACGCAACCTCAAACCGCCTGCTCCCACGCCCCTAGCTGCCCGCCCAAATCCTCATCCGCTCCCACCCCATTCCACTGCCCGCCCCCGCCCGCCCCAACCCTTTTCGCTCCAACCCCAACCCCGCCCCCACCAGCCCACAACCCTGTTCAACACCACACCCGTCTGCCTCTGCCCGTTCTTAACCCTGCAACACCAACATCGGTCCCCTAACACTACACGCCCAACCATCCACACCCATCGTCCAAATCCCATCCACACACCCGCACGCCTCTTACCCTGCGCCCCCAACCCCGCACCCCCAACCATCCCCACCCATCTTCGGACTCCCGTCCTTGCCCCCATCCGCCCCTAGCCCTGTGCCCCCACACCGGTATCCCCAACCAGCTTCCCCAGGGCAGCCAGACTGTACACCAACACGACAGCTGCTGCTGTCTTTGTGGGGTAAGTCTTCAAATAGCACACACATACACACACACACACACACACACACGTTTTGACAAGATCCACCTTTGCTGTGTACAGGACAATGTTGACCCAGTTATTTGGGGAGGGGGGGTTTAGGGTAAACCCCTGTGTAGAACTCCAGGGAAAGTGTGGGGTGAGAGAGAGAGAGAGAGAAGGCTGGAGCTCAGTCTTTTGGAGACGGTGCCTGGACTGTTCTTGACAGTATTTTAGTAAGACAAGTTTTTTTAATCATTGTACCTACAAACAAAAGACGCAATCAGGGTTGAAAGGCATAATGTTTCTATCGGGACCTTGAGGTCCCCTTCGGATAATCCAAATTTCGGATAATTGATATTTGGACAATCGTGGTTCCTCTGTACATGCACTTGAAAGACAGGGTTTGATTAGCAGCAGTCAGCATGATTTTGTGCAAGAGAGATCATGGCTCTCAACCTTGTTACAGTACTTTGATGAAGTGACGAGGAACAGTGATGAGGGCAGAATGGTAAACATAGCCTATATGGATTTCAGTAAAGCCTTTGATAAGGTTACAGAAGATCAGCTACTCTGGAATGTTTGATCGCCTGGAATCCAGGGGGAGGTGGTAAATTAGATACACAATTGGCTTGGTGGTAGGAAGCAGAGGGTAATGTGGGAAGGATGCTTGTCGGACTGGAGACCTGTGAATAGTGAAATAACTCAGGGGTTGGTGCTGGGAACATTGTTTTTTTTTTCCATTTATATATGTGTGTGTGTATAATACATAATACTATATATATATATATATATGTACACGCTCTCATCCACATCATTGATGCATGTAATATGTTTTATATATATATATATATATATATATAATACATATATATATATATATAAATATATAATTTACCTACTACATACATCTATGATCTAGATGAGAATGCACAGGCATGATTTGTAAGTTTGATGACGACACTAAAATAGGCAGCATCATGGAGAGTGAGGAAGGTTATTAGGAATTTCAGAAATTTCAGCAGTACCTTGATCAGCTGGAGAAGTGGACTGAGAAATGGAAAATTCAGTTTAATACATATCGGTGTAAGTTCTTGCATTTTAGAAAGTTGAGTCAAGGTTCGAGTTTCATGGTGAATGATTGGGCCTTAAGGAGTTTAGTGGAGCAGAGGGACCTTGGAGATCAGGTGCACGGTGCTCTGAAAGCTGATTCACAGTCGGCAGGGCAGTGAAGAAGGCTTTTGGCACACTGGCTTTCATCAGTCAGAGCACTGAGTATCGAAGTTGAGGAGTTACATCGCAGTTATACAGGACGCTGGTGAGGCATTATTTGAAGCGTCATTGTCAGTTTTGTTCAGTTTGCTATAGGAAGGATGTTATTAAACTGGAAAGAGTGCAGAAGAAATTTACAAGGACGTTGCTAAGATCTTAATGGTCTGAGTTTTAGGAAGAGGTTGGGCAAGCTAGGACTTTTTACTTTAGAGTATATGAGACTGATAGAGATCTTATAGACGCTTAAAAGATCACAGTAGGCATGGATAGAGTGAATGCACCCAGTCTTTTCTTCCCAGGGCTGGACAGCAATGACGGAGTAGAGGGCATCATTTTATGGTCAGGGGGTAAGAATAAAAGGGAAACTGACGAGCAATGATTTTTACACACATCTTGGTATGCATATGGAATGAGCTGCGAGGGGAAGTGGTTGAGGTGGATACATTAACAACATTTAAAAGGCATTTGGAAAAATAGACGGATAGGAAAGGATTAGAAGGATACAGGGCAAGGCGGGAAATGAGTTTGTGTGAATGGACATTTTGTTCAGAAAGGATCAGTTTGAGCTGAAGGACCTGTGTCCGTGCTCTAGGACTCTATGAGTCGAATAACCATTGCTTGTCTCCCACTGAATGTTATATTGTACTTTCCCAATTTACTAGAGTGAACTTGACCCTCTACCCTCCAGGCTTCCATGATGTTTGACCAGAATGTTCACACATTTGATATTGCATGCGGACGCCATGTAAAATGTACCTTATTAACGTCACTATTCCTCAAAAGCTGCTTCAGAGTAAGGTTAGTAATTAGTCTTTCTTACCACACAACACCAACTCCGAAATAACCTGTTCTCAAGTTTGGTTCACAACATACACTTCAACCCACATCATATACACTTACGGAATTTATTTTTCACAGCATGTGCAGTAATTTAGTTAACGCAGTTTAGAAACAACTTGAGACCATCCAATAAGACTGCAGTATTCACAATACTTGCATGTGTAATTTCCAGAGCACATGATGCTCAGATTTTCTGCTACTGTTTTGGTTTAGATATATAAAACACCAATGTTTGTTTCTCCTTGCTATTTGTAAGCTCTACCTAAAAATGATTCTGTGAAAGCTGAGTGACATGGTCTGGGTCGTGATTAATGATAGACATGGATAAGACATTCGGGAGGCTCACCTCGATGCTGGGATGGCTGAGATCGGTTCCAGCTGGGAGCAACGAGGCAGTGATGGAAGAGTATTGGCCCAGCGGCAAAGATGGCACCTGAGGATCAGCAACTTCGATGTTGTTGGTCTCTGGTGTAGATGGTAATGAAGCTGGTGTCCAGTAATGGGGGATGCAGGTGTCACCGATAGTAAGGAGCTGACTCAGGACCCATGGATTTTCTTCTAGCTATACCTTTCTTTTTTTCAGTATTAAAATTATTTAAAACGGTGCCAGTTTGATGCAGAAATGTCTTGTATTTACCCTGTAAAATACATCTGAGAGAAAACTCAAAATCGATATCAAAATATTCCACTCATTGTTTCCTGCCAACTATGCCGTGCTAAGGCCATGTCCATACATTAGCACCAGTTCCATAAGATGTGATGTTCACACTAGTTTTGGGACTTTACTGAAAAACTATCCAAAACTTCAAATGCATTACATCCATTGCTTCACCATAATTAACTAACCAGCCAGTATCTCAAATATGATTCCCATTTCATAAACTTATGCTGACGTTGTCTAGTTCATTACTTTCAATCCCAATATTTTCTACAGAACCATATATTTACTAATTTCATTCTTTTTTTTTCACATGACTTGGGTTTCCTAGCCGTGCTGGGAGTTTTTTTTGTTTTGTTCATTTTTTTTCTGTGAAGACAGAATTGAAGTACTTGCTTCACAGTACCACCATTTCACCGTTTTCCATTCTCCATTCTCTGGTTTCAAATTGCAATAGCCTGCTATTTTTCAATTACTTTCACAATAACATACTTTTTGAAGCTATTGCAATTGAAACATACAACCTTTATGAATACGTGTTTTCAGAACTCAGCAATTTCTGCCTTAGGTTGCTCAATGACTACCCTTCCACAATCATACAATCAGAGAAGAAGATATTCTGCACCATCAGAAATACAGCACGATATACATTATTCCCACATTCCTACATGCAGCCTGTAGGGGAAATATTATTAGACTCTGATGCGGGTCCATGTACTTCTTAACGGTTGTGAGGTGACCCAGGACAACACCCCTCTCAGGGAGTGCATTCCAGACCATAACACTCTCTGGGTGAAAAACAATTGTCAAATTCTCTCTAAACCTCAACGCCTTCACTTTAAACATCTTATCCCTTGTTCTTGGCCTTTTGACTAAAAGGAACAGCTGCTGTCTGTCCACCTTGTCCATGTCTCTTGTAATCTTATCCTTCTGACTCACGTCCCCTTCAGCCCTATCTATTCCAAAGTAAACAACCCGAACTTATCCAATCTCTCTTCATCCCTGATAAGCTCCATCCCATGAAACATCTTGGTGAATCTCCTCTTTACCCCCTCCAGTGCAATCACATTCTTACTGTAATATATCTCCCAGAACTGCACGCAGCATTCTATCTATGGCCTAACCAATGGCGTGTTTAGATCATATTATGTACGCCACGATGAATAAACAAAATGCCTACAGTCCCATGTGCTTTCTTAACTAGCTTATTACCCTGTCCAATCACAGTCAGAGCTGTGTGGAGAAGTACCCTCTGAGCTTCCTAGTGTGCTGCCATTCATTGAATATTCCCCTGTATGGTTCCTTCTTCCAAACTGCATCATCTCATGTTTATCAGGGCTATATTCCATCTGCCATTGATCTGCCCATCTGACCATTCCATCTGTATCTTCCTGTAAAATAAGGCCTTCCTCTGAACTGTCACCACCTGGCTGATAGTTGTGTCAAACACAAACTTACCTATCATACGCCTCAATTCTCCCCTCACACGACCCCTCCACAGTCACATCTACAACATTTATGAATACCACAAATAATAAAATACACTGCACTGCTCCCTGTGGTACACCAAAAGACACTGGTCTATCTCCATCACATTTTCTGTAATGTGGGACCACATTAGCTGCTCTCCAGTCCTCTGAAACCTCCCTTGTGGTCAGATTTGACTTAAACATTTGGTCAGATCATGTCCTCTCTTGTCTGAAACATTATCCAGTGATACAACTTATTTGGATTTACATCATCCCAACTTGCATCTTAGTTGAGAGCTCTCAATGCATCTTCTCGAATTCTATACCTGCATCCTCCGTCTCCCAGGTAAAACAGATAGGAAGCACTCATGTAATAATCCATCAATGTTCCCCAGCTTCACATACTGATTGCACCCTTGGTTTCTAATTGGCTCTAACTGTTCCCTGCTTATTCTGTTCTACTTGCTGTTTTTTGGTAGAGTGTATTGGAATTCTCTTTAACCTTGCCTGCTGCACTTCTTCAAGCACCTGTATTATTAAGTCTCCTGTGTGTGAATTTTCTAAGTTTCCCTGAGATCACCTCTCATTCTTTGAAACAGTACAGAACACGGGTATCATCTCATCCTCACTCCATGCAGCCTGTGCAGAACGCCTTTACTTCTATGTTCCCATTCCCTTTAAATGAAGGCCAACTTCATGTTTACCTTTCCATTTCCAAATGTCCATCCAGAACGGCTTTGGTTTAATATTATTTACTACTCACTGACTGAGCTCTTAAACCTGAATATCTAACTATATCACACCTACTGGTTTTCCATTGTCTCTGTCTACAAAAAAAGCTTCAAACCATTTAAAATAAAGTCATTAAAGATGATTTTTTTTCGGGGGAGATCCAAGATATTAGCGACTCAGTAGGTTTGCCCTGCTCATCTTTACGGCAGAACCCAGACAAAGTGGTGCATTCACCTTCTCTTTCTTACCCATTGTGGTAAAAATACTGATGCCCTGTATTGCTGTATGTCAGTTGAAGTGAGTAAGGAAAATGACTAAGGGTAAAGGACCACGTGGATCGCAACTAGCAGGCACTGCCATGCAGCAACGGATACGCCTGCGGCCGTGGCGTCGTCCTCTGCGAGCCCACTAGGGGACTTACTATGAGAGCAGAGCTTGGTCATGGAGTAAGTAAACCACCGAGATAAGGTTGATTCAGAGATGGAGGAGACCCAGACCATGCTGGAACCGATCTCGGCCATGCTGCAGAAGCATGACTAGGAGATCCAGCGTCTCAGACACATGTCATGGAGGTGGAGCAGTCGACTGTGTCCTCTGAAACTGCAGTGGAATCTTCAGCAGATCGGGTCCAGGCCTTGGGATGGCGGGTAGCGGGCGTGGAGGAGCAGATCAACTTTGAAAATCGAGGCCATCATAAGAATATCTGCCTTGTCGGGCTGGCGGGACGGGAAGAAGAAGGCAGCCCGTCAGTTTCTGGAGTAATGGCTTCGGTAGTTTTTGAAGCTGGAATTCGAGGCGGGCCAGGTGCAGGTCGAGCAGGCCCACCAGATCGCAGTGCACAAGCCCGAGTGAGACCTGCACCCCCGCCCAGCCCTTGTGCAACACCAGCACTATGGAGAGAAACAAATGGTTCTCCAGCACTGGGGAAGGATCCACAGGCTTTAATATCCAAATGATCACGCATTATGTTTTTCCAGGACCTTTCTACGGCCATGATCCACAAGAGGCAGGCCTTTAATAAGGTAAAAAGGAGGCTGAGGGAATTGAATATTCAGTATACTGTAAGATACCCGACAGTTTTACGTTTCAACTACGGAGGGTCCACGTTTAATTTTGACTCACGAGAAAATGCAAAGGATTTCCTGTACACCTTAAGATAGATTGGCTGGCTCAAATAATATGAGCAATCATGTTCTCTTTGTTTCCTCTGTGGTTTCCCTCGTTTACGTGGTTTTGTTTTTTTTTTAATTTGTGGGGGTCCCATTCATTTCTTTTTCTCTCTTTTCTCCTTTCTTCCTTCCCTCCCATTAACCTTTTTTTCTACAATTTCCTTTTCGTTTCTCTCTCTTAGTACGGAATAGGGGTAGTGTTCAGGGAGTGGGGAGGTTGGGGAGGGTTACATTTTTTTCATCAGGACTGCCTTGGATATGGATGGGATGGGTTGAGTGCCCACTTTTAATTTTCTTGTTGTAAGACACATGTAACTTTTTAAAGTTTGTTTTGTCTGGGTTGGCGAGCAGCTTCAGCTAGTAGGAGCCAAGGGGGATTAGTGGGTAGTACGAGCACTCCCTGTGTGGAAGGAGGGAGTATCACCTATTATTTGTGTTATATGTTGGTTCATTGTACAAGGAGTTGTTAGGAGTTTTGAGTTGGTAGTTTTTGCAGTTGTATTTTCAAGTTTATACGAACTGTTTACCACTTTCTCGGAGTGCGCAATAAAAGGGGTCCTTCCTCACAGGGGGATCACGGGCTGTTTCGGATGGCTATGGCTAACCGCTCGTTTAAATCGTGTACCTGGAACATTCAACGGGAGTCATTCACCAATTGATGCTTTCAGGCCTTAGAAAGGAAAGGGTCGATGTAGCCTTGGTGCCCAAAAAAAAAGGCATCTAACCGATAAGGAACATTTAAAGTTACAGAAGAGAGTGTTTGACTGGGTGTTATTTTCATCCTTTAATTCAAAATGTAGAGGAGTAACTTTTCTCATTCAGAAGAACCTTCTAGATCAGTTTTTTGGCCAAATTAATGACGAATGTCACCTGTTTCTGATCCATAAAGCTTTAATACAGAGAGGAATATGGGAGAGAGTCATAGAGTCATAGAGATGTTCAGCATGGAAACAGACTCTTCGGTCCAACCCATCCATGCCGACCAAATATCCCAACCCAATCTAGTCCCACCTGCCAGCACCCAGCCCTTATCCCTGCAAACTCTTCCTTTTCATATTCCCATCCAAATGTCTCTTAAATTTTGCAATTGTACCAGCCTCCATCACTTCGTTTGGTAGCTCATTCCATACACGTATCACCCTTGAAAGGTTGCCTCACAGGTCTCTTTTATATCTTTCCCCTCTCACACTAAACCTATGCACTCTAGTTCTGGACTCCCCGACCCCAGGGAAAAGACTTTGCCTGTTTACCCTATCCATGACCCTCATAATTTTGTGTAACTCTCTAAGGTCTCCCCTCAGCCTCTGATGCTCCAGAGAAAACAGCCCCGGCCTGTTCAGACTCTCCCTATAGCTGAAACCCTCCAACCCTGGCAACATCCTTGTAAATATTTTCTGAACCCTTTCAGGTTTCACAACATCTTTCCGATAGGAAGGAGACCAGAATTACACGCAATATTCCAAGAGTGACGCAACCATTGGCCTGTACAGCCGCAACATGACCTCCCAACTCCTGTACTCGGTACTCTGACCAATAAAGAAAAGCATACCAAACGCCTTATTCACTATCTTATCTACCTGCGACTCCACTTTCAAGGAGCTATGAACCTGCACTCCAAGGTATCTTTGTTCAGCAACACTTCCTAGGACCTTACCATGAAGTGTACAAGTGCTGCTAAGATTTGCTTTCCCAAAATGCAGCACCTCGCATATATCAGAATTAAACCCCATCTGCCACTTCTCAGCCCATTGGCCCAACTTGTCCAGATCCTGTTGGAAACTGAGGAAACCCTCTTTGCTGTCCACTACACCTCCAATTTTGGTGTCATCTGCAAACTTACTAACTGTTAATTTTATGCTCGCATCCAAATCATTTATGAAAATGCCAAAAAGTAGAAAGCCCAGCATTGATCTTTGTGGCACTCCACTGGTCAGAGGCCTCCATTCTGAAAAACAACCTTCCACCACCACACTCTCTCTTCTACCTTTGAGCCAGTTCTGTATCCAAATGGCTAGTTCCCCCTGTATTCCATGACATCTAACCTTGCTAATCAGTCTCGCATGGGAAACCTTGTCGAGCGCCTTAATGAAGTCCATATCGATCACATCTACTGCTCTCCCCTCATCTATCTTCTTTGTTACTTCTTCTAAAAACTCAATCAAGTTTGTGAGGCATGTTTTCCCACGCACAAAGCCATGTTGACTATCCCGAATCAGTCCTTGCCTTTCCAAATACATGTACATCCTGTCCCTCAGGATTCCCACCGCCGAGGTCAGGCTCCCCAGTCCATAGTTCCCTGGTTTGTGTTTACCGCCCTTTTTACACAGTGGCACCACGCTTGCCAACCTCCAGTCTTTCGGCACCTCACGTGCAACTATTGATGATACATATATCTCAGCAAGAGGCCCAGCAATCACTTCTCGAGCTTCCCACAGAGTTCTCGGGTACACCTAATCAGGTCCTGGAGATTTCTCCAACTTTACCCGTTTCAAGACGTCCAGCACTTCCTCCTCTGTAATCTGGACATTTTGCAAGATATCACCATCTATTTCCCTACAGTCTATATCTTCCATATCCTTTTCCACAGTCAATACTGATGCATTTAGTATCTCCCCCAATTTCTTCAGCTCCACACAAAGGCCGCTTGCTGATCTTTGAGGGGCCCTATTCTCTCCCTAGTTATCCTTTTGTCCTTAATAAATTTGTAAAACCCCTTTGCATTTTCCTTAATTATATTTGCAAAAGCTATCTCATGTCCTCTTTTTGCCCTCCTGATTTCCCTCTTAATTATGCTCCTACTCCCTTTATACTGTTCTCAGGATTCACTCGATCTATCCTGTCTACACCTGACATATGCTTCCTTCTTTTTAACCAAACCATCAATTTCTTTAGTTATCCAGCATTCCCTATATCTACCAGCCATTCCTTTCACCTTGACAGGAATATACTTTCTCTGAATCCTTGTTGTCTCATTTCTGAAGGCTTCCCATTTTCCAGCCATCCCTTTACCTGCGAAAATCTGCCTGTAATCAGCTTTCGAAAGTTCTTGCTTGATACCGTCAAAATTGGCCTTTCTCCAATTTAGAACTTCAATTTGTAGATCTGGTCTATCCTTTTCCATCACTATTTTAAAATGAATAGAATTATGGTCGCTGGCCCCAAAGTTCTCTCCCACTGACACCTCAGTCACCTGCTCTGCCTTATTTCCAAAGAGTAGGTCAAGTTTTGCACCTTATCTAGTAGGTACATCTACAGATTGAATCTGAAAATTGTCTCGTACGCACTTAAGAAATTCCTCTCCATCTAAACCTTTAACACGTTGGAAGTCCCAGTCTATGTTTGGTAAGTTAAAATTCCCCTACCATACCCCCCTATTATTCTTACAGATAGCTGAGATCTCCTTACAAATTTGTTTCTCAATTTCCCTCCGACTATTGGTGGTGTGGGGGGGGGGGTCTATAATACAATCCCAATAAGCTGATAATCTCTTTCTTATTTCTCAGTTCCACCCAAATAATGTCCCTGGATGTATTTCCGGGAATACCGTCCCTTGGCACAGCTATAATGCTATCCCTTGTCAAAAATGCCACTCCCCCTTCTCTCTTGCCTCTCTTTCTGTCCTTCCTGGAACATCAATCTGCCAGTCCTGCCCATCCCTGAGCCATGTTTCTGGAATTGCTATGATATCCCAGTCCCATGTTCCTAACCATGCCCTGAGTTCATCTGCCTTCCCTGTTAGGCTCCTTGCATTGAATACATGCAGTTTAATTTATCAGTCCTACCTTGTCCCTGCCTGCCTTGACTGTTTGACTGACTTCTGATCTCAACTGTACCAGTATCAGATTTATCTCTTTCCTCACTAGCTCCGTGGGTACCCCATCCCCAACTTACTAGTTTAAATCCTCCCGAGCAGTTTGAGCAAATTTCCCTGTCTGAAAATTATACCCCTTCCAATTTAAGTGCTATCCATCCTTCTTGTACAGGTCACGTCTACCCCAAAGGACAGTCCAATGATCCAAAAATGTGAGTCCTTCTCCCATGCACCAGCTCCTCAGCCATGCATTCATCTTCTCTACCTTTCTGTTCCTAGCCTCAATAGCTTGTAGCACTGGGAGTAATCCAGATATTACTACCCTTGAGGACTTCTTTTTAAATTTATGCCCAACTCTCTGTAACCCCCCCTCAGAATCTCAACCTTTTCCCTTCCTATATCGTTGGTTCCAATGCGGACAATGACCTCTTGCTGAACCCTCTCCCCGGTGAGAACATTCTGCACCCTCTCTGAGACATCCTTGATTCTGGCACCAGGGAAACAACACTCCATTCTGTTTTTCCTCTGCTGGCCACAGAAATGTCTGTCTGTACCTCGGACTACAGAATCCCCTAACACAATTGATCTCTTGGAAGCCGATGTACCCCTCATTGCATTAGAGCCAGTCTCAATACCATAAACTTGGCTGTTCGTTCTACGTTCCCCTGAGAATCCATGACCCCCTACATTTTCCAAAATAGCATACCTGTTTGAAATGGGTACATCCACAAAAGACTCCTGCTCTAGGTGCCTACCTCTCTTACCCTTCTTGGAGCTAACCCATCTATGTGACTGTATCTGAGACTTTCCCCCTTCCTGTAATTGCCATCCATCACATACTGTTGCTGTTGCAAATTCTTCATCGCTTCTAATTGTCTATCCAACCGATCCATTTAATCTGATAATATTCGCATCCAACAGCATTTATGGCAGATATAATCCGCAATAACCCTTAAACTCTCTTTAAACTCCCACATCTGACAAGAAGTACATATCACTGCAAAGGCCATTTTTGCTCCTTCACAATTTACAGACCCAGAAAATAACATCGTCTTATTCCTCTACAAAACACTGCACCAGGTTAAATTAATAGCTATGGCTTTTATTTTAAGTTTAATCAAGAGACGTATCTCCAAAAGCATATAATCCAGAAAGAATCCACTATACTCACTACTGCAGCCTTTCTATTGGACATAATAAAAACAACGATTAACTGATCTGATTCTGTGTTGTGAACTTCGCACAAACATGTTTCTCCAAGATTAGTTGTGAAATTCACTGTTTGTTAGTTTTTGCAGACGCACTCCAATGTCCAGCGATACATTAATTCGAAAACAGCAAAGGCAGTAATTGTGCAGGTTCTCTCTCTCTCTCTCTCTCTCTCTCCCGTCCCCCCCAGCACTGTCTTCACCATGTGCTTCTTCTGTCTGTTCTTCCCGCTTTTGAAACTGCTGTTGTTTTGACATTGTTTTTTTTTCTCCCCAAAGTTCCAAAACAATACAACAACATATAAAACAGTAATTGCTGCTCCTGGAATTCGAGGAAATCACCTCCAGCATCTAAAATACCTCAAAGAAGGAGCAGCTCTTACAGCCAGAAAGTTGTCTCGTCCTCCATCTTGCCCTTGGTACACCCTTCAAGCTAACGGATGCACTCTCCAGGTTGATGGCCCTTGGGGGGTGTCATACAATTTTAGGGGGAGACTTTAACCGATATATGGATCCCAAGGTGGATAGTGTCTTACGGGTTCTCGACGGTATTTCCCTGCAATCCAGGCAGCTGGTGGATCTGAACAGGGATCTGGGCTTGGTGGATGTGTGGAGATTGTTCACCCTTCGAGTAGGGACTTCACCTTTTTACCTAACCCACATAAGTGCCAAACTAGGATTGACATGTTTTTGCCCTAATGGCCTTTTTGAATTCTGTGGTGTCCTGTAGAATTGGAAACATAACCATTTCTGATCATGCAACAGTGTACATGGAGGTTTACGATGGTGGCAATGGGACAGGCTCGCAGTCGTGGTGCATGGATACCTTCCTCCTAAAGCATGGCTAGTCATAGAGTTGTAGAGATGTACAGCATGGAAACAGACCCTTCAGTCAAACCCATAAATGCCGAGCAGATATCCCAACCCAATCTAGTCCCACCTCCCAGCACCCAGCACATATCTCTCCAAACGCTTCCTATTCATATATCCATCCAAATGCCTCTTAAATGTTGTAATTGTACCAGCCTCCACCACATCCTCTGGCAGATCATTCCATATACGTACCACCCTCTGTGTGAAACAGTTGATCCTTGGGTCTCGTTTATATCTTTCCACTCTCACCATAAACCTATGCTCTCTAGTGCTGGACTCCCCGACCCCAGGGAAAAGACTTAATCTATTTCTCCTATCCATGCCCCTCATAATTTTGTAAACCTCTATAAGGTCACCCTCAGGCTACAGGGAAAACAGCCCCAGCCTGTTCAGTCCTTCCTGTAGCTGAAATCCTCCAACCCTGGCAACATCCTTGTAAATCTTTTCTGAACCCTTTCAAGTTTCACAACATCTTTCCGATAGGAAGGAGACCAGAATTGCACGTAATATGCCAACAGTGGCCTAACCAATGTCCTGTACAGCTGCAACATGACCTCCCAACTACTGTACTCAATACTCTGACCAATAAAGGAAAGCATACCAAGCGCCTTTCTCACTATCTTATCTACCTGCGACTCCACTTTCAAGGAGCTATGAACCTGCACTCCAAGGTCTCTTTGTCCAGCAACACTCCCTTGCACCTTACAATTAAGTGTATAAGTCCTGCGAAGATTTGCTTTCTTATTGAATATTTTTCATGGGATTTAAAAAAATTTGTACATCAATTTGGACGGCCAGTACTCTGACGGTGCTTTGGGAGACTGCCAAGGCCTATGCAAGGGGTTTGATTATTTCTTGCTCGGCGACTCGGAAGCGGTAGAATGGAGAGCAGCAGTTGACAGAGCGCATTTTGACAGACCGTCTGTAACTAAGTTGCAGCAGATTACAATGCTCCGGGCTGCGCTGAAAGCTTCAGTCACCCAGACAGCAAAAAGAGCGACCTCATTTCCGAAACAGAGGGTATTCGAGTAACGTGATAACCCGGGTAGATATCTGGCATACTTGGCCAGAAAGAAGAGTGCCCCCAGTCTATCACATCCATTAGCGTGTGTGCTGTTAAAATCATCTGCGATCCCAGAAAGATTAATCCAGCATTCATGAAGTTCTTTTCTGGGCTCTTCCAGTCAGAGGGCTGTAAGGACAGAATTGCGACAATGAAGCCCTTTTTTAGTATCCTGGACCTCCCAGATGTAAATTCAGAGCAGGCGTCTCTTTCGAATTCCCCTCTGACAAGCCAAAAGTTACAGGAGGCGGTGAGGCAGCTCGAGAGTGGTAAAGCACCGGGCCTAGATGGATTTTAGAGTGAGATTTAAAAGGAGTTTGTAGACATGCTGACTGGGCCAATGTTGGATATGTACAATTCTTCATACAGTCAGGCCTGCCTCCCATCCTCTCCGAGAGAAGGAAATATTTGACTTATTCTCCCGAAGATTGCACTTCATAAAGGCCTTTATCCTTATTAAATGTGGACTTTCATATTTTGGTGAAAATGCTGGCGTTGAACCTGGAGAAGTTATTGCCCTTCATTGTGAAATAGGACCAGACAGGTTTTATTAGGAGTCACAGGTCATCTAATAATAATAGGAGAGTGCTAATATGGTTCACGTGTGCCAGCAAGGGTCAATTCCAGGCTTGGTAGTGGATGCAGAGAAAATATTTGACCGGGTGGAGTGGCCGTACCTCTATTCTGTCCTGGAATCGTTTGACCTTGGAGAGGCTTTTGCCAGGTGGGTGACAGTATTATCTCGTCACTCATGGTATAAGGTCTGAAAATTTTAGCAATGGCAGAGTCAGCCGTCAAGGGTGTCCTCTTTCACCGTTACTATTTACATTGGTGATTGAGCCGTTGGCAGAACCCATCCAGAGGGACCACAATATTACTGCCCTGGAAATAGGATCAGGAAGGCAAAAGTTCACACTTTATGCAGATGGCGTTCTTCTCTTTCTAACTAACTCGATGATATCTGTGCCCCAAGTGATTAATGTATTTGGATCTTTCTTGGGGTATAAAACCAACTTTATGAAGTCGGAGACCATGCCTGTCTGGGTATTATTAGAGTACCTGATCTTGGAGGTGGAATCCGATTCCCTTTCAGGTGGTCAGAGGGAGGTTTCTTGTATTTAGGCATTTATATCACCCCAGCCTTCAATCAATTAGATAAAGCTATCTTCCGGCAGTTGCTCGAGAACATAAGGCAGGACCTTCAGCACCTTCTATATCCTGGTTGGGTAGAATATATCCGGTCAAAATGAATGTGTTCCTCCGTTTATTATATCCCAGGCAATTGCACCTTTTGATACTGCCCAGTCAGCCTATATGGAGCTTTACAGTCGGCTTGGATGTTTTATTTAACATCACAGGCGGCCTCTTATGGAGCTCACCCAATTGCAGTTGAGTGATGTGGATTTTACACACTTTAACAAATACCAATTGAGTTCCCTCCTAGCCAATTTGGTTGATTTGATTTGCTAAGACCTGCGGTCAATGTGGTTGGACATCGATGTCTCCCAGACAAAATGTCCCCTCATTAATCTGTTGTTCATGGACAAGATACTGACTGTTATGGACCATTGCAGAAATCCAATTGTCCTTAACACTGTTAAAGCATGGAGAATGATGCATTAATGTGAGGGCAATTTACAAAAAAAAACACTTCCCCTTTTACTCCCATTGTAGGATTGATGGATTCTGGCTTTTGGCTCTGGGAGTCCAGAGGAGTTTCCTGTTTGGGAGACTTAATTGACAGGTGGGCGTGACGTCTTTCGAGCAGCTGAGACATACATATGAGCTATCTCGGAGATTAGGGATTTTATACAGAGAAAGACTACATTAATGGTTAGTCGCCATAAGTCGAATATGGAGGTGAGAGTGCTTCAGTCCACGTGCACTCTCTCGGTCAGCACTCTCTAGCATTTAATAGGAGGTAGTGTCTCAAAGGACATCGAGCAGCTGTTTGGAGTATGGGTTCAGCAATTGGTGGTGGAGATGTTCAACAGAGGAGTGGGCAGATATTTGGAAGAATGTCTGGAAGATTTCGTTTTGCAATCGCACGCAAGCTATACAACTGAAGGTACTCCACAGGGTTTATTTGGCGTCGGAGTGGCGTGCCAAATTTAAGAACGGAACGTTCCCAATGTGCCCAAATGTAAAACAGATGTTGGTACGCATTCTCAATGCTTATGGTCATGCCACAAACTTCGTAGTCATTGGGGCCCTGTAGCGAGTGTTTTGGAAGGGGTCTTGGGAACCGAGGTCAAGGTAGATCCGATGTCCGGCCTCTTGGGTTTGCCAAATCACCCATCTTTGGGAAGAAATTATTTATATACTTACATTTTGTGAGAGAAAGAACATTCTGATGAAGTGGCTGTCGGTAAATCCCCCAGGATTCTCGGGGTTGTGTCGGTTAGTTATGGAGCACATCCCCCTGGACTTCCTTACAATTATCGTGCACCAGAAAATAGAACTTTTTGATAGGACGTGGCGGCCCTTTTTGAAACATGTAGGCGCGGACATTTTGGCTATTTTGGTCAGGGCCTTTGTGTAACCATAAGCATTGTGTCTGATGTCCCAGATGCCCCATAGGAGGAAGAATTCTGATCAAACACGGCTTCACAGTGCCAGCTGTCGATACACTAAGGAGCCAATTGGTAACCACAACTGGAACATACAGGAGGGCTCAAGCCATACATCTTGCACATTGTTTCTGAGCTTGATAATGATGTCCATGGGAATCCAGGGATATGAGCACCAACTGCTAGGTTAATGTACAGAAGGACGGATATTCATGCTATAATTGGATGATTACTTGACTGACAAATTGAATAAATGTGGCTCTTCTCAGACAAATAGGACTAGCTGGAGATATCAGACTTTGGGGGCGGCGTCCAATAACAAGAATAAGAACATAAAATAAATATGCTGAGACATGAGCTCAAATGGTCAATTACATCAGATGCCCAATCCGCCACACAGAATCAGACATCATAATCCAGAGGAGATATCCGTTTAGCATGGAGCACAGTGCAGATCAGGTTAGTGTACTGATCAATACAACCCAGTACACTGTACCGACAGTGCGGACCTCACCAGTCCGTGGGGAGCTGTGCAGTGTGTAACAGTGAATTGCTCTGTAAAGTTGGAGCTGTTACCTTCCCAGCATGTAGAGCTGTGTACAACATCCCAGTGTATTGATCTGTAAACCAGGAGCAGTTACCCTCCCAGCATGCAGAACTGTGTATTCCATCCCAGTGCATTGAACTGTAAATCAGGAGCAGTTACCCTCCTCGCATGCAGGACTGTGTGCACCACCCCAGAGCAATGATCTGTAAACCAGGAGCAGTTACCCTCCCAGCATGTAGAGCTGTGTGCATCACCCTAGTACATTGTTCAGTAACATTGTTTTAGATCACTGTTTTAGATCATTGCTGGAAGTGACATGATATGCAGCTCCCCTCCATTTTCAGCTTCATACTTCCATTGTGCCAAGGGATGTAGCACATCTAGTCAAAAGGAAGGATGAAGTTTACTTAAGGTTGAGGAGGCAAGGATCAGACAGGGCTCTAGAGGGTTACAAGTTAGCCCGGAAGGGACTGAAGAATGAACTCAGGAGAGCAACAAGTGAGCACGAAAAAGTCTTGGTGGGTAAAAGCGAAGATGTTCTGCACGTATGTCAGGAACAAGAGGACGGCCAGAGTGAGGGTAGGGCTCATCACAGATTGTGGAGGGAATTTGCGTCATGAGTTGGAAGAGGTAGGGGAGGTCCTTAATGAATGCTTTGCTTCAGTATTCACTACTGAGAGGGGCATTGAAGATTATGTGGAGAGCGTGGAACAGGCTGATATGCTAGAGGGTGTGACGAAAAGTTTGAGAAACTCCAGGATAGATAATTCTCCTTGGCCAAACAGAATATAAGCAAGTATTCTACAGTAAATGAAAGAAGAGATTGCTGCGCGTTTGGCAATGATCTTTGCACCCTAACTGCCCACTGCAGACAGGCCAGATGAAAAGAGGTTGGCAAATGTTATTCCCTTGTTCAAGCAATGGAATAGGGATAATCTTGGGAATTATAGACTAATCAGTCTTACGACAGTGGTGGGCAAAGTATTGGAGAGGATTCTGAGAGACATGATTTATGATTACATGAAAAACCATCGTTTGATAGAGATGGTCAGTATGCCTTTGTGAGGGGCAGGTCATGCCTCAAGAATCTTTTTAAATCATTTGAGGATGTGACAGCACACATTTATGAAGGTAAATCAATGGATGTGGTGTATATTTTAGCAAGACGTTTGATAAAGTTACCCACAGTAGGCTCATTCAGAATGTAAGGAGGCAGGGGATGCAGGGAAATCTGGTTGTCTGGGTACACAATTCCTGGCCCATAGAAGATAGAGGTTGGTTGTCGATGGAAAGCATTCAGTCCCGCAGAATCAGTTTTAGGACTTCTGCTCTTTGCGATTTTTATTCATGGCTTGGATGAGGAAGTGGAAGTGTGGATTAGTACGTTTGCCAAAAACACAAATGTTGGTGGAGTTCTGGATAACGTTGAAGTATGTTGTAGGTTGCAATGGAACATTGACAAGATTTAGAACTGAGATGATGAAAAGCAGATCAAGTTAAACCTGGAAAAGTGTGAAGTCAGTCACTTTGGAAGGTCGAATTTGAATGTAGAATATTGAGCAAAAGGCAGTATTCTTGGCAGTGCGGAGGAACAGAGGGATCTTGGGGTCCATGTTCAGAGATCCCTCACAGTTGCCACCCCAGGTTGATGTCAAATCGGCAAAAGCGAGGACTGCAGATGCTGGAGATCAGAGTCAAGATTAGAATGGTGCTGGAAAGCATAGCAGGTCACGCAGCATCCGAGTAGCAGAAAAATCAACGTTTCAAGCAGGAGCTCTTCATCATCTGATGAAGGGATTCTGCCCGAAACATCAATTTCCCCTCTCTTCGGATGCTGCCTGACCTGCTGTGCTTTTCCAACATCACCCTAATCATGACGCAAGTTGAGTGGCTGTTAAGAAAATGTATGTTGTGCTGGCTTTCACAAGCTATGGAAGTGAGTTTCAGAGTTGTGAGATTATGCTAAAGCTCTGTAAAGCTCGGAATAAACCACTGTTATAAAGTTGAAGGTGTGTATAGTATCTTTTAAGAGAGAGTGAATGTTGTTCTGCACTGAGAGCTTGCAAGCACCTGTCATATGACTAGCTAGCAGACCCCAAAGTATACTGGAAAATATAAAGCATGCAACGTTTGGCAGTGAAACAGATACCTTGAGTTTTGGTTGCTGTTTGGCAACAATTCGAATTTAACCATTCAGTTCAAATTAGGCCCCGGGATACAAAAGTCAATCGATTTTTAATTTATTGTTTTGCCAACATCCAACCAATGATATGATCAAATATTGAGTGGCATAAAAGAAGCAGGCAGTTCGCGAGTTAGGCTGAGAGTAACTGCCATCTAGTGAGAAACTGCCATGCAAAACTCCCTCTGACAAAGATACCGTTTTTGTATGAAACATGCTTGCACAGAAATTCAGAAGACAACCCAGGAAGATCGTCATCTGAAAGAAAGATGACACTGGAGATGACAGATGCTGTGTGGTTTTGAAATTAAGTTGATGCAATTTTAATATGGGATTTTCTTATTGGAACATTATGTTGTTATAAATTTGGAGGCAATTACCAACCATTTCAGACAAAAAGGGGCTTCGAGTTGTGAATAGTTGTTGTTCAATGTTCACTTTAAGAGTTAAGGAATAAATTGATATTATTTATACTTAAAGAGTGAATTTTGAGATTTGTCACTCGTACTTTAACAGCTTACGTTGCGAGTAGAGCTTTTCTGGCTGTTTGGTTTAATTAGTGGAAGGGTTCATCGTCATGATGTAACACTACACATTGTGTTCTGTTTTTGTCGCCTTGTCGTAGAAAAATGTGGAAGCTATAGAGAGGGTGCAGAGGATTTCCTGCAGTGCAACGGAAAATCCGACACACACCACACAGAGCAAGTGAAATATTGGGAATGTCACCACGCGAAAAAGTAAATACTGGCAGATTCTCGACGTCTGTATAAACATCAGTGTGTCAGTGTGTGTATAATATGTCTGTACTGATGACAGTGTATCTATGTGTGCATGTGCATCAGTGTATCGATATGAGTCTCTGTATGTCTGTATTAGTATCTGTGTTACTGCATCAGTTTCTGTGTGTGTATCTATAATCAATAATGTGTGTCTTTGCGTGTCTATATTCGTCTCTGTGTGTACCTGCGTGTCTCTGTGTGTATCCATGTGCATAGCGGATATGTCAGCCTCTGTGGTGTTTAAAGTGAAGCAATGTCCCCTCGGTTGCCCTTCACACTCTACTACATCGACGGCATTCCTGGTGAAGTGCTCCTGCCCAAAACGTTAATTTTCCTATTCCTCGGAAGCTGCCTGACCTGCTGTGTTTTTCCAGCACCACACTCTGGACTCTGATCTCCAGCATCTGCAGACCAAACTTTCTCACATCAGAGTTTCAGTCTGAGAGTGAGCCAGCTCACGGCACCATCCAAACTGACAGCACCGTCACCACACACACGCACACACACATATAGGCAGATATAGGGTGTATCGTAATTGTACTGAGGACACGAAGAGTGGAGAATGCTCGTGTAGAGAAATGTCTGCGCTCCTTCTGCAACTTGGAAGTGATTTGTCTTTGAAGATTATTCGTGGCACAGAGTGTACACAATAAAGAATATTTCCATTGCAACTGCATCCAATGAAGGTCGACTGAAACATTTGTAAAGTGATGTAATGCATTTATTGCTCGTTCTTTAACTTGAAATCTTTTGTAATGCACTTTTACAAATTATAAGTGAGAAAGGATTGAAAAGTCCTGAAACTGACCCAGTGATGTTGGTAATATGTCAAGAACAATATCATTAAGTATCAGACGAAACTGCTCTGTGCTTAAAAAGGCTTTATTTGAAAACCCAAGCAGCCATGCAATCTGAGAGATTCACAGAATTTGATGTCCTCTAAGAGAGAAAAACATCTGACATTTGTGCAGGGGGAGCCAGCAGAGAGTGGCATTGTTTGGCTCTACACTTAACATTGGCAGACAGTAGAGATGGAGGAAGGGGGAGGGTATTGGTGTCAATTTCTGTGGATTTACCCCAAAAACTACAAAGACCACGTTTAACAAGAGATGCAGACAGGGATACACACAAATATGCATAGACACATTAAACACACAACACATATAGATACAGGTATAAACACTTACACACTAACACATGCACACTCCTGCCCACAGAAAAAGTAGTTTATTTAAGATAGAGATAAATACGTTTTTCATTAATAAGGGAACCATTTGATCAGTTGACGAAGGCAAAAGAATGCGGCTGAGAAACATTTCACCCGTGATCAAACGGCACAGCAGATCCGATTGGCTAAAGGGCTTAATTCTGCTTCAATTTCCTATTTTCTGAAGTGATTCATTTTGGAAGATCGAATTCAAATGCAGATTACAGCGTCAAAGGTAGCATTCTTGGCCGTGTGGAGGAACAGACGGATCTTAGGGTCCACGTCCTTAGGTACCTCCAAGTTGCCATTCAAGTTGATAGAGGTGTTAAGAAGAATATGGTGAGTTGGTTTTCATTAACAGGGAGATTGAGTTTAAGTGCTGCGAGATTATGCTGTAGCTCTGTAAAGCCCTGGTTAGACCACACATGAAGTATTGTGTTGTGTTCTGGTCACCCCATTATGGGAAGAAATTGGAAGCTTTCCAGAGGGTGCAGACAGGATTTACCAGGATGTTGCCTGTGCAGGAGGGCATGTCTTATGGAGAATTTCTAAAGGAGCTAGGCCTTTCTCATTGGAGTGAAGAAGGATAAGGGATACATAACATAGGTGCAAGATGATGAGGCATTGATAGAGTGGACAACTGGAGACTTTTTACCGGGGTGCAAATGGCTATCACGCAGGGAGCATAATTTTAAAGTGATTGGAGGAAGGCTGAGGGGAGATGTCAGAGACAGTATTTTTTTTCTACAGATAGAGGTAGGTGCGTGGATTGCACAGCCAGCGGTGGTAGTAGAATCAGATACATTCGGAACATTCAAGCATCTCTTGGATAGACACATGGATGATAATAAAATGAAGGGTATGAAGTTTAGTTTAGTCTTAGACTAGGATAAAAGGTTGGCACAACATCGAAGGCTGAAGGGTTGTGCTGTGCTGCACTGTTCTATGTTCCAATTTCCTACACTCTTGTGAGCTTATGGTGTCTGGAGTTCATCTAACCTCAGTTGAGGCTAAATTTGGTAAGTAGTTGATTGTCGGTTGTTAAAGGAAATGTGGATAGGTTTGAGTTTTGAATGGCCTATATCTGTTTCTAATTGATGTGTCCCTTTGTCAAAAGAATGGTGATTGGCTTGAGGGGAACACATTTTAAGAATAAGGGCATTCCCATTTCTGACTGAGACAGGGATGTTCCTTTCTCTTTAGTGTTGTGTGATCTGTAGTGTTCCCACGCCCAAGCAGCAGTGAAGACTGGGTTACTAAAAGCATTCAAAATTGAGTTCCATAGATCAATGATGAACAAAAGAACCCATGTCAATTGGTAACAGACTGGAAATGGAAGTTTAGTTACAATCACATCAACAATGCACATTCTGAATGGAGCAGCAGGCTGTTCCTAACCCATGTCTTGTTCTCTCACTCAAACCCTCGATTCTGTCACAGAGGGAGAGGAAGGTCCAATTCAGCCCGTCAGCAATGAGACACAAGGAGACCTTTTTGACCTCTAAGGATTTACAAAGGAAGATGATAAAGTCATTCAACCATTTGAGTACATTACACAGCACACGAGGAGGCCATCCAACCTTTCTAAGCTGCTACACAGGGACAGGGAACCATTGGTAATTATCAGGAAATCGACAGTAGGGATTGATGTTTGTTTTCAGTTTGGAAATCTTTAACGTGGTGGAGTTCCTTAGAGATCAGTGAAAGATCAGCAACTATTTCGAACCTGTTAATGATTTGGATAATGGGAATGATTGGATTGGAGCTCAATTAGCTCAGCCACCAAGATATTCATTCAATAAGATGTGAAGTGGAGATAGAGAGTCTGTAATGGGGTAGAGACAGGGAAGGTTATTGTGTAAACCTTTCGCAGAAACTGTATAACCTGGGCTAATGAAGTTTATGCTGTGACAAAAGGGTAAAACAACAGTAAACAACTTAAAAGGAGAGAGATCACACAACTCAGTGGTACAACGGGATTTGTGCATCCTATTACATTCATCACACAAATTTATTATACAAATTGGTAAGTGGTTAGGAAAGTATGTAGAATTATTCTATTCCATGCAAAGGCTATCAGAATAGCCTTTTTTTTTTTACTGCATCTGTACAGGGGCTGCCTGAGGCCACTTCTGATGTATTGCATGTAGTGATGATTCCCTAAACTGAAAAATAAATATACTAAATTGATTTTGAAGTTTTGTAAAGATGTACATATTCCTGGAAAGAAGGCCTTATTCTGTCATAAAGCACAGAAACAGACCTTTCCATTCACCTTGTCCATTACGTCCTGATGTCCTCAACTAATCTCGTCCCATTTGCCAGCACTTGGCCCATAACCCTTCCTATTCAAGTACCCATTCAACTGGCTTTTACATGTTGTAATTTTCCCAGCCACCAACACTTCCTTTGCCAGTTCATTCCATACACTCCGTGAAAAGATTACCACTCTTATTTCTTTTAAATCTTTCTCCCTCACCTTCAATCTATGTGCCCTAGTTTTGGACTCCCTCAACCTCAGACAATGTCCTTGGGTATTCATGATTTCCATGCCCCTCATAATTTTATAAACCTCTACAAAGCCAGAGCACTTCAGGTTTGAGAATGAGAGATTTTCATACTGAACCATATAAGATCTTGAGGAGAGTGCATCAGGTGCTTGGCTGATTGACATTTCCTCTGGTGTGGGAACTAGAACTAAGGATTCAAATTTAAGAGAACAATGTATTCATTTAGACACAGATAGTCCAAAGACATGGATTTATTGGACAAAATTATGAGGACACATACAAACGCATCTTCAAATTATAGCTTATAAATTTCTCCTACATGGATCAGGGAACAGGGACGGAGTCATACAATCCAGAACATATTCAAGGAGGCTTCACTTGGTCCAATTAGGTGGTCAGATAACATTATTGTATGATTCATTTAAAAGTTGGAGAAGATGCAACCTGCTAGAGAAGTCACGGCTTATTGTTTCCTTTGTTTCCTTGTTCCTTCTCACAGACACATATGAGTGGTGAAAACTCATCAGGCATCTTTAGCACTCTTGAAGGATTCTTATTGAGAAATCATTGGAATCTCCACACTGCCAGAAGCAAAGGGAATTCATCCAAATTCAAATGTTCCAGTAAGGAATCCGATTGATAGCAGCTTGCGTGAACAGAATGACCTCAGATGCAGAATAAATTTAATATTTCCTTTTGTCTTGAATTTAACTTTTGCTACAAAAATCTCTTTCAAGCTGATATTCTGCAGAGAGTTTTTCTGTTTGTCTTTATGCATGTGTATGTGTGTGTCTGCGTGCACTTGTGTGTGTGACACCGTGAGTGTCTCAGTGTATGTGCCTGTGTATGTGTGTGTTTCTGTATACACAAACTGCGTCTCAGTATACATTGAAAGATAAATGTTAATGTACATATTTGTCCACACTGCTTGTCAAGTATCTTTCCATTAGGTTGAGTAAGTTTACTCTGGTAAATTAATTTTCCAAATTTAAGTTATTTACCTGACTTGTCCCTAAAAAAAGAACCTGACCGAGTCTGAGAACTACATCATTGATTATATCACTAACCTAGCTCTATTTAAAATGTCATGACCAATGGAGGAGGGGGACTATAAAATGAAACAGAGACCTTTCCAGCCCCAGTCTGAACAGGAATGAGGAGAAATTAACAAAGGGCTGTTTGAGTGGGAATGGTCTTCCCCAGAAGTTTGTGGTGCTTGTGTGTTTGCATTTATTGAAAGCCATGCTACTTGGATATTGGATGGTAAAGGACAATGAACTACAAAAAGGAAAGTGAGGCAGAAGCCACAATCTGATCAGCCACAATCTTAGTGCCTGGTGGAGAAGGCTCCAAGTGTCTAATGATCAACCCTTCTCCTCAGTCCCTAGTTCCTATGTTCGATTGAACCTCTCAAACCTGCTGGATAGGAACAGTTGGAGACCATTTACCCCAATAACCTGGTGCACAGTAACAGCGGAAATCATTCAGCAGATGAAGACGGTCACACACATGTTGACATGGCGTTGGAAAATATTCATGGGAAAAGAAAGGATAGGCTACGGTGTGAAACATCTCACTCCTCTGTCTTTGCAGAACTGCCTTCATTTGTTGGTCATGTTGCCGATCCAGATTCACTGTAAATACAGCGCCCATACCTCACCCAGAGATGGCCCACAAAATCATCTCGTCTCTCTGACTGCAACATTCAATTCCAGAACTTCCAGAAAAATAACTTACCAATAACAGAATGAGAGAACGTCAGATACACGAATAGGTCATTCAGCCCATCTGGCCTGTCTTTCCCTTCAATATGATCAGAGCTAATCTGCAAAAGCCTCAACTCTTCTTTTATGCTCAATCCCTGCAGCCCGCAACATCCTGATGCCTCATATATCCATTGTACCCCTTTCTAAACATCTTAGTGATCGAGCTCCCCTATCTCTCTGGAATACAGAAGTCCCAATAGTCACTACCCTCTGTGAGAAGGAAACGCTGCTCACAAAGACACATGAATAAAAGATATGAACACACGGTAAGAGTAACTGGCCCCGATATCAAGGCAGGATTTCAAGGAACCCGATCAGAATTGAATGCAATGGGAATGAGTCGTAAACTCCCCACTGGTTAGATCCATTCGGGGACAATGGAAGATATTTGTGGTTGGTGAGGATCAATCATCTCTGTCACAGGATATCTCAGGGCGCATCTTCAAGGTAGCTTTCTTCAGCTGCTTCAACGTCTTTCCCACATCATACGGTCAGATGCGGGAGATGTTCACTGAAGACTGTTAAGAATAATTTGTCACCTGTCCACTGCTGAAGCAGTCCGCATCCATGTGCAGCAAGACCTGGATCGCATCTAAACTGTGTTGCGAAAGTGAAGGTAACATTCATGCAACAGTCCTACTAGAAATTTCTCTTTCCCACAGTTAAGTAAGAGGATCTCATTCAGCACCTCAAGCTGGTTGCAACGGAATGTATTCAACCCAGTGAAACTATTGGTCAAGAATAGGGATAACCCGTTCAGTCCCTCCTACCTATTACACAAGGAGGGAAGGAGTGTAGACAGCACATCGAGGTGTTAAACAGGAGCCAGGAGTTGCCAAGTCAGGTCTTTGAGTCTCTTCCATGTGACCAGGAAGAGGTCATCAGCCTGTCAAGTCAATTATGTAGAAATAGTAAGATGTCATTGATGCCCCAACATGACAAACAGTGAAGCAGAGACTACACAGATAAATTGCTCTATGTTGTTCCTCCTGGATCCATTGTGAGCGGTACACATGTTACTTTAACTTGGTTTACAGAAGGTGAGAAGGGAAAGTGGATGGTTCGTGCCATGTCTCAACGAAATAGCTTCTGTCTCTGAGAAGACAGACTGGTGTTTCGATGAAGATTAGAAACTGGTGGGAATGGCTTAATCTTTCAGAAGTAGGGTGTTGTGGCTGCTGACAGATTTGTGAATAGTGCAGGTTCATACACCAACTGCATATTGAGACAGCGAGAGTTCATTCAGAGCCTGGAGCTACCTCTCAACCAACATGGGGGCTCCAGGCAGGTATGTGAACTATTGGGAATCAAATATCATGGAAAAATTTAATATTTCACCTGACCACTGTCTTTGTCTTGACAATATGAGTGTTAGTGCCTAATCTAAATAGTGTAAAAGCCTGTTATTCGCTCTCAGCGCCACGGATTAAACACTCATTTTCCTCACGTTTTCCTCACGGTACCATCATCCCAGGAAAAAGTCTGGTGAAACTATTTTGCACTGTCTCAGTCGCAGTGAAATCATTCCTTATAAAGGAGAGAGAATCTGTACTCAGTGGCCTAAATACTGTCCAAGCAACACGCTACAACTGCAGGAAGATGAATTTACTTCAACACTTGAATCATTTTTTAATGAAGGACAACATACCATTTACTGTCCTGATTCCTTGCTGGGTCATGTGAATTGTGTAAGTGATAACTGCAGTTCCCAATCTCTCATTTTCTAATAAATTCAAAATGAAACCGACTGTATTTGTTGCTCACGTTCAATTCATTTCTTTGCCGTGTGAGCAGCTGTGCTCCAAGCACTGATACATGGGCTATCCGATGAGCAATGACCTTTAGTCCAGAGCAGAATCTTACTCTCTGTATTCTCCCCATTATCCAATTCTCAATCCCTGTAGCATATTCACCCCTTACACAAGGACTTTAACGTTTTTCACTTACCTGTCAAAAGCCTCCTGAAAATACAAATACACTGTTTCCATTGGTTCTCATTTGTCTCAAGTGGCTTATCAAAAACGATTTCCGGGGATCCAAGATGGCGGCGACCCAGCAAGTCTGAGTCTACAGTGCTCCTCCCAAGACTTCGGCAAAGTGGGTCACCCACCCCCACCACACTCACCAAATTATTCAAAATTGCTTTTACTTAATGTATTTTGTTGTTTAGTATTGAATTTAAACAATTTAATCTTCCGTAAAAATAACTAGATGGAAGGGAGCCCGCAGCTCTCAGCAAGCAGGAACCCCTCCCCCTCCCCCTCCCTCTCCAGCTGCGGCAGAGGCATCCGCAGCCGCCCCGGGGGAATTACCTACGGTGGCGAGCCTTGTGGAAATCATCTTCAAACTGGATGCGAAGATCGACGCTTTTATTGAAGAATCCCGAAGTCGATGGGACTCATTCTCGGCAGCGCTGCAAAAGCACGACCCAGACATTAAGGAAATCGAGCGCCGAGTCGGAGGGGCGGAGCTAAAGGCCGCGACGTCCGAAACTAAGGCGCAATCGGCCGTGGATCAGGTCTGGAATGGAGGTCGTCGAAAAATATTCGTTTGCTGGGCCTTCCCGAACGGGAAGAGGAAGGCCAGCCTACAGTGTTTCTCGAACAGTGGCTACCACAGCTTTTAAATCTCGACCCTGGATAAGGGTAGAATGGGCCTACCGGGTGGCAATATGCGGGCCTGGCTCGAACCAGCGCCCCCGCCAGGTCCTGTTCCGGCTGCAGAGCTATAAGGAGAGACAGATACTCCTCGAAGCCTCCAGAAATCATGAAAAAGATCCCCAAACCATGATCTATAAAGGATCGAAGATCATGTTATTCCAGGAGTTTTCCCCAGCTCTGGTACAAAAGAGGAAGGCATTCGATGAGGCGAAGAAGTGTTTAAGGGACTTAAGTATTCAGTACTCCTTATGCTACCCAGCGATGCTACGCTTTAACCATGAAGGATCGGTGTATAACTTCGGATCGCCGGAAAAGGCCAAGGAATTTTTGGACTCTCTTAGATAAATTGTGATAGATAATTGATGTTGATTTGCCTTCCCCCCCATTCCGGTTTATATCCCCCTTTTTAAATATATTCATACCCTTTGTTTACCTTACTGTTTAATATTATCTTGGTGGGTGGGGAGAGGGATTTATTTATTTGTTCTCTACTTAACGATTTCCCCCCCCCCCTTGGTTTTTAAAATTATTATATATATATATATATATATATATATATATAGAGAGAGAGAGAGAGAGAGAGAGAGAGAGAGAGAGAGAGAGAGAGAGAGAAAGAATTAACATTACTAAATATATCCAGGTGTTGGTGTGGGTGGGGGCATGGGGGTAGGGTGCTCACTGTTAACTCTAGCTTTGTAGTATATTGCCATTGTTCTTCATCCTATTGAGGAGCACCTGGATCAATGGTGGGGCACTGGTTGGGAGAGGATACCATGGACTTTTGGAAAGGAAGTGATACCCCCTGGGAACAAGGGGGAGAATTTCCATTTAAATACGTTTTATATTTTTTAAATCTCGAAATAGTTTTTTATTATACTGTTGTGAGTGTATTAGAAAACCTTTAATTTTGTGAATTTTATATGCTCTATGCTCGGGAAGTTCTGGATAGGGTTTCCCCTCCCGAGGGGTCTCGGATATACCCGAACGATTATGGTTGAGAAGTCGGTTAAGTGGTGCACCTGGAATGTCAAGGGGTGTAATTCGCCAGTCAAAAGGAAGAAAATATTATCAAATCTCAAGAAAGACAGGGTTTACATAGCTCTCCTGCAGGAGACACAATTACTGGGTAAAGAACAGCTGAAATTACAACAGTTTTGGATTTGATCAGGCCTTTTTTGCTTCTTTAACTCAAAAAGTAGGGGAGTTGTTATTGTTATTCGGAAGAATTTCCCTTTCAAACTCCTAAATCAGACAAAAGACGAATCTGGATGATATATTCTGATTAAAGATGGAAATGTGTTGCTGGAGAAGCGCAGCAGATCAGGCAGCATCTAGGGAACAGGAGAATCGACGTTTCGGGCATTAGCCCTTCTTCAGGAATGAGGAAAGTTTGTCCAGCAGGCTAAGATAAAAGATAGGGAGGAGGGACTTGGGGGAGGGGCGTCGGAAATGTGATAGGTGGAAAAAGGTCAAGGTGAGGGTGATAGGACAGATTGGGGTGGGGGCGGAGAGGTCGGGAAGAAGATTGCAGGTTAGGAAGGCGGTGCTGAATTTGATGGATTTGACTGAGACAGGCTGGGGGGAGGGGAAATGAGGAAACCGGTGAAATCCGAGCTCATCCCTTGTGGTTGGAGGGTTCCTAGCCGGAAGATGAGGCGTTCTTCCTCCAACCGTCGTTTCGCTGTGGTCTGACGATGGAGGAGTCCAAAGACCTGCATATCCTTGGTGGAGTTGGAGGGGGAATTGGAATGTTGAGCTACAGGGTGGTTGGGTTGGTTGGTCCGGGTGTCCCAGAGGTGCTCTCTGAAACGCTCCGCAAGTAGGCGGTCTGTCTACACAATATAGAGGAGGCCACATCGGGTACAGAGGATGCAATAGATGATATGTGTGGAGGTACAGGTGAATCTGTGGCGGATATGGAAGTTTCCTTTGGGGCCTTGGAGGGAGGTGAGAGGGGGGGTGTGGGCGCAAGTCTTGCACCTCCTGCGGTTGCAGGGGAAGGTGCCGGGAGTGGAGGTTGGGTTGGTGGGGGGTGTGGATCTGACGAGGGAGTCACGGAGGGAGTGGTCTTTACGGAATGCTGATAGGGGAGGGGAGGGAAATATATCCTTGGTGGTGGGGTCCGTTTGGAGGTGGCGGAAATGACGGCGGATGATGCGCTGTACATGGAGGTTAGTGGGGTGGTAGGTGAGGACCAGTGGGGTTCTGTCCTGGTGGCGGTTGGAGGGGCGGGTTCAAGGGCGGAGGATCGGGAAGTGGAAGAGATGCGGTGGAGGGCATCGTCGATCATGTCGGGGGGGAAATTGCGGTCCTTGAAGAAGGAGGCCATCTGTGATGTGCGTTTTTGGAACTGGTCCTCCTGGGAGCAGATGCGGCGGAGTCGAAGGAATTGGGAGAATGGGATGGCGTTTTTGCAGGGGGCAGGATGGGAGGAGGTGTAGTCCAGGTAGCTGTGGGAGTCGATCGGTTTGTAGTAGAAACCACAACCACAAGGGATGAACTCGAATTTCACCAGTTTCCTCATTTCCCCTCCCCCCAGCCTGTCTCAGTCAAATCCATCAAATTCAGCACCGCCTCCCTAACCTGCAATCTTCTTCCCGACCTCTCCGCCCCCACCCCAATCTGTCCTATCACCCTCACCTTGACCTTTTTCCACCTATCACATTTCCGACGCCCCTCCCCCAAGTCCCTCCTCCCTATCTTTTATCTTAGCCTGCTGGACAAACTTTCCTCATTCCTGAAGAAGGGCTAATGCCCGAAACGTCGATTCTCCTGTTCCCTAGATGCTGCCTGATCTGCTGCGCTTCTCCAGCAACACATTTCCATCTCTGATCTCCAGCATCCGCAGACCTCATTTTCTATTCTGATTAAAGCCCTTATAAATGGTGAGGAATATGGGATTTTAAATTTCTATTGCCCCCCAGCACATCCTTTAAATTTATAACGGAAGCCTTCTCAAAATTGATGGCTCTTGATGGCGAGGAACAATGAGACATTCCCTCCATATTGGCGCATGGACCACTTCTGGATGAAAGATAGTGAATTTGTAAGGTACTTCTCTGAAGAATTTAAAACTTTTTTAGAAATTAATTTAGGTACGGCTAGCAACCCATCAATGATGTGGGAGACCATAAAAGCTTACGTGCGAGGTTTGATCATCTCATACTCAGCGACCCAGAAGAGATTAATCGAGAACAACAGCGTCTGCTCGAAGTTCGCTTAAAAGTGGCTGAAACAGCATACGCTGATAAACCATCTATTATAAAATTGCAAAGCATTACGGCCCTTAGGACAGCTCTAAACACCACGCTTATCCAAGCGGCTAAGAGGGAAAAAGTATTTGCAAAACAAAGGTTATATGAATTTGGCGATAAACCGGGTAGATATTTAACATTTCTTGCAAAGAAAAAGAAGGGCCCTCAAACTATCATGTCTATCAAGGAAAGTACGGGTAATTTGACTCATGATCCTAAAAGGATGAACGCAATCTTTAGAAAATTATATTCTGATTTATATAAATCGCAGGATTGTGAGGATAGGACTAGGAGAATGCAATCATTTTTTTTAAATATTGACCTTTCCGGACCTAACTCCGGAACAGGTATCGGCCTTGAATGCTCCCCTAAGAATCCAAGAAATACTTGACGCAATCAGGCAACTTCAGAGCGGTAAGGCACCTGGCCCAGATGGCTTTCAAGCTGAATTCTATAAAGAATTTACAGGAATATTGGCTGGTCCACTTATGGACATGTATAACTACGCATACAGTCAGGGCTTTCTCCCGCCTTCATTGAAAGAGGCAAATATCCCTCTTATCCTTAAAGAAGGAAAGGACCCAGACGATTGTGCATCATGCAGACCAGTATCCTTGCTAAATGTAGATTTTGAAATCCTTTCTAAAACGTTAGCGTTGAGGCTAGAAAGGGTATTACCACATATCATAAAGGAGGATCAGACGGGATTTATTAAGGGCTGTCGACCATCTAATAATATTAGAAGGGCTTTGAATATGATTCAAGCTTGCCATCAGGGAAAAATACCAGGAGTAGTAGTCTCATTAGACGCGGAAAAGGCATTCAATAGGGTTGAATGGTCATATTTGTTTTACACATTGGAGAGGTTTGGCGTTGGAAAGGTGATAACCAAATGGGTCTCAACATTGTATAGTGATCCCAAAGCAGTTGTGGGTACCAATGCACTAGGTTGGGATAGCTTCAGTGTGGGTAGGGGCTGCCGTCAGTGATGTCCTCTTTCGCCATTGTTATTTATGCTAATAATTGAGCCACTAGCAGAAGCTATACGGGCTGACCCTAATATAACAGCCCCGAGGATTGGTACAGATATACATAAAATTACCTTTTATGCAGATGATGTTCTTCTGTTCCTCAGTAATCCTCTGATGTCCGTACCTTGCCTAATCCAAGTTATTAATACATTTATGCATTCTCAGGCTATAAAATTAATTTCTCAAAATCGGAGGCTATGCCAATGGGTGGCCTTGCTATGATACCCCACTTAGTGGACTGATCCCACTTTCCCTTTCGGTGGTCCCTAGAGGGTTTCTTATATTTAGGCATTTTTATTATCCCAGTATTTGTTCAGTTATACAAGGCTAACTTTGTGCATTTACTGGAAAGGATAAGGCATTTTGGGAAGATTTTCTCTTCCTTCCTCTGTGGAGACAGAACCAACATATTCACCTCACCGGACGGAGATGGCCTCTGTCACCTTGTGAGTACATGAGAGGATCGCACGCTGGCAAAATGGATGCTTCACCCACTCCTGCCTGGAAAGATCCAGAGTCAAAACAGTTGCTGGACATTTCGAGTACATTCCTCTCCCTGGTGTGAGACTACAGATTATGCTGGAGGAGGTTTCACAGCTCTGTGACCTCCTCATTGTTGAAATTAACTGGATTCACACTTTGCACATGGAAACCGTTCAACATTGGGAAATATTTGTGGAAATCTCAGAAAGGATAGTGTCCTGCTCCTTCCTATGCAATCTCTGCAGACCCAGACTCTCTCCAAAATGCAGTGCCCAAACCTTGTCCAGAGTGGGGACACCAGACCCCCAGATTTCCCTAAGTCATTGTAGTAGTTGACGACACAAACCCAAGAAAACAATGCAGAGAACCTCCCCTCATTTTCCAGTGACGGGTGCAAGTCAAATCTCTGTATACACGTCACACCCACTCAGAGTTAAGAAATGGTTTTTTCTTCTCAGTTTCTATTCCTGGCTGAAAAACCATTGCAGCTCTGCACAGTCCCCGTGAGCTAAAATACTACTGGTTCTGTTCTCCATTGAAGTAGTTGACAATGTAACTGAAAAACTTTCTGTATCTCAGTCACAATAACAGTAACGCTACCATTACCAGTGGAGATACTGGGATTGCGATGGTCTAGGGCTATTATCTCCAGACTATTAATCCAGGGCCCAGCGAACGACTCAAATCTGGACTTGAATCCCGCCTCATCAGAGTATGGAATTTGAATTCAATGGAGTATATGGGTTAACAATCTAACGAAAGATTGTCAATTGTTAAATAAAAACAAACACCTGGCCCACTTGTGTCCTTCGTGGAAGGAAATCTGTTATCCTCACGTGGCCAGACCTACATGTGACACCAGACGCAAAGCAATATGATTGACTCTCAACTGACCTTCGAAACGGCCAATCCATCCATTCAGTTATATCACAAGGTCTCAAAGAAATGAAACTAGACAGATCTAAGCACTGGCAGACTACAACATGTGGACTGCTATGGTTCAAGAAGGCAACTCACCAACAAATTCTCATGGGCAATCCGGAAAGGGAAATATATACTGGCCCAGCCAGTTACACCCATGCCGCATTAATGAATTAAAGAAGATGACCACACTCAGGAAAGAGAGACAGAGGGGACAAAAAGTATGGAATGTACAAAGACCTTGTTCATTAAAACCCCTGGATTAATGAGCCAGGGACAGAATGAAAATAACATTAGTTAGGAGACAGAAAGGAATCTGAACAGTGGTTGTGGAGATTTGAGGGGAATACAACGATATTTCCATCGTCACCATCACGCCTTCTGGCAGACAGAATGAAATGCAACGCAATGCAACGATACTTATTGCATTTGGGCAAGAGAATGCTGATTGCTGTTATGGTTCTGTGCGTCAGGGATTAGCATTACATTTTCACAGGGCGATTCCAACCTCAGGCAAAGTTCTGTGTGGAGTTTGCATATTGTCGCCACGTCTGCATTTGTTTCATCCCACAGTTCAAAGATATGCAGAATAGGTGAAATAGCCAAGCTAATCTTCTCATTGTGTTCACCGATGTGTAGGTTAGGCACAATAGTGAGGGGTCAATATTGGGGGGTAGAAGAATGGGCCTGGTCAAGTTACTCTTCCAAGGAGCTGTTTCCACATTATATGCATTTGATGAATGCGAACAGGGCAATTTAAAATGGAAAAAATAGTATGCTACATAAGTTTTTTAATCACTGGATATGCAGTTCGACAGGGTTGTGCACAGAAAGAACATAAAACATTCCCCTGCAGTACACACCCTTCGGCCCTCGATGTTTGGCCAACCTATGAAACCAATCTGAAGTCCATCTAAACGACACTACTCCATTTTACATCCATATGCGATGCTGGATCCTGTGGCTGCTAGACTGCACTGCAGCAGGTTTTGCTGGAATCAATAAAAGGGAAACCTATAATTGTAATCTTTCTGCCTGCTGCAGATACACCCCTCCATTTCAGACATCGGTAAGGATGGTCACTACGCAGTCCTTATGGGGAGCAAGAGCTATCTTCACATTTTGCAGACCCTCCACACAATGATATGTACTGAATGGTACAGACTTTAAAAAGGTTGAACAACTAATGGTGAGGCATCCTTGAGGCACAATGGCCCATCGGCGGCGGCAGCACCATCATATTCTGTACAACTCATACAGTCTGCAACATCCTGGACCGACATACCTCCCACTGTACAGTAACCATCACGGCCTGACATACCTCCCACTGTACAGTAACCATCACGGTCCGACATACCTCCCACTGTACAGTAACCATCACGGCCCAACATACCTCCCACTGTACAGTAACCATCACGGCCCAACATACCTCCCACTGTACAGTAACCATCACGGCCCAACATACCTCCCACTGTACAGTAACCATCACGGCCCAACATACCTCCCACTGTACAGTAACTGTCACGGCCCGGCATACATCCCACTGTACAGTAACCATCACGGCCCAACATACCTCCCACTTTACAGTAACCGTCACGGCCCGACTTACCTCCCACTGAACAGTTAACATCACGGTCTGACAAAACTCCCACTGTTCAATAAACATCACGGCCCAACATACCTCCCACTGTACAGTTACCATCACGGCCCGACATAACTCCCATTCTACAGTAACCGTCACGGCCCGACATAAAGACCTCTGTACAGTAAGCATCACGTCCCGACATACTTTCCACTGTACAGTAACCATCACAGTCGGACATACCACCTTCCTTCTGTACAGTTACTATCCCGGCCAGGACATAACTCCAACTGTACAGTAACCATAACGACCCGACATACCTCCCACTGTACAGGAACCATCACGGCCTGACATACATCCCACTGTACACTAACCATAACGGCCCGACATACCTCCCACTGTACAGCAACCATCACGGATTGGACATTCCTCCCACTGTACAGTAACCATCACGGCCCGACATACCTCCCACTGTACAGTAACCATCACGGCCCGACATACCTCCCACTGTAAAGGAACCATCACGGCCCGACATACCTCCCACTGTACAGTAACCATCACGGCCCGACATACCTCCCACTGTACAGTAACCATCACACCCCAACATACCTCCCACTGTACAGTAACCGTCACGGCCCGACATACCTCCAACAGTACAGTAACCATCACACCCCAAAATACATCTCACTGTACAGTAACCATCACGGCCCGACATACCTCTCACTGTACAGTAACCATCACAGCCCAACATACCTCACACTGTACAGTAACCATCACGGCCCAACATACCTCCCACTGTACAGTAACCATCACGGCCTGACATACTTCCCACTATACAGTAACCATCACACCCCAACATACCTCCCACTGTACAGTAACCATCACGGCCTGACATACCTCCCACTGTACAGTAACCATCACGGCCCAACATACCTCCCACTGTACAGTAACCATCACGGCCTGGCATACCTCCCACTGTACAGTAACCATCACGGCCTGACATACCTCCCACTGTACAGTAACCATCACACCCTGACATACCTCTCACTGTACAGTAACCATCACAGCCTGACATACCTCCCACTGTACAGTAACCATCACGGCCCAACATACCTCCCACTGTACAGTAACCATCACGGCCTGACATAGCTCCCACTGTACAGTAACCATCACGGCCCAACATACCTCCCACTGTACAGTAACCATCACGGCCCGACATACCTCCCACTGTACAGTAACCATCACGGCCCGACATACCTCCCACTGTACACTAACCATAACGGCCCGACATACCTCCCACTATACAGTAACCATCACACCCCAACATACCTCCCACTGTACAGTAACCGTCACGGCCTGACATATCTCCCAATGTACAGTAACCATCACAGCCTGACATACCCCCCACTGTACAGTAACCGTCACAGCCTGACATACCTCCCACTGTACAGTAACCATCACAGCCTGACATACCTCCCTCTGTATAGTAACCGTCATGACCCAACATTCCTCACAGTCCACGGGAGCCATCAAATGTTTAGCACTGCTCCCTCACAGCGCCAAGGCCCTCGGTTCAATTCTGGCCTTGGGTACCAAACTGTGTGGAGTGTGCACATTCCCCCTGTGTCTACATGGGTATCCTACGACAGTCCAAAGATGTGCAGTTCAGGTGAATTGGCGACGTTAAATTGCGAATTGTTTTAGTCATAGGGAAATGGGTGTGGGTGGGTTACTCTCCAGAGTGTTGACGTGGACTGGTTAGGCCGAAGGGTCTGTTTCCGCACTGTAAGGAATCTAATCTACTCTCCAAGGTTAAAGTCATGAATATAATGCAATAATCACTTTACTGAATGAGTGCAGCTCCAACAGTATTCTAGTATGGACTTATTAGCAACAGGCAACACAGTTGCATGGGGAAAATCACGTCTCACAAACTTGATTGAATGTTTTGAGGAAGTGACAAAATTGATTGATGAGAGTGTGGGGCTGGTTGTTGGCCGTTTGGACCTTAGTAAGACCTTTGATATAGTTTCTTATGGCAGGCTCATACAGAAGGTGAAGGGAATTGGGATCAGCGGTAAGATGGATAGAGAACTGCTTGGCCTCTGAAGACAGAGTAGTGGTGGAACAGTATTTTTGTGACTGGAGATCTGTAAATTGATTGGCGGAGTTGCAGATTGTGAGGATGATTGCCAGAGAATACAGTAGGATATAGGTCAGCTGCAGATTTGGACAGAGAAAACACAAATGTAACTTTGTATGGACAATTGTGGCGTGGTGCATTTTGCAAGGTCTAAGGCAGGAGAGAAGTATAAAGTGGATGGAAAAATACTGATTGCATCAGCATCCGAAGGGATCAAGGTGTACACCATGCAGTTCCCTGAAAGTGGCAACACAGGTTGATAGGGTGATCCAGAAGACTGACGGCTAACTTGCAGACATGCATCAGAGCATGCAGTATGAAAATTAGCAGGCCATATTGCAGCTGTAGGGAAACTTAGTTCGAGGTACATTTAGAATATTGTGTACAGTACTGGTTGCCACACGGTGTTGAAGTGTTGGAGAGGGTATGAAAAAGTTTTACCAAGGATGTTGTCTGGTTTGGAGGGTATTAGCCAGAAGGAGAAATTGAACACACAAGGTTTGTGTGCACCTGGGCATCATTGACTATGGGGCTACTTGATAGATATTTACAAAATTATCAGAGGCATAGATAGAAGGACAGTTAGAGGCTCCCCCCCCCCCCACCCCCAGAGAAGAAATATCAATTTCTCAGGTTTTAGGTAAAAGAGAGCAAGTTCAGGAGATGTGTTAGGTAAGCTTTTTTTTGGTTTTGGACAGAATGTGAAGGTGCCTGAAACGCACTGATAGAGGGGAAGGAGCCAAGATAGCAAAGAGGGATCAGAATGATATAGAGGGTGTCGGAGCAAAAACTTTTGTTTTAACTTTAGAAAGGCATCATGTGTCAGTGCGGGTTTGCTGGGCTGAAGGGCCTGTTCCTGTACTGGACTGTTCTTTAAGACAAGATTTGAGCGCGGGAGTGGCGAGATGCTCACTGAATGATTACTGATGATCAACAACCACATTATTGTGGATTCCCCCCCACCCCAACCACCATCAACTTGCAGCTTCATTTCCTCCCCCACTGTGGGGAAACTCAATATAGAGAATTTGACATGAAAGTCAGACCTGGTACCTGGAGCCTCCATCTCACCGCTCGCTCCTGCAGACTTCTATCCTGAACACCAACGTCTTGGGGGAAAATGCATTAACAGAAGCTGCATGTGTTCTACACCCACCAATGCTGACATCTGACACATGCCAGCTTCACCATGCATTCCCAGCACATCTCCGACCCCCTAACAATACGTTTCTGTACTTCAATGCTGCAGCTCAAGGTGCACTGACAACTCTCATTGCAATGCTGCTACAAGGACACTGTGCTCAGGGACACCCACCCAGCTCATGGGCTGTCCCTCTGGGCTGCTCACTCCATGTTTGTACACACTCACTTTGAGCTGACTTGAATGCTCACAGAATACCTTACCCTGCCCTCAGCAGTGTTTCCCCTCAGCCAGAGCTACCAGGCTCACCCGCCTGCTGTATTGCCTTGGTGTTCAGCACAGACACAAACCCAGGAAGCTTGATATCATTGTCCACAGTCAGTCACGGTGCCCTGCACAGTGAGTCAGGGGGATACTCAGATCCCCATCTGGGAGTTATTAGTCTGCCTCTTGTGGTTGTTAGGGTCAGGATCCGTCCCCTGTGAGGGGGCGAGAAGCAGAATGTTTGGAGCCCCCTATCCCTCTTGGCTCTTTCTGCTCTCGTGTAGGGTGTGGAATTGTTTGTAACAGCTGGTACAGACCGAGAGAAGGTGCTGCATTCAGTGAGAATGGGATAACATCAGCCTTTGTGGGAGGTGGGTGCAGTAACAGAGAGACAGTGAGGGCGAGCTCACAAAGTGCAGATGGTGGTACTTGCCATGGTGGAGTGAAGAAGGTCACTGACCTCCTTCCAACACTGCTGGGCATTCATCCAGCAGGCTGGAACCTCACTGACACAGGGGTCAACCATCAACCAAGCTGGCAGGGTATAGTATCATGGACTCCCCTGCCAGTCCTGGAGGAAGATAATGTCCCTCTCGTGCACCATGCCATCCACCAGAACCTCAGCGGCTTGTTCTCAAAGTGAAGCCCCAGTTTTACCCCCTCTGCCATGTCTTGGGCAGTTTCGGATTGACAATCTAAGAGTGTAATGATTTTTACTAATGGCCCCTGGAGCAGGGAGGCTGGTGCATTCTGGGATATCCAGGCAGTGGGAAGTTGTTATGACGAAGGGGAAAATCATCGTGTTCGTGTCAGTTGAGAAGATAACCACGTGTGCAGGGAGTGTAGTTAATGAGGCAGATTGGGGATGGTATCATGAGAAAATGCACTTCACCTTGTGGAGAGAAACCCTCCATAAATCCTGACTAAAATGAGACTTGACCAAATCATAAGATGTTTTAGGCCTCTGTCTGTCTGAATCAAAGTAGGGATGCAGTGTGAAATATTGGGAGCAACAAACTTGGAGCGGAGAATTACAAAGGAGATTCAAATCCTTAAAAAGGGGTAACACAACGTTCCAGACTGTTAAAAGGAGCAGGGGGAAAATCCCTGCCTTATAGTTACCTACATTATCCAATCCTCATTGGAGGCAGGAATGGTGCTGGAGGCCTGGAGAATGGCTAATACCGCAACTTTGTTTAACGTGGAGCAAGGGACTGATTTAATAGGTCGCGGCTGGAATTCTGAGACAGTGGATAAACGGTCACTGAGGAAGTCCCAGGGACCCCAGGACAGTCGGTCTGGATTTGTGCAATGAAGATCGTGTGTAATTAATCTGACTGTATCGGTCTGAGGCAGTAACCTGTAACCGCGTGTGACTTCTTTGGATTTGACGAGAGATCCCATGGCAGACTGTTTAAAAACAGAAACTATGGGGTCCAGGTGAACGGAGCAAACAACCCAGAGGAGTGCAAGGCAAGGTATTTGGGGACATCAGCAATAGAGAGGAATGTACAATAAATGAGAGTCTGGTCAGTGGGCAGATAAATGAAGGTAGCTGGAAACATTAATTATCTCGTCAATGTAGCAAATGGCACAATTTCCTCTATCAGCCGAAGTGTAGAATTTCACAGCAGGAAACCTATGCTGGAACTGCATAAATAATGAGTTCAGTCACAGCTTGGGGATGGTGTGCAGTTCTGGTCACCCCATCACATGGAAGGATTGAATTGGACTGGAGAGGGTAATTAAAAGATCCGTTACCCTGTGACAGTGGAAGTGCAGTTCTGAGGAAAGATAGGAATGGAGGATGCTGAGAGGAGATTTGATTGGGGTGCTCATGCTGTCAGGGGCCTGGGTAGAGAGGGAAATAACAACTTGTTCCTGTTGGTAAACTGCTTTACCAGTGGTGAATATTTAATGTAATTGGCTGAAATATCAGAAAAGTGGTGAGGAAAGTTGTTATTTCACCCAGAGTATGATTGGGATCTGGGAGTCACACATGGAAGCGGAGTAGAGGCAGAAACTCTCAAAGCATTTTAATAACGTGCCTGGTGAGGAAAGTTGTTATTTCACCCAGAGTATGGTTGGGATCTGGAAGGCACACATGGAAGCGGAGTAGAGGCAGAAACTCTCAAACCATTTTAATAACGTGCCTGGATCTGCAACTGAAGTCCTCCAGTATCCGGGGAGACAGAACAAGGGCTTTAAAAAAACAACATTACCTCTTGTCCAATGCAGACAGTGGACAGATTGATCTTGTCGAAACTGCTATTTTCTGAAGTTTTCAAAGGTTACCAATATCTGATAGAATCAATACGCAGAGATGAGGGTGAGGGCAAGGAGGAGCAGTATGTGAATTGATTAGCATCACAATAATACTGATCCTATCCTTTATACACAATGCTACTTCACTGCGTTGGCCTATTTACCCTTCCTGTAGAAATGGGGAAAACCTTTAATTATCCAGTTCCCAGTCATGGTCACACTGCAGCCCCATCTCCATAATCCCAACTACACCTGACCTGGTTCACCCTGTTTAAAGTTAACATTTCACTGGCCTCGTTGAAAAGTTCCCAGCTTCATTCTTGCCCCATTGAAGGCTGCTCTCAGTCAACTAATGTTTCTCACTCTCAATTTTTGCATAGCATTCTCTATCATCATCCTGAACTTTACAATTAAATGATCGCTGCCCCCCAAAACGTTCCCCTCCTGACAATGGATCCACTCACCCCACCTCTTCCCCAAGGACCAGGTCCAACAGTACCTGCTGTCTTGGGCTGGGCACATACTCCGGCAGTGAGCTCTCCTCCATGTAATCCAGGAACACTCGCCCCTCAGGACGCTGCACCACCAGTAACCCAGTCAATACCTGAATAAATTAAGTTTCTCATTATAACTAATCTGTAATACTGTCTTTGCTCTCAAATGACTCTGCATATTTATTCTCTCCATCGTTTCTTTGGTTGCTGGCTCACAGACTGTACCTCACAGTTTAATTGTACACTTTTTGTTCTGTAGCTCCAGCCAAATTCATTCTGTCCTTGGACGGATCCTCTTTCTCTTGGACTCCTTAACTAACGCTAATCTCAACCAATACTTCTACCTTCATCCTTTCCTTTCCTTTCTATCATTTCAGAATCCCTTATACCCAGCAATATTTAATATCCTGTCCTGCCATTCCTTGAGCCAGCTCTCGGTGATCAGTACATCAGATTTCCACACACCAAACTGCTTCTGTAACTCCGCACACTCCCAGTATTCAGGTCCATGCAGAGTACCTCAGATTAAGGCTTTCTTTCTCACTCCGTCTTCCACTGTTAATCGTGTTGTTGTAAGTTAGTACCAACTGTATCTCCCATTATTTTGAGAATCCTGGTACTCTCCTCTACTATTTCTTTTTGGATCCTAAGCACACACCAAGTTATTTACAATCCCTCCCAAAAATAAAATCCGTAAGAAATTCAGTCCCAGCTCTGTCACGTTAGCCCATCCAGTTTGTACAGTTGCTGTCTTCCCCAGAAGCAGTTCCAATGTCCCAGGAATCTGAAGCCCTTCCTGCTGCACCATCGTTCCAGTCACAGTCTCATCTACCTAAAACTCTGAGTCCTGTTCTCACTTGGACACGGCACTGGGAGTATTCCAGGGATTGCTACATTTGCAGACCGGCTTGCTAACAATCCAACTTGCTCCCTAAATTCTGACTCCCAGACCACGTCACCCTTCCTACCCAGGTCATTCCTACCAACATGGGCATGATCATTGACTGCTCACTGTCCCCCAGACGAATGTTCTGCAGACACAGTGACATTCGTAACCTCACTATCCTGGAATTATAGACACGCTGACACCTTCTTCACTTTCCTGTCTCTCCTGTGACTATTGCCCCTCCCTCCTTCTTCCTTCCCCTCCTGTACAGTCAGGCTGCTTGTGGGGCCACAGACATGACTCTGACTGCCCTCCCTTGAGCAGCCAGCATCTTCATCAGCTTCCAAACTGGGAGATTGAATTGGGAGGGAGACACCAATATATGCTTGTATTCCCTGACTGTTTCTCTCCGATTGCCTAGACCCCAGACCCTTCCTTCTTCCAGGCCGTCATGTCTGCAGGGTGATCTTCTCTGTGTGTATGCTTTCCACTTAATCTCAGCATCACAGATGTCCCATAGTGTCTCTAGCCACTGTCTGAGCTCCATGACCCAGTGTCCATCTAGGACACGAGCAGGGGCTATGACTTCGCAATTAACAGAACATATTTTCCATCTGACAAACATGGCCTAAAATGCATTTTGTCTCGAGTTACTTAATTAATTACTTAGAATGAAGTTATCATCCAGGAAATAACAATATGCTTAAATCCCTTATTCAACTGTGGCTTACTGAGGGTAATTTATTATATTGGCTCACAATTTTACTTCTCCCTCTTATTTCTGTGTTCAACCCTTATTTCAGAAGTTGAAAAAAATTGCTAACTTATAGAAATTAACTGACAATCGCGAATTTATCAGCCAATGAACTTACAGCATTTTCTGTTATGGCTCTTATACTTGTTTCAAACTCAGTGCAGGCAGGTCCCAGCAGCAGAAAGTTATCACTGTGACTCCCAGGTACATGTAACCCTCCAGCTCCAACTGCACTCTGCTCCCTCACAGGGTCACCGTCTCTGTGACTCCCAGGGACGTGGAATCCTCCAGCTCACACTCCACTCTGCTCCCTCACAGGGTCACCGTCTCAGTGACTCCCAGGAACATGCAATCTTCCAGCTCCCACTCCACTCTGCTCCTTCACAGGTTCACTGTCTCTGTGATATCCAGGTATGACTAGGCCTCGATCCTCAGTGCTGATGTATATCCTCTCACTTTGGTGATTCTGTTACTCCCAGGCGTGAGTGAACCTCATGTTCCTGCTTCAAGTAACTCCCTCACACGGTCACTCCCTCTGTGACTCGCTGCTGAATTCACCCCTTCTGCTCTGCTGTTTCTCCAACTCCAAGTCCCAGTCGGCCTCGATCCTCGCTGCTGATTAATATTCTCCAGCTCTGTGGTGCTCTCTCTCAGGTTCTCTCCCTTTGTGACTTCCAGGTAATGGTAGGCCTCAAGCCTCAGCTGAGTTGTATAACATCCCATTGCACACTGGTCCCTCACAGGATCGCCGTTGTGCCTGAAAGATAGTGGAAAAGAGAAGGATTAGACAGAGCAGAGGGTGTTGCAGTGATTGAGGGAGTTGTTGAGGATGGAACAGGTTATCTGGAGAGGTAGGCAGACCTGCAGTGTCTAAAGCAGGTTACTGGAAGATACAGGGAGGGTTGTAGGCACTGAGGGAAGCAAAAGAAGTAGAGAGATGGCGGCTTGTTGGTGATGGAGCCTTGTAGAGTCTAAAGGGATTTTTGTGAGCTGCTTACTGAGATGTGAAGACTTCAACAAATTCAAATTGACAGCCAGGGAGTGTTGATTGGCACTGGAGACTGTTGGATGTTACAGAGTTAGAAGACTCGCAGTAACTGGGGGGTGTGGGGGGGGATGGGGTTACAGATGTTTGAAGCACTCGTGGTGTTCAAGGACCCTCAGAACATAAGGAGGTACAGAGAATGGGAGCATTCTAAATAGTGGGATTGCAGGGGCTGGAAGAGCTAAGATGGATGAGGAGGTTGAAAAGTACCAATTTAGCACAACCAGCCGCTGTAATTCACAGAGATTTAAGGAAGGGAACCTGTGCTGCCATTGAATACAGTTATATGGAGAGTTACAGATACTGAGGAGTTACAAATTCAGAACGGAAGAGGTTATAGGTGATCAGAAGTTTAAATAAGTATAAAGAAATTTGAGAGATCACTAGCACAGATGGCAATGGAAGTGGTGAGACATTCTGATGAACAATAAGAGTTATCGGCAGAGGAGGATGTCACATATACAGGAAGAGCTGCATTGTCTATATGCAGTTATAGATGTGAGGTGTGTTGTAGCGCCTGCTGGAGGGGACACAGATAACAACAGTTCCAATGGCTGGTGCAGTGGTTCAGGAAGGCAGCTCACCACACCTTCTCAGGGACAACTCCAAATCAAAAATATATCCAGCAATGCTCATAACCACGAGTGAATAAATAAATAAAGTATCTACAAGTAGCACTGAGATCACTCAGGCAGGCCCTTTCAGCAGCACTTCACAAACCCGGAACCACTATTCCCTGGAAGAACGGGAGCTCCAGGTGCACGGTAACTTCAGCATTTCCAAGGTGCCCTCCAAGCCACGCTCCATCCTCCTAGCACTGTGCCTGTCCCTACACCTAAAGGATTGCAGTGGGTGAGGAACGTAGCTCACCACCACCTTCTCCAGGCAATTACAAATGGAAAGGTAATGATGGCCAAGCAAGTGATGGCCACATCACATCAATGAATTTGTACAAGGGAAACTCATGGACTGTTCATGGCCCTTTTGCTTCCTCCACACAACCCACATTCCCATCTCATTCTGTGTCAGCAACAAACATGGAAGCAGTAGATTTTGTCCATCCATCAAATGCATCGAATCCCGTTGTGAATAGTTGGGGGTCAAGCACTAATCCATTTATTCCCACTTAGTTTTCTGTTAAAGAATTCCCAATCCATGCCAGTACATTCCCTCCAATCCCACATTTGACAATTTTGCTTATCCACATCTTCAGTGGGACCTTGTTGAAAGGTTTCTGAAAACCCCGACAAACCATTCCTCCCTTTTGTCTACACTGCTTATTCACAGCCAGACAGGAAAACAAACCCAGCAGGGTGTGTGAAATAAAATTTCAGTTTCAGAACAACATGCTTGGCATGGGTAGAGGATTGGCTGATTAGCAGAAGACAGAGTTGGTATAAAGGGGTCATTTTCACGATGGGAACTGGTGACGAGGGGAACTCCGCAGACGTCAGTGTTGGGACCACGCTATGCATGCTATACATTAACAGCCTGGACAAAGGATGTGAGCTAATTTTACACGAAAGAGCCCACAATGAAATGTTTGTCGTATGAGAAGCTGGTGAAGTCTCTGAGTCTGTACTTGATGAATTTTCAGAGGTGGCGGTGGCAGGATCTCATTCAAACTTACAGAATACTGAGGGGCCTAGATGGAGTGGACGGGGTTGGGGAGATGTTTTTACTCCTGGAGAGACCAGGGCTCAAGAGCACGGCTTCAGAGTGAAGGAACAACCCTTTAGAATGGAGATCTGGGGGAATTTATTCAGCCAGAGGGTGATGAATCTGTGGAACGGTTCCTGCCATAGGGAGGGTTATAGATGAGGGTGACATTTACTGGATAGGGTACAAGAGCTGGAGAAGGTTATGGAGATGATTAAATGGATGGAGATACTAGAGGAGCTTAATTGACAGGGTGGGCGATAGTGACGGGAGACTGTTACACAGATAGTGAGTCTTGCAGGAACTGGATTGGGAGAGTCACAGGCACTGGATTGGGATCTACAGGTCGGGAGTAATGCAGGGACCTGATGGATTACACAGATAGGGAGGATTGTGGGGTCTCCACATGTTGAGAGGTTTTCAGGAAGAGGTTACACCGATAAGGAGGAAAGTTGGAGCTGTCGTAGTTTACAGAGTTTGGGATGATTGGAGCTGTTTAATTGTTAGAGGGACATTTTTAGGGTCATTAATATGGAACGCAGAGGGAGAGTTTAGATTTTATTAGATTGCCTACTACAATATTGAATTGGAACTTCGCCCCAACACGTCCACACCAACTCTCCAAAGAGTAATCCACCCAGACCCACTTCCCTCTGAATGATGCACCTAACGCTCGGTCAGTTTAGAATGGCCAATTTATCTGATCTGACACATCTTTGGACTGTGGGAGGAATCCCATGAAGACACGGAGACAATGTGCCAACTCCATACAGACAGTCACGCGAGGCTGGAATTGAACCTGCGTCTCTGGCGTTGTGAGGGAGCAGTGCTCACCAGTGAACCACCCCAAACTGCAGAGCTACACAAAGAGAGAGTATTTGAGGGGCAGGGAGGAGCGCACAGAGATGGGAAGTGTTGTTGCAGCTGGAAAAGGGTCTGGAGGTGTTTACACAGATAAGGAGTCCGGTCAGGATGGGAGATGGTTACAGAGGTCATGTGGTGCTATAGGTCAGGAGGCAGGAATGGGATCTGGCCTGCAGAAGGTTACAGTGAGATCATGTTCTCTTGGGCTTAGGGAAAGTACACAGGTGGGTATTTTGGTCCAGACTGGAGGATTTTACAGAGACAGGATGGACTGTAGTTATTGCGGAAAACTACAGAAATAGAGATTATTGTACTGAGTGTAGGATGAGGTTACTGAGATTGGGCATGTTACCGAGTTTGGAGCAAATTATACACAGGGAGCGTCGTCAGCATTGGAGTAGGTTTCAAATAAACAGCAGGATTATGGGGTGGGGGGTGGGGGAAGGTTACAGAAATTGGAACTTTTCTGGGAATTACAAGCATTCAAGACACTGGCACAGATGGGTTGGCCCGAAAGGTATGTCTCCTTGCTGTATGACTCTATCACACGACAAGAGACAGTGTGAGAGGAGAAATATAGAACAGAAAGACCCCAGATTTTAATACCACCTTCTTAAGGGAGGCCTGCTTTCCCCTCTGTTGTCCTGATCCTCACTAAGACAGCACAGGCCGGCCTGGATTGATAACTGTCAACTTCCTATATTGATATAGGAAGGCTCAGTACAGCAGTGATGAAAGTAAACGAGAGAGTGTGGATTGAGTCTGGGCCCATCATGCTCTGTATTCACCCTTCAACACTATATCTGTGTCATGTCTTGCGGACTAAACTTCGATCGCTTAAATTCGCTCTGCTCTGTTCACTGTGAGTGATCTTACCTCGCTGCAGGATTTATTGAAGAAACCAGATCTCCCTGCACTCTGGCTGACCAACTGTGTTCAATAAGATGATGAATGAAACACCCAGCAATTGGGAGGTTTATTGAGTCAAGAACATCCTGAGTACCTGCAGGAGACAGAGAAATAGACAGAATGGGAAATTAGACTGATACAGTGAGGGTTGCACAGGGAGAATGGCACTGAGCACCACAGAGATCTGGAATATCCCAGTCTCCATCCATGGCCTGTGCTGCTGCGTCTCTCTGGAGTGGAGACTTCTGTTGGCTCAGGATCTGGAGTAACTACAAAAGCTGCAGTCACTGGCAGCAATTAGACTCTCACAGTGACAGATACCACATGGAGTGAGTCTGAGTGATAGTATCAAATTGCAGGAAGGTATCAGGATCAAACCACGATCAAGAAGAAGGGTTTTGATTCATGGTGCACTGGGATCAGTACTCAGGGATGAGGGAGCTATCAGTGGGGCAGGCGATGGGTTAGTGTTACTCTCACTAGACTGTTCATCCAGAATTTAATGACAGTGGCAGGGATACCCACCTGAATGCTCAATATCCTTTCAGGAACGAAATCTGCGATAGGCAGCTGGTCTGACCTACATATGACTCCAGACCCAGAGCAATGGAGTTGACTCTAAACTGCCTTCTCTAATAGTCTCACAAGGCACTCGGCTCAATGGAAGCTCGAGGGTGGGCATGACATGCTGGCCAGCCAGAAACAACAACATCCCATGGAGTGAGTTAAAAACAACACGACTGGGACCAGTGTCCTGGCAAATTATGTCTGTGGGTTTATGGACAGGGCTTTAATTGACAGAGAAGATGCAGGGACAGGGTTCAGGTGAAAGGAGCTTTCCAAATCCAAAGAGAAAATGTGACGCATCAGAACAGCATGGGGATGTGGCTGAAGACAAGCAGAAAGGAACAGGAAGAGACATAGTTTAACTAAAACTGTACATCAGTGAATTAGGCGGTGACAAGACATTCTCTGAAAAAGTGAATGACAATGTTTTTTTTGGAATGGACAAAGTATCTGCAATAAGGTAATAGACTTGTGACACAGAGATAAATAAGATTTAGTCACCAGGAAGATGTGGTTAGAGGAGAAGCAAAAGGCAGAACATAAATATTGAATTGTACCCATCCTTGAGTGGTCTCAGGGAGTGCAGGATGGGTAACCCTGACAGTAATGGGTAACAAAGGCATTACAGAGAAAGCATTTGGCATCAGATGATGCAGCTGAATCAGCCTGAATGCAGATTATGAGTAACACGTGTCAAAAACACAAGCAGGAGAACAGTTTTTAGGCTGCCTGACAGCATTTCATTGCTCAACACTGTTACATTTTCCAATGAATTCCTGTGTAATGCAAAGGCAATGTGATCATTTCGGGAGACTTCAATCTTTGTCAAAAATGATATTCTCCGAACTCCTCTTCAAGTGTTTGTGTCAATGTTTCTTTGAATAACACATTGTGTAAATGGCCAGGGACGTGACTATCTCAGATCGACCGTTGGGTGAAGAAGCTGAGTGAAGGAGTAATGTCACACTGAGATATCCTCTGGGAAATTGTAGTGTAGTGGAATTCTGTGAGATGATGGATTTTTAAAGTGACCATAAAGCACACGCTACAATCACAACCAAAGCCATTTACATGTGTTTGAGAGGAGAATTGACCAAGGTAAACAGGGGAAACAGTGAAGTGTGTGGCTGGAAATGGACAGTGCAAATCATTTAGTCATAGAGATGTACAGCACAGAAACAGACTCTTCAGTCCATCTCGTTCATGCTGCCCACATACGCGAACATAATTTTGTCTCACTTGCCAGCATTTGGCCCAAATCCCCCTCACCCCTTCCTGTTCGTATACCCATCCAGATGCCTTTTAGATGCAGTAATTGTACCAGCCTCCACCACTTCCTCTAGCAGTTCATTGCATTCACGCATCACCTTCTGCCTGAAAAGGTTGGCCCTTAGATTCCTTTTATATATTTCCCTTCTCACCCTGAACCTAGGCCGTCCGGTTCTGGACTCCACTACCTCAGGGAAAAGACTTGTCTGTTAAACCTATCCATGCCTCTCATGATTGTATAAATCTCTATATGGTCACCGCTCAGCCTCAAGTAGCCCCAGCCCATTCAACCTCTCCCTTTAGCTCAAATCTTCCAATCCTGGCAACATCCTTGTAAATCTTTTCTGAAATCTTGCAATTTATACAACATCGTTCCGATAGGGAGGAGACAAGAGCTGCATGCAATATTCCAAAAATTGCTTATCCAATGTCCTGTACAGCCACAACATGACCTCCTAACTCCTCTACTCAGTGCTCTGATCAGTAAACGCAAGCAGAATAAACACCTTCTTCACTATCCTATTTACCTGGGATTATACTTTCAAGGAACTATGAACCTGGACTCCATGGTCTCTTTGTTCAGTAACACTCCCTAGGACCTTACCACTCAGTGCACCAAGATCATTCTGTTTATCAATGTCCCTCAGTACCCTCACTTCCTTCTTGAATTTGACATGACCTCACACTTGTACAGAATACACTTAATTTGCCATTTCTTTGCACATCTTTCCAACTGATCAGTAACCTCCTGCAACCTTGGATCTCCTTGCTCATTCACCCCAACTCCACCAATTTTCATATCATCTGCAATAATTATCTTTGTGACCTCCTTTCGTTTCAATTGTGTGAGAATGTGTAACGAGACGGCAGAAAATCCCAGCAAGAGCTCACCCATTTAAGATGGAGATGAGGAGGAATGTCTTCACTCAGAGGGTACGGAATCTGTGGGAATTCCTGACTGCAGGGGGCTGTCGAGGCTGTGTAATTAAGAATATTGACAGCAGAGATAGTCAGATGTTAAAGGATTAGGGAAACAAGGGTTTTATGGAAAAGGCAGGAATGTAGAGTTGGAGAGTATCAGGTCAGCCATGATCTGATTGCAGGGCAGAGCATCCTCAATGGGCCAAATGGTCTCATTCTGCTCCGACATCTTATGGTCTTAATTCGAACTCAATATCTGCATTATAACACTATGGGTCTTTCCTCACAAAACTCCTCTAAAATGGGACGATTGTATATTTATTCTTACACAACATTTGAACTCCAATGGACAATTTTGTTGCTGGATCCTTGATATGATGTTATAGAAAACCATCTCGTATACAATCCAGGATTCCATCCATTACAGCCCTGATACTCATTAGTTATCCAGTCGGGATGAAGACCACTGTCACACACAGTTACTGTACTGCCCTTGCTTCAAGTACATTCAGTGTCCTGACTGTAACCATATTGACATTCCCATCACTGGTTGATTCCTTTAAAAGAATTCCAGCCAATGATTGCTGCAGCTGCTTGTTCTTTCCCAGCTCCATCCAAACAGACTCCAAATTTTCATCTTCAGTTCCACGTGCCAACTCATTAATGCATTAACCGCATCCTTTCTTCACAACTTGTTGGATTTTTGCCTATCCTGCCTAGATCCCAACAACCCTTCAATATTCCGTTCCCAGCAATGGTCATTCTGCAGCTACATCTCCAGAATGACGGTCCAGCATATCTGTTCACTGTCATTCCATCTGCCTTATGGCGAATGCAGGGTGTCATTCCTCAGTAGTGGGAGGTTGAACAGATGGATAGAGGTTACAGAGATAGGGAGGCTTACAGGGACTCGAGGATTTTCGAGCTAAATCTGGGCAATAATGTTCATGGGACAAAGGGGTTTGCGGATTGGAGGAATTTACAGAGGTAGAGCGAGCTGGATTAGATTCTGGAGATAGGGATAGGGATGGATATAGGGAGAGGCAGGCAGACTGAGAGGCACAGACAGGGAGTGTTTCAGTAGGAGATTATTGTGTATATTGACAGAGATATGGAAGGTTGTAGTGACTGCTGATGTTTACAGATATAAGAAGGCTTCTAGGTTCTGGAGGCTGCATTGATAAGAAGGCAATGGAGAATGCCAGGTTACTGGGCTGGAGACAGTTACACAAATGGGGAGGGTTGCACAAAATGAAAGAGGTTCCTGTGGTCGGGAGGGTTGGTGGGGAGAGGGTGAAGTTTAAATGGATTAAGATCGAAGATTAGTAGAACAATAAGGAGGTTACGATTTTTTTCAAAGGTAAGGAAGGATTGTAAGAGCTGGAGAAGTTTACCCAGATAGGGATGGATGGAGAGGTTAGAGACAAAACACATTTACATGGAGGGTGGCATTGGTAGGAGGAGCTTACAGGGATAGACAGGGCTCGGCAATTACAGGGATGAAGGAATTTAGTATCGACTGGAGAAGTTTAGGGATTAGGGTGTCAGGGATTGGAGAACCTGACAGAGACAGACAGCGTTGTGTGGATTAGAGAAGGACTACAAATAGAGGAAGGATTATCGGGACTGTAGTATATTACAGAGATCACTAATAGAGTATGTGCCAAGACTGATACCTGGGATCTCCTGTGCAGTCTCAGGGAGTTCCAGTACAGCAGAGGTGACAGCAGGGCCCTCACAAGATGGTGGGAATGAAGCCTAGAATGTTGCTGTTCCTTGCTCAGTATTGTAACTATGTCCTGTGTTCCAGGTCTGAATAAAAATGGCCACTAACTCCACCCTGTGCTGTTTACTATGATTAATCTTACCGGCTGCAGGATTTACTGAAGGCTCCGGATCTCCCTCTCCATCTCTCTCTGGCCGACCAAGCGTCTTCAATGAGGTGATGGATGAGACAGGAGTTAGAAACATCCTGATTACCTGCATGAGACATAAATAGACAGAATGGGAAATTAGACTGATGCAGTGAGGATAACTCATGTAGAGTAGCACTGAGTCTAGCAGAGATCACAAACATCCCAGTCTCCATCCCTGATCTGTACTGTTGCCGATCGGAGGATTCTTTTGGCTACGGATCTGGAGTAGCTGTAAGAGTGAGAGACGCTGACAGAAGCAGCAATTAGACCCGCACAGTGAGGGATACCAAATGGAGAGAGACTGAGTGATATCACCAGATTGCTGGAAGATTTCAGGATCAAACCATGGTGTCAGAAGAAGTGGGTCTGATGCAGTGGGCACTGCTACCAGTACTCAGGGCGGAGTCAGCTATTTTATTGAGATGGTACAGTGCTGGGACCAGTTTCCTGGTCAATCATATGACCAGGACAATGTAGAGTGCTTTAAACTGACACAGTCAAGGAGGGACAGGGCTCAGCTGAAAGGAAATTCCCAATTCCATAGAGAAATGCTCAAATATTGAAACATGGGGCTGTGGCTGAGGAAAAACAGGAAGAAACAGGAAGAGACTTAGTTTAACTGAAACTATACATCAGCAGATAGGTTTGTGACAGGAATTTGTGATTTCAAAAGTGAATTACTATTTCGTAATTTGAATGCACGAAGCATTTGTAATCAGGGATATGCTGATGTGACTGTGATTTCTATCTAATCACTATCAGGGAGACGTGGTCACAGGGGTGAACAAAATGTGGGGCATTAATATTCACGGCTACACAACATTGTGGAAAGTCAGTCAGAGTGGGAAGGAGAATGGGAAACTCTCACCGTTAGGGATAACAATGGGATTATATGTGGCCTCAGATTATCAATCATTAGGAAACCAAATTATGGGTAGTAAGAGTCAGAACACAGAAGGTGAAGGGCAGTGTTAAGGCCCCATTACAGCATTACATTGTGAGGTATGGCATTGGACAGGGAATTATTGGAATTTGCAACAAAGACAGTAGGACAACTGAAAGGGGATTCAACTTCCCTATCTCACCATCTCATTGGCGGTGGGTCACAAACGAGGCTGACTCGCTCCCACTCTCAGGGGAGTCTGTGTGTTGCTGTACAGGCCGATGTGGCCTTCCACACTTGGGGCAGAAGGTGGCCGTGGGATGGGGGTGGGTGGGACGTTGATGTGACAGCGCGCTCCTTGTGCTGTTTTCTCCTGGATTCCCCTTTTTCCCCACATCAGGTGTCCAGCTGCTCGACGCCGTCCCAATGCTCCTCCCCCACTTTGGACTGTCTTGGCTCAGTAATTCCCAGGATTTCCCAGACTTCATTAAGCGATGCACAGAAGACAAAAAAGAAGCCAATGCTTTAGAAATATGGATGTATTTGTTAAAGGGATCGCTATGGGTCTACTAGCAGGAGGAGGGCAGTAGGAAGGGGAAACATTGTCAGGGTTTAATCAGATGATAGGAACAGGGAGAGGTGAATGTGCTGGAGGTGGTGAGAGTGTTACAGAGAGGGGCAAGGGCCTGAACGGTGTTACAAAGCCAGTCCGGATTGCTGCGCTGGAGGGGATTGCAGTGGGAGGGAGGGACACGTATTTTTTATGTATTCATTCATTCGATAAGGATGTCACTGATTGAGTCAGCATTCTTTGCCCCACAGCTAATTTCCCAGAGGGCAGCTCAGAGTCAGCCATATTGCTACGGGTCTGGTGTCACACGTGAGCCATGGTGTCAGATGTCAGTTAACAATGTCAGATGTCCTTCCCTAAAGGACAGACGGGAACCAGTTAAGTTTTTCCAGGTAATCAACACTATTTTTATGGTGGCCTCACTAATGTCCTGTATAGATATAACATGACATGGTATCCCAACTCCTAATCTCAATGCACTGACCAATGAAGTTAAGCATCGCAAACATCTGCTTCACCAACCTGTCAACCTGTGACACCAATTTCAAAGAACCTTGTACCTGCAATTCTGGGTCTCTGACTGTACAAGTCCAGCTCTGGTCAGCTTTATCAGAGTGCAACACTGTGTAATTCTCCACTTGCTATTCCTCAACTCACTGGCCCACTCTCAGATAATCCTCTTCACTGTCCACTTTACCACCACTTCCAGTCTCACTCACAAACTTGCTAACCATGACTCCTGTATTATCCAAACCGTTCATATAAATGATGCACAACAGTGACCCAGCACCGAACCCCATGACACACCGTTGGTCACAGGCCTTCAGTTTGAGCAGCAACTCTCTATGAGCATGCTCTGTCTCTTAACGTCAATCCAATTTTGTTTCCAGTTGGTGAGTGATCCCTGGTTATGAGTTATCTAAACTTATTAACCAGTCTGCCATGCAGAACCTTGTCAAAGGCCTTGATAAAGTTAATGTGGACATCATCCACTGCTTCGCCTTGATCTATCACTTTTCTACCTCCACAAACACTCAGTCCAGTTTGTGACACATGATTTCCCGTGCACAAAGCCATGCTGACCATCGCTGATCCATCCTTGCCTTTCCAAATGCATGATGATCCTTTCTCTCAGAATCAACTCCAACAACTTACCCACCTCTTCCATCAGTCTCACTGGTCTGTAGTCGCTGTTGATGATACAAATATCCCTGTAAGGTGCCCTGTAAATTCCTCCCAAGCTTCTCACAGAGCGCTGGGATACATCTGATCATGTCCCAAGGTTTTATCAACCTTTTTTCATTTTAAACCATCCTGTTCTCCAATGTGAACTCTGCTCAACACATCACTATGTATTTTTCCATGTTCCCGAACTTCCATGTCTTTCTCCAAAGTAAATCAAAATGCAAAATATTTGTTCAGTATCTCCCCCAAAAGCAGTGATTCCACACAGACAGCCTCGTTGACCTTTCAGGGGCCCTATTCTCTCCCGAGCTAATCTTTAGCCCTTGTTGAATCTTATCAAAATGATTCCTAAATTTCAAATATACTTCGACCGCTAGTAGTCTCCCCCACCCTTATCTATTCTGCCATTTATGGTCACACCAAAATATAGAATCCAACAGATTTTTTTAAAATTCCCCTTTTATAAAACCACGCATCGCCCATTGCACAGACTGGGAGTGTTGTACGCAGTGGAGGAGATCACACTGATAGGGATGGCTTTAAAGACGAAACAATGTTGAGTAATAATGGGGCTTGCAGTGGTGACAGCAGGTTTCAGCAAGTTGGAGGATATAGACCTGAAGGAGGTTACACAGACAGAGCATGCTCATGCATGGTTTTAGGGTCTGATGGGGGCTACACAGTAAAGAGGCTGTCGTACCTGGAGGCAGTTACACAGATAGGGACAGTAATAGTGATAGGCAGCATTCACAAAAGCGGGGAGGATTGTAGGGTCTGCAGGGCACTCCAGACATGAGACGAGTTGTATCAACTTGATGATGAACACAGGCAGGGAGGGTTGAGAGGTTTGGAGTAGGTCACCATGATCGGCAGGGGCAAGAAGACTGGAGATGTTATCGAATTGCAGAAGTTTCAAATCACTGTAGGCAGTCAGAGATCATGAGAGAGTGACAATGTCTGCTGAAGTTTAGATTAGATTAGATTACATTACAATGTGGAAACAGGCCCTTCGGCCCAACAAGTCCACACCGACCCGCCGAAGCGCAACACACCCATACCCCTACATTTACCGCTTACCTAACACTACGGGCAATTTAGCATGGCCAATTCACCTGACCTGCACATCTTTGGATTGTGGGAGGAAACCGGAGCACCCGGAGGAAACCCACGCAGACGCGGGGAGAATGTGCAAACTCCACAAAGTCAGTCGCCTGAGGCGGGAATTGAACCCGGGTCTCTGGCGCTGTGAGGCAGCTGTGCTAACCACTGTGCCACCGTGCTGCCTACTAAGATCTGGAGGATTGCAGATCTGGAGGATTGCAAGGACATGATGATGTTGTACATGGAAGTAGGGTTGTCGGAACTGAAGCTGGGAACAGAGATAGAGGGATCAGTAGGGGATTAGAGATATGGTGGGTAGTGCTCTCTGGTGGAAGTTCCACATAGAGGGATGATTTGGGGAACTGCAGGACCCTGCAGAGATGTGGAGAGCTGGAGGGATTTCACTGAGCAAAGAAGATTGGGAGAGGTGGAGCAACATAAGGATGTTGTTAGGTTGGGGAGGTTTACACAGACAGGGATGGTTTAGGGAACGGAGCAGATGACAGAGGTAAAGATGGTTGTACAGACGGGAAGAACATACAGACTTATGGAGGGTAGCCGTGACAGTAGATGTTTATAGATACAGGAAGGTTTAGGTTCTGCAGGTTATTTAGACATGGAGGATGTGGAATCAGACAGATTTTCCAGGAGATAACAAGGGCAATTTTGGTTGGAGACAGTTTCACAGATAAGGGAACATTACTAATCTCCTACAGTTGGTCAAAGTGGGAAGTGTTGTCGGGGACGGTGCCATTTACACAGATAGGGGTGTAAGAGCTGGAGAAGGTTATAGAGATGGGCAGATAGATAGAGAGACTGGAGGAGCTTGTATTGATAGGGTGAGTGCTGGCGACGGTTGGATGTCACACAGATAGGGAATCTTATAGGAGCTGGATTGGGAGAGTCACAGGCATTGGAGTGGGTTCTACAGATCGGAATGCTGCAGGGACCTGAGAGGATTGTAGGGTCTTCACAGATTGATTGTGTCAATCAGTCTGGTGAGATAGGTGAGGTAGATATGGAAAGCTTAAATCCAATGTATACCATCTTCATTTTCCAGACCGGAACTTCAATATCCCTCATAAGCCACAAATCCTTAAACCTGCCAGCTGTTCCCCTCACTCGAACAGGGACAAATTTGTCCTGGATTCTTAATATCATACTTTTAAAAGGCTCCCATTTGCCAGTCATTCCTTTTCCTTCAAACAGACTCACCCAGTTGACGGTAGCATGATGTGGAGGAGCCGGTGGTGACTGGGATGGGCAAAGTTAAAAATCACACAACACCAGCTTCCAGTCCAGCAGGTTTATCTGGAGGCACTAGGTTTCAGAGCGCTGCTTCATCAAGTGGTTGTGGAGCACAATCATAAGGCACAGAATTTATAGCAAAAGGATAGCAGTGTCATGGAATGTAATACTAAACATATTTAGTTTAAGTTTTCATCTTTTAGGATGATCACCTGCACTTTAAAAGCTGGTGCTTTGAGATAAACCTGTTGGAGTATAACCTGGTTTTGTGTTACTTTAATTCACCCAATCAACCTCTGCTAGATCCTGCCCTACTCCAGTTTCACACATTAATCTGTGGATCTGTCTGATCTTTTTCCATAACTATGTTAAAACTAAGACAGTTGTGGTCACTGGACCCAAAGTGCTCTCTGACTGACACTTCAGTCACTTGCCCGACCACGTTTTCTGAGGGGAGGTCCAGTGTTGCACCTACCTGAGCAGAGTTGGGCCTTGTTAGAGCGACATCTTGATTTAGGAAACGTTCTTGGACACATTTGACAAATTGCACTCAGTACGGGCCTTTTACCCTGTGGGTGACCCAGTCAATACTGGGAAAATTAAAGTCTCCCAACCAATACTACTCTATTATTCCGACAGGTATCTCCAATCTCTCTACACATCAGCTCCTCTAGTACCTGCTGGCTATTTGGAGGTCTTTAATAGAATCCCAACAGAGTGACCACCCCTGGTTTGTTGCTAAGTTCTAAACATGTGGCCTCATGTGTTGACTCTTTAAGCATATCCTGTCTAAGCACTGTTGTTATGTCCTCCCTTATCAAAAGGGCAACTCCCCTCCTCACTTACTTGTCCTTCTGTCCCACCTGTAGCTTCTGTATCCTGGAACACTGAGCCGCCAGTCTGGCCCTTATCTCAGCCATGTTTCGATTATAGCTATAATATCCCAGTCCCCAGAGCTAATCCATGCTCTGAGCTCATCTGCCTTACCAGTCAGGCCTCATGCATTGAAATAAATGAACTTTAAACCTGAAGACTTTTCCCTCACTCATCTGTGCCCCTGGATATCCTGAATAGGAAACCTGCTCTCAATGGCTAATGTATTTTCCCCCGACTTTTCGATGGTCCCTCTCTTCATCAGAATTCCAATTTTATGCCTAACTAGTTTAAACCTCCCAGGGTAACACGAGCAAATCTCCCCGCAGTGATAGTGGTGCCCCTCTGGTTCAAGTCTAACCTATCCCCCCCCCCCCCTTATACAGGTCACTTCTACCCCAGAAGAGATCCCAATGATCCAAAAAATGAAAACCATGCCCCCTCCAACAGCTCCTCAGGCATACATCCACCCGGCCTATCTTTCTATGTCTATTCTCACTGGGGCATGTGGCACTAGGAGTATGTGGTGTAAAATTATGTCCCAATACATGTGTGAATCATAATGTAACACATGTATTGGGCCAAGCAGTGGAATGTGGTGTAAAATTCCAAGCAGTGGAATGTGGTGAAACGGTTAAAAATTATGTCCCAATACATGTGTGAATCTAACCGGAATGGAGGTGTTGCTTAGTCCCGTGTGAATCTTCTTATCTGTATGTAACCAGAATGGAATGTGTTTTTTAGCCTTGCTCTGCTGTTATTATCTGTATGTAACCAGAATGGAATGTGTTTTTCTGCTGTTCACATGAATGTTTATATCTGGAAAAGAGTATATCAGCCGGAAAAGTCTCCAGTTCGGTGAGTCTGCTCCGGGGTTACGTTTAAACGCCGAGCGTGGGTTGTTGGCAACCGCTCTACGAGAACTGACGGCTCCCAGTTTTGGTAACATGTAGAGTGAGTATAAGCCAGACCCGTTCTGGCGACGCTGCAGGGAATAAAATGCCCATATTCTAGCAGACTCGCCTCTTGGTCGTTTGTTCTGTGTCAGACTACTCTCCTACGAACCTGACCTTGAGAATTTTTTAAAACAGAGTAATGTAGAGATCACTGCCCCTGAGGTCCTGCTTTTTAACTTCTTACCTAACACCTAATACTCATTTCACAGGACCCCATCCCATTGTGTTCATGAAGAGGGAGTAGTAAAGGCCGCAAGTCCAGCGAATACAGATCAGGCGATATCGTGAGTTTGATGAAGAAAACACAGTGCAATAAAACCACGTGAAGCCATTCACAAGTATAGGGAGTGCAACGGGGTGCTTAGAAATGGCTGTGAAATATCCTTGTCAGATACTATGAAGGAAAAGCCACAAGGTACTTTGTCAGTATAGTTAGAATAAAAGGGTAACTGAGGAAAGGGTGAGGCCTATTAGAAACCAAAGAAACAATCTGTGCATGGAGCCAGAGTAAGTAGGCGAGGTCTTCAATGAATACTTCCCATCTGTATTCACGCAGGAGTAAGACATTGTAGCCGGAGATTTCAGACGGGATGGTGATGTTCTAGAACATGGTAAGATCAATAAGGAGGAGATATTAAATGTTTTCACAGGCATAAAGGTGGAGAAATCCCCAGTGCCCAATGAGTGTATCCCAGGCTGCTATGGGAGGTAAGAGAGGAGATTGCTGGGGCCTGGTGGATATATTTAATACTTTGCTGGCCACAGGTGAAGTGCCGAATGACTGAAGGATCGCGAATGTGGTTCATTTGTTCAGGAAGGGCAGCAGGGATAGGCCAGGTAATTACAGAGCAGATAGTCTGACAGCAGGGGGAGGGATATTATTGGATACCACCCTGAGGATGAATCAACACTTGCAAATGCAAGGATCAAAAGGAAAGAGCCCATGGGATCCAAGGCAAGTTGTCAAATTGGATACAAAATTTTTGGATAATCTTTTTCGTGTTTGAAATTGTTTCACCAGCGGGTGTACCACATGGATCTGTGCAAACGATCGCTGGTTATTCTGGGGAATAATAACTTCGATGTGAAAGCAGAAGATATCATTAGTCGGTTTGCAGATGACATGAAAAGTGGATGTTGTTCAGAGTGAGGGGGATGGTCTCAGGCTACAGTCTGATGATGATCAGATGATAATCTGAGCAGAGTTTAGTTCTGATTGATGTGAGGTCATACCCTGTGGGAGGTACGATAAGCGAAGGACAGACATAATGAATGTTCGGACCTTGCGGAGTGCTGAGGAACAAAGGACCTGAGTGGACAACTCAAAGATCCCTGAAGGTGTCAGCACAGATGGACCGGGTGGGGAAGGCACCTGAACTGGGAGCGGGAGGGGGACCCATATCCTGGTAGGGCAAATTGCTAGAGCTGCTTGAGATGATATAATCTAATCTGGCAGGGTGTTGTATCTTAAACAGTCGAAGGGTCAGAAAGAAGATTGAGGCTGCTACACAAGTTAAAGAGAGCCATTTCAAGAGATAAGGCAGGAAAGAACATAGCAGGGAATGGGGGAAAACTGATGATTAAACTGCATTTATTTCAATGCAAGGAGCCTGACAGCTAAGGAAGATGAACTCAGAACATGGATTTGAACATGGGACTGGGAGATTACAGTTATTACAGAAACAAGCTGAGGGAGTGGCAGGATTGGCAGCTCATTGTTTCAAGGTAGAGGAACTGCAAGAATCATCGAAGGGGAGGCAAGAGAGGACGCGTGGTGATGTGCTTTGATTGCATGACTCATCCCAGCAGTACTTACATAGGATATTCCTGTTGGATCACCCAGTAAAGCTATGTTAGTGAAACAGAGAAATAAGAATGGGTCATCACTTCGATTTGATTGTCCTACTAATCCCTAATAACAAGTGGCAAACTGAGGAACAAATATGTCGGGACATCTCAAATGTCAATCATAATAATAGCGCTGTTATAGTAGATGTTTTTTAACTTTCCAGCGTTTGCAAGGGAGGAATTTGGTAATTGATTTCCAGTAAACTTGCAATCAATACATAAATGGCCTGAAAACAGAATTGCGCAAAACCTGACCTCCCTTTGGGAAACAAGGTAGGGAAAGGGACTGAGGTGTTAGTGGGAAAGCATTTTGCCAAAGTGACCACAGTTCTATTAGTTTGAAACAGCGATGGAAAAGGACAAGCCTGGTCCATAGGTTCAAGTTATAAAATCGGGCCAGACCAATCTTGCTTGTATCAGCCAGGAACTTTCAAAAGGTGACTGGGGATTCTATCTGCAGGGAAAGCGAAGTCTGGCAAGTGAGAATATTTTAAAAGTGACTTAAATTGAGCGATCAGCGCCAGCATGTTCATGTTTGTGTGCAGGTCAATGCTGACAGCATTCGGAAACACTGGCTGTCTATTGAGGGTCTGGTCAAGAAAAAATGGGCACATGTCAGGTATAGCCAGCTGGATCAAGGGAATCCCTGAGGAGCACAGGGGCTGTAGGATGGAAATCAGTAATGCAAAAAGGGCACATGAAATCGCATCGGCAAAGAAGGATGAGTACAATCCAAAACTGATTTTAGATAACATAGATGCAATAAGAGTAAACGACTAACACGGGACAAAGTAGGGGCCCTTAAAGATCAATGAAGCCGTCGATGTGCATGACTCCTGGATATGGCGAAGATCCTAAACAAATTGTTCATTCCAGGACTTACTGTGCACCAAGACTGGGGAACTCAGATTACTACGTTACAACACATTTGGAGTACTCTGTGCAATTCTAGTCTCCCTGCTGTCAGAAGGATGTTGTGAAACTTGAAAGGGTTTAAAAAAGATTAATAAGATGTTTCCAGGGTTGTTGCTGAATAGGCTGGAGCTATTTTCCCTGGAGCGTCGGAGACTGAGAGGTGAACCTATAGACATTCATATAAACATGTTTATATACAGTTACCCCTTCAGCTAACACAATGGGCAATTTAGCATGGCCAATTCACCTAACCTGTACATTTTGGACTGTGGGAGGAAACTGGAACACCCGGAGGAAACCCACACAGACACGGAGAGAATGTGCAAACTCCACACAGACAGTTGGCTGAGGCAGGAATTGAAGCCGGGTCTCTGGTGCTCTGAGGCAGCAGTGCTAACCACTGGGCCATCGTGCCACCCCTAGCAGGGGAGTGGAGAAATCCTGGTAGTTATAGACCTGTGAGCTTTACTTTGATTCTAGGTAAAGTGTTGGAAAGGCTTGTAAGGGATAGGATTTATAATCATCTGGAGATGATTAAGTTGTTTAGGGATAGTCAACACGGTTTTGTGAAGGGTATGTCGTGCCCTCACAAACCTTATTGAGTACTTTAAGAAGGTAAACAAAGAGATGGATGAGGATAAAGCAGTTGATGTGGTGTATATGTATTTCAGTGAGGCGTTTGTTAAGGTTCCCCATGGTAGGCTATTGCCGATCATACGGAGGCATGGGATTGTGGGTGATTTAGCAGATGGATCATAAATTGGGTCACTGAAAGAAGGCAGAGGGTAGTGGTTGATGGGAAATATCGATCCTGGAGTTCCGTTACTGGTGGGTACTTCCAGGATGTGGTTTGTGTCCACTGTTGCGGTCATTTATATAAATGAGCTGAATGAGGGCATTGAAGGATGGGTTAGTAAATTTGCAGAAGACACGAAGGTCGGTAGAGTTGTGGATAGTGACGAAGGATGTTGTAGGTTACAGAAAGGTATAGATAAGCTGCACAGCTGGACTGAAAGTTCGCAAATGGAGTTTAATGTGGAAAGGTGTGAGGCGATTCACTCTGGAGGGAGTAACAGCAACACAGGGTTCTGGGATAATGGTAAGATTGTTGGCAGTGTAGATGAACAGAGAGATCTCTATGTCCATGTACATAGATCCTTGGAAGTTTCCACCCAGGTTTATGAGTTTTTTTAAGAAACCATTCAGTGTGTGAGCTTGTCTTGGTAGAGGGATTGATTTTCGGAACCATTAGATCATGCTGCAGCTGTAAAAAAAGTCTGGGTGTGGCCACATTTGTTCAAGTTACTGCATTACAGGATTAAAAATCACACAACACCAGGTTATAGTCCAATAGGTTTAATTGGAAGCACACTAGCTTCCGGAGCGATGCTCCTCCATCAGGTGACAGTGGAGGGCTCGATCGCAACACAGAATCCACAGCAAAAATTTTCATTGTGATGCAACCGAAACCAAACATTGAAAATTTGACTGTCTGTCAAGCCTTCCATCTGCTAGAACACAGCGACAGTTTCGCCCCTTCCATGTGTAAATCACAAAACCCCTTCCAAAAGTTGCATTCCCGGGCCAGCCGTCAACAATGGTGATAGCTAGACAACACGCTGAAGGCGTTGGCCCCCTGTGCTGTCCGTCCACCTTCAGCGTGTTGTCTAGCTATCACCATTGTTGACGGCTAGCCCGGGAATGCAACTTTTGGAAGGGGTTTTGTGATTTACACATGGAAGGGGTGAAACTGTCGCTGTGTTCTAGCAGATGGAAGGCTTGACAGACAGTCAAATTTTCAATGTGTGGTTTCGGTTCCATCACACTGAAATTTTTTGGTGTGGATTCTGTGTTGTGATCGAGCCCTCCGCTGTCACCTGATGGAGGAGCGTCGCTCCGGACGCTAGTGTGCATCCAATTAAACCTGTTGGACTATAACCTGGTGTTGTGTGATTTTTAACTTTGTACACCCCAGTCCCACTCCGGCATCTCCAAATCAGCATTACAGGATGGATGTGTAAGCTTTAGAAATGATTCAGAGGAGATTTACTCGGAAGTTACCTGGTTTGGAGGGAAGGTCTTATGAGGAAAGGCTGAGGGACTTTAAGCTGTTTTTGTTCAAAAGAATGTGTTTGAGGTCAATTAATTGAGACAGATAAGATAATCAGCAGGTGAGATGGGTTGGACAGTGACAGCCTTTTCTCTTGGATGGTGATGCCTAGCACGAGGGGAGATACCTTTAAATTGAGGTAGATAATAATATTAATAAATAGATATGGGACAGATGCCAGAGGGAGGTTCTTTACTCAGAATAGTCGTAGCATGGAATGCATTGCCTGCAACAGTGGTAGACTCGCCAACTTTAAGGGCATTTAAACGGTCATTGGATAGTTGTATGGACACGAATTCGAATAGTGTTAGTTCGGTGGGCTCCAGATTGGTTCCACAGTTTGGCGCAAAATCGAAGGCCGAAGGGCCTGCATTGCACTGTCATGTTCTGTGCTCCAGTGGGCATAAATATGAGATGGGGGATGAAGGACTTAAAAGCGATTTTAGGAGAAAGTTTTCTACACAGAGGATGGTGCAGTTATGGAATGAGCTTCCGGGGAAGTGGTGGAGAAAAGTACAATAACAACATGTAAAAGACATTTGGGCAGGTACATGGGGAGAAAAAGTTTTGAAGGGATATGGGTCAAACACAGGTAAACGTAACTTGTTCATGGACTCTGGTCAGCATGGACTAGTTGGATTGAATGAACCATTTCCGTGCTGCATGACTCTGTCTCCAGTTAATGGAGGATGAGACGACCGGGATAAGGCTTGTTGTGGACACTGAAGCAAGTTACAGCGATAGGGATGGTAGTCTGGAATGCAGTACATTTCAAATATGTGGAGGGACTTTTGGGGTAGGACACGGTTACATAGATAGGAACTGTTATAGGAGTTAGAAGTTATTGAAGACTCTGGTGCACAAGAAATGCCACAGATACACTGTTGCAGAGTAGTGAGTCTTAGTACAACAGAACTTACAGTAGGAGTGGTGATTGAGCCTGGGGTGTGTGTACTGTGCTGCACCTTCAATACTGTATCGTGTCATGTCTTGTTAGCCGATTTTTGGAGCCCTCTCATTGCTTTCTGCTCTGTGAACTGTGGGTGATCTTACCACACTGCAGGATTTATTGAAGGCTCCAGATCTCCCTGCCCTGTGTCTCTCTGGCTGACCAACCATCTTCAATGTGGTTATGGACGAGACACCCAGCAGCTGGGAAGTTAATCTGGGAAGTCTGAACCTTTCTGAGTACCTACAGGAGACAGAGAAATAGACAGAATGGGAAATTAGACGGATACAGTGAGCATTTAAAATGGCACTGATACCACCACAGAGATCTGGAAAATCCCAGTCTCCATCCCTGGCCTGTGCTGCCTCGTCTCTCTGGAGTGGAGAATTCTGTTGGCTCAGGATCTGCAGTCGGTGCAATAGAGAGAGAGAGAGAGAGAGAGAGAGAGAGAGAGAGAGAGAGAGAGAGAAAGAAAGAGAGCGATCGAAAGCGAGATCAAGAGTGAGAGCAAGGCCGAGATACTAAGTGATATCACCAGAGTGCTGGAAGATATCAGGATTTCACAACTATGTTGGTATAACAGGTTTTGCTTCATTATGCACTGGTATAACGGGTCAGGAATGAGAAACCTGTGAGCAGGTGAAGTGATGGCTTAGTGATATTATTGCTCGAGCAGGTACCGAAAACCTCAGCTAATATTCAAGGAAGGCCGGTTGGAATCCCACCATCAAAAGTGTTCGAATTTGAAATTAATAATTTTAAAAATAGTAATTAACAATCCACAAATAAGTATGAGATCATTGCTGATGTACGAAAAACCCCAAACACTTGTCCTTTCGAGAAGGACATCTGCCCATCCTTACGTGGTCTGCACGACATCCCACATCAATTAGCCTCTGAAATGGCTGAGCAAGTTACTCAGCTCAAGGGCAGCTAGGGCTTGGCAAGAAAGGCTGGTCAGCCAAAGACACCCACATCCCATACCTGATTTTAAAAATAATCTTTTCGGATGGCCCCACTGGAACCATGCTGGGACCAGGTTCCTGGTCAACCATGTCGGTAGGATTATGGACAGGGCTTTCAACTGACAGAGAGGGTGCAGGGACAGTGTTCAGGTGAAATGACCTTTCCAAATCCAAAGAGAAAGGGTGAAGTATGGGAGCAGCATCGGAATATGGCTGAAGAAAAGTAAAAAAAGAACAGGAAGGGACAGAGTTTAACTAAAATTGTACATCAGTGAATAGATTTGTGACAGGAAATTGTTGGAAAGAGTAAGTTATGGTTATTTTTTTGAATGAATAACGTCGCTGCAGTAAGGTAGATGGATTTGTGACACAGAGATAAAAAAAAGATTTAGACACCAGGGATACATGGATAGAGGGTGAACAAAAATATTCAGTAGGTCATATTCTTGTGCAAACTCAGGCAAAATGGGTAAAACAAACAATTTTCTCAACAAAGGCATGACAGAGAAAGCATTTGGCTGCAGACCATGACATAGAGTCAGTCTGAATGTACATTCTGGCTACTACGTGCCGAGGACACAAGCAGCAGAGTAGCTTTAGCCACCGAACAGCATTTCATTGCTCATCACTGCATTAAACAGGAGCTCATTGGAATTTTTAACAAAGGCTTGGGGATAATTCAGTGAAACTTCAATATTCGTATAATCTCGTATCATCGATTCTCCTGTCTTGCCTGCTGTGTTTTTCCAGCACCACATTTTTCAACTCTGGTACTCCAGCATCTGCAGTCCTCACTTTCTCCTATTCACATAATCTTGTCGATCACACTGACAACAGTGACATTGGAAGAGGAGTTGGGAGATTTTTTTTTCAATGCTTCTTTGAATAACACATTGTGCAACTGGCTATAACATAACTATCTCAGATCAACTGTTGTGTGATGAAACTTAGTGACTGAGTAATGTCACCGGGAGAGATCCTCCGGGAAATTGTGATAAAGTGTAGATTAAAGGAATTTAAAGTTTTAAAGTGAATCACAGAAAAGACAAGCTACCACTAGAAACAAAAACAGCCAATTACATGAGGTTGAGAGGAGAACTGACCAAGATAAACAGGCTAAACAAACTGAAATATGTGCCTGCAAATGAACAGTGGAAAACATTTGAAGGGACAGTGAAACATATTCAACAAAATGCAGTGGTGGACTCTCCCACTTTATGGGCATTTAAGCGGGCATTGGATAGGTATATGGAGGATAGTGGGTTAGTATAGGTTAGGTGGGCTTGGATCGGCGCAACATCGAGGGCCAAAAGGCCTGTACTGCGCTGTATTCTTCTATGTTCTATGTTCTAAAAGGACATTCCATTGAAACAGATCAAACCTCAGCAAGAAATTCCAACCCGTCCCTCACTCAGGACAAAATGGATCATATTAGAGTATGAAACTAAGAAGATCACCAAAACGTACTTAAAATCCTGAAGTAAGAGAGCATTTGAGGAGTAAGTGTTAAAGGGATTGGAAAGGGTCAGCTAGTAGGAAGAGCGCAGTGGGAAGGGGAATCATGATCAGGGTTTAATGACACGACATGAACAGGGAGAGTTGAAGGTGCTGGTGGTGGTGAGAGTGTTACAGAGAGTGGTTAGGGCCTGAACAGTGTTACAAAGCCAGTACGGATTGCTGCAGATGGAGGGGTTTGCAGAGGTAGGGAGGGACATAGGTATTTTAATTTATTTCTAAATGCGATGTGGGTTTCACTGATTGGACCAGCATTCTTTGCTCCACTGCGAATTGCCCAGAGGGTAGCTCAGAGTCAGCCATATTGCTGTGGGTCTGGAGTCACATGTCGGCCAGACCTGGTTAGAATGTGAGATGTCCTTCCCTAAAAGAGGTCAGTGAACCAAATGAGTTCTTCCTGCAGATCAGCAATGCTTTTACGGTGATCTCACCAGTGTCTTGTACAGATGCAACATGGTAAAAACAAGGCCTGCAGATGCTGGAAACCAGAGTCTAGATAATAGTGGTGCTGGAAATGCACAGCAGGTCAGGCAGCATCTTGACATCCCAACTCTTACTCTTAATGCTCTGCCCAATGAAGGTAACCACCCCAAAGGCCTGCTTCACCAGCCTGTCTACCTGTGACACCACTTTCAAAGAACTGTGTACCTGCATCCCTGGGTCACTGACTGACAACACGACCCAGGGCCTGAACATTAACTGTACAAGCCCCACCCTGGTTTGTTTCACCAAAATGGAACACTTCACCTTTATCGAATTAAACTCCACCTGCTATTCTTCAGCCCACTATCCCAGCAGGACTGTGCATCCTGTTGTATCACAGATCACCTTCTTCACTGTCCACTTTCCCACCAATGTCAGTATCATCCAAAAACCTTACTTACCAGGAAACCAATACTCCCATCCAAACCATTTATCCAAATGACAAACACCAGTGGACCCACTACACAGCTGGTCACATGTCTCCAGTCAGAAAGACAACATGCCTCCCACCATCCTCTGTCTCCTACCATCAAGCCCAATTTTCTCTCCAGTGGACTAGCTCCTCCTGAATGCCATATCCTTTTAAATTGATCTGAGCTTATTACCCAGTTTACCATACAGAACGTAGAACACAGAACAGTACAGCACAAGACCCTTCGGCCATGATGCCATGCTCATTTTTTACCCGACTGTAAGATCAAACTACCTTACATAACCTTCATTTTACTACCATCCATGTGCCTATCCAAGAGTCTATTAAATGTCCGCTCCAAACACCCACCACTCTCTGTGTAAAGAACCTACATCTGAAATCTCCCCTTACCCATCCTCCAATCATCTCAAAATTATGCCCACTTATACCATGCATGCCATGGGATAAAGAGGTCTCTCACTATTCACTCTATCGATGTCTCACACCATCTTGTTCACCTCTACCAAGTGTCCCCTCACCCTTCTTCACTTCAATGAGAAATGCCTTAGCTCCCTCAACCTTTTTTCAAAAGACCTGCTCTCCAGTCCAGGCAGTATCCTGGTAAATCTCCTCTTTACACTCTCTAAAGCTTCCACCTCCTTCCTATGATGAAGGGACCAAAACTGAACACAATATTCTAATTGGGGTCTAAACAAGGCTCTATAGAGCTGCAGCATAACCTTATGGCTTTAAAACTCAATCCACCAGCTAATGAAAGTCAATACAACATCTTTCTTCTAAACAAAACTATCAGCATGGGTGGTAAATTTGACGGATCTTTGGTCATGAAATCCAAGATCCATCTGTTCCTCCACGCTATTCAGTATTCTGTCTTTACCGCTGTATTCATCATTCAAGTCTCACCTTCCAAAATGCATCACTTCACACTTTTCCAGATTTGACTTGATCTGCCACTTCTCAGCCCAGCTCTACATCCTTTCAATGTCCCTTGCAACCGCCAACAGACATCCACACTATTCACCACTCCACCAACCTTCGTGTCATTGGCAAACTTACTTACCCACACTTCCACTCACAAATCCAAGTCATTCATAACATCACAAAGAGCAGAGATTTTATTACCACTCCCTGCAGAAAACCACTAGTCACTGAGCTCCAGGCTGAATGATTTCCATCTGTCATCACCCTCTGTCTTCTATGGGCCATGAATTCTGTATCCAGCCAGGCAGTTTTCCCTGTATCCCATGCTCTGTACTTTCTCAATGAGCCATAAATGTGTTTTGTCACATTCTTAAAGGATTCAACAAGAGTTGTGAGGCATGACCTGTCTCTTACAAAGCCATGATGACTTTCTCTAATCAAACTATGGTTTTCCAAGGAATCATAAATCCTGACTTTCAAAGTCCTCTCCAATAATCTGCACATCACTGACAGAAGACTGACAGGTCTGTGATTCCCAGGATTATCTCTATTCCCTTTCTTGAACAACGCATGGCTGATTCACCTAACCAGCACATCTTTGGGCTGTGGGTGGAAACCGGAGCACCTATTGGAAATCCACACAGACACGGAGAGAATGTACAAACTCCACACAGACAGTCGCCTGGGGCTGGAATTGAAATCACGTCCCTAGTGCTGTGAGGCAGCAGTGCTAACCACTGAGCCACCATGCTGTCCAATGTAACTCTCTACAGCCCTGCTTCTAATTCTTGGATCCTCAACGTTAAGTTAGCTTCCTTCTTCCTCTTGACTAGATGTTCTACATCGCTTGGAACCTTGTCAAATGCTTTGCCGAAGTCCATGTAGACAAAGCTGACTGCTCTGCCTTCATCTATCTCTTGGCCACCTCCTCGAAGAGTCAATCCGATTTGTGAAACACGGTTTCCCACTCACAAAGCCCTGCTGACTATCTATAATCAGCCCTTGCCTTTCCAAATATATGTAGCTCCTTTCGCTCAGAATCTCCTCCAACAACTTCCCCATCACTGGGCTCACGGGGCTGTAATTTCCTGGCTTTTCCCTGCAGACTTTAAGTGATGGAACATCATTAGCCACCCTTCAATCTTCCAGTAACTCACTGTGTCTGTTGATAATATAGATATCTCTGTAAGGGACACTGCAATCTCTTCCCTCGCTTCCCAAAATATTCAAGGATAGACTGAATGAGCTACTGAGGATTGATCTACCTTTATTTGTTTTAAGATTCCAGCACTTTCTCTTCTCTGGTGAGGATTCTTTCCAAGACATCACTATTTATTTCCCCAAGCTCCCGTGCTTCCATGTCTTTCGCCACAGTAAATTCTGACAAGACTGTTTTGTCCAATATCCCACCCACCTCCTGATAGTTAAGGTGCCCTATTCTCTATCAAGTTACTCGTTAGCGCTAACTGAAACTTGTGTAAAGGTTTCTGAAAATTCAAATAAACCGTATCCTCGGTACAACCGCTCTTACACCCATATCTATTCTGCTATTTATATTCACACCAATAGAAATACAATCCAACAAGCTCAAAAACACCTTGTCTCTTTCCTAAATGTGTTTCTGAGGGCCCAGTTATTGGTTATTGACTTATCCTTTCTAATACATTCTAGCTCCCAACCTACTGTCAGGCTAACGAACACTGTTTGGTTTCAGACTGGCAGCAGAAAGGGTTATGGGAGTTCTTGTTTGTCAATCTGAAAAAGGTAGCTTAGAGGTTCAACAGGTAAGAGAGGCTTTGGAAATAGGAAGGGTCGTGGGGACTGAAGGACATTATGGAGATATGGTGTGCTGTGGGGACTGTATGAAATTATGGACATAGAGAGTGCAGTGGTGACTGAAGAACATTATGGAGATAGGGAATGCTGTGGAGCTTGAAAGAGGCCAAAGAGATCTGCAGGGCCGTTGGGACTGAAGGAGGTTGCACAGATCAGGAAGATCATGGGGATTGAAGGAGGTTACTCTGAATGGAAGGGTCGTCGGGTCTGGATGAGATTATGGAGATAAGGAGGGTCGTGTGGACTTTTGGAGGTTATGGAGTTAGGGAGGTTTGTGGCGAATGATTCAGGTTACATGGATAGGAAGAGTTGTGGGGACTGAAGGGGTTTATGGAGATAGAGAGGTCTGTGGGGACTGAAGGGGCTTACACGCATGGGGAGGACTGTGGGGACATAAGGAAGGTTATGGAGATAGTAAGTTTATAGAGAAGCACAAGAAAGAAGAGCAGGTATCGGCCATTTGACCACAGAGTCGGTCCCACCATTCAATATGATCAAGGCTGACCATCTAACCCAGTACAGTATTCCTGCTTTCACACCTTACTTTAATGGTATAGTGACTACTGGCATTTAGCGATGCAGCGGGCTGTAGTAACTGGGACGGGGGTGTGTCTTACGGAGAATAGGAGGGTTGTGGAAGCTGTAACAGGTGACAGGTGCAGGGAAGGTTTTAGGAATGGGAGGACTTTACATGGATTTGGAGGAATGCAGGGATGGGACGTGGTAAAAATCACGGGAAGGATTTTGGGAGCTCGATCTGAGACGGGTACAGCTGAGAACAGAAGTGAATCAAACAGTCAGGGCAGGCAGAGACAAGTAGGACTAATAAATTAAACTGCATTTATTTCAATGTAAGGGTCTAACAGGGAAGGCACGTGAACTCAGGGCTTGGTTAGGAACAAGGGACTGGGATATCATAGCAATTACAGAAACATGGCCCAGGGATGGGCAGGACTGGCATTACAATATTCCAGGATACAAATGCTACAGGAAGGATAGAAAGGGAGGCAAGAGAGGAGAGTGAGTGACATTTTTGATAAGGGATAGCATTACAGCTGTGCTGAGGGATAATATTCCCTGAAATACATCAAAGGTAGTTATTTGGGTGGAACTGACAAATAAGAAAGGGGTGATCATCTTATTGGGATTGTATTATAGACTCTCCAATAGTCAGAGGGAAATTGAGAAACAAACTTGTAAGGAGATCTCAGCTATCTGTAAGAATAATAGAGTAGGTGTGGTAGGGGATTTTAACTTTCCAAACATCGACTGGGACAGACATAGTGTTAAAGGTTTAGATGGAGAGGAATTTCTTAAGTGTAGACAAGACAATTTTCTTATTCAGTATTTGGACGTACCTACTAGACAAGTTGCAAAACTTGACCTACTCTTAAGAAATAAGGCAGGGCAGGTGAGTGAGTTGTCAGGTGGGGGAGCACTTTGCGGCCAGCGACCATAATTCCATTAGTTTTAAAATAGTGATGGAAAAGGTTAGACCAGATCTAAAAGTTGATGTTCTAAATTGGAGAAAGGCCAATTTTGATGGTATTGGGCAAGAACCTTTGAAAGCTCATAGGAGGCAGATGTTCGCAGCTCAAGGGACGGCTGGAAAATGGGAAGCCTTCAGAAATGAGATAACAAGAGTCCAGAGAAAGTATATTCCTATCAGGGTGAAAGGGAAGGCTGGTAAGTATTGGGAATTCTGGATGACTAAAGAAATTGAGTGTTTGGTTCAGAAAAAGAAGGAAGCATATGTCAGGTATAGACAGGATAGATCGAGTGAATCCTAAGAAGAGTTTAAATGAAGTAGGAGTATACTTAAGAGGGAAATCAGGAGGGCAAAACTCGGACATGAGAAAGGTCTGAAAAATAGAATTGAGGAGAATGCAAAGGGCTTTTACAAATATATTAAGGAAAAAGGGTAACTAGGGAGAGATTAGCTCCCCACAAAGATCAGCGAGGCGGCCTTTGTGTGGAGCCGCAGAAAATGGGGGAGATACTAAATGAATATTTTGCATCAGTATTGACTGTGGAAAAGCATATGGAAGATATAGACTGTAGGAAAATAGATGGTGACATCTTGAAAAACGTCCAGATTACAAAGAAGGAAGTGCTGGATGTCTTCAAACGGTTACAGGTGGATAAGTCCCCAGGACCTGATCAGGTGTACCCGAGAAATCTGTGGGAAGCGAGAGAAGTGATTGCTGGGCTCTTGCTGACATATTTGTATCATCGATAGTCACAGGTGAGATGCTGGAAGACTGGAGTTTGGCAAACGTGGTGCCCCTGTTTAAGAAGGGCGGTAAAGACAAATCAAGGAACTATAGACCGGTGAGCCTGACCTCAGTAGTGTGCAAGTTGTTGGAGGGAATCCTGAGGGACAGGATGTACATGTATTTGGAAAGACAAGGACTGATTAGAATTAGTCGACATGGCTTTGTGCGTGGGAAAACATATCTCACAAACTTGATTGAGGTTTTTGAAGAAGTAACAAAGAAGATTGAAGAGGGCAGAGTGATAGATGTGATCTATATTGACTTCAGTCCGGCATTCGACAAGGTTCCCCATGGAAGACTGATTAGCAAGGTTAGAACTCACGGAATACAGGTAGAACTAACCATTTGGATACAGAAGTGGCTCAAAGGTAGAAGACAGAGGGTGGTGGTAGAGGGTTGTTTTTCAGACTGGAGACCTGTGACCAGTGCACTGCCACAAGGATCGGTACAGGGCCCTCTACTTTTGTGTCATTTACATAAATGATTTGGATGCAAGCATAAGAGGTATAGTTAGTAAGTTTACAGATGACACCAAAATTGGAGGTGTAGTAGACAGCAAAGAGGGTTACACCAGGATCTGGACCAGATGGGCCAATGGGCTAACTGGCAGATGGCGTTTAATTCAGATAAATGCGATGTGCTGAATTTTGGGAAAGCAAATCTTAGCAAGACTTATACACGTAATGGTAAGGTTCGAGGGAGTGTTGCTGACCAAAGAGACCTTGGAGTGCAAGTTCATAGCTCCTTGAAAGTAGAGTCACGGGTAGATAGGACAGTGAAGGCGGCATTTGGTATGCTTTCCTTATTGGTCAAATATTCAGTCCAGGAGATGGGAGGTCATGCTGCGGCTGTACAGGACATTGCTTTGGCCACTGTTGGAATATTTTGTGCAATTCCGGTATCCTTCCTATCGGAAGAATTGTTGTGAAACTGGAAAGGGTTCAGAAAAGATTTACAAGGATGTTGCCAGGATTGGAGGATTTGAGCTACAGAGACAGGCTGAACAGGCTGGGGCGGTTTTCCCTGGAACGTCAGAGGCTGAGGGATGACCTTATCGAGGTTTACAAAATTATTAGGGGCATGGATAGGATAGGATAAATAGACAAAGTCTTTTCCCTGGGGTCAGGGAGTCCAGAACGCGAGGGCATAGGTTTAGGATGAGAGGAAAACGATATAAAAGAGACTTAAGGGGCAACTTGTTCACGCAGATGGTGGTACGTGTATGGAACGAGCTGCCAGAGGATGTGGTGGAGGATGGTACAATTGCAACATTTAAGAGGCATTTGGATGGGTATATTAATGAGAAGGGCTTGGAGAAATATGGGTCGGATGCTGGCAGGTGGGACTAGATTGGGTTGGGATATCTGGTTGGCATGGACGGGTTGGACTGAAGGGTCTGTTTCTGTGCTGTACATCTCTCTGACTCTATCACTCATAGAGGTTATAGAAATAAAGTGTGTGGTCGCGTCTGGAGGAGATTAAAGGTATAAAGGTTTGTAGTTGACGGAAGGAAATTACATCAAGCGGGACCAGCAGAGTTTACAGAGACTGAGTATGTTTTAAAGACAGGAAGAGTTCATAGTCATCATCAGAAATGCAGAAACTAAGTTATGAGAGAAGCAGGGTCACTCTGCTTTGTGCCCAGAGGCAAGGAGGAGTCTAACAGCTGGAGGAGGTTACTAAAGTACAGAGCCTGTTTGTTGTCGTGACGGGGAAAGTTACAGAGATCATGAAGGTAGAAGGAGTTCAAAAAAGTCACAAAGACAGGGAGGGTTTTCAGGTCTGGAAAGGACTACATTGACCAGGATGGCTTAAGGAACTTAAGAGTTGTTTTTCTTCAGTTAAGGAGAGATGTGACAGAACCCGGGATTAAAGGCAAAGTCAGAAACTTGGAGAGTTTTACTGATATGAGGAGCTTACAGGGATAGGCAGGATTGCAGGGGCTGATAGAGATAGAGAAAGTGGTATTGATGAAACAGACAATGGAGAAACTGACAGACATAGGGAGGGTTCTGTGGAACAGATGAATTTACAGACAACATGGTGATAATGAAGCCTGAGAATTGTCTCATGTTCCTTGCCCAGCATTGTTCCTACATCATGCCCTCAGAGTCTGAATTAAAGTCCACTAACTCCTCACTGTGCTAAATACTGTGAGTGATCTTACCGGCTGCAGGATTTACTGAAGGCTCCAGATCTCATTCTCAATCTCTCTCTGGCTGACCAACTGACTTCAATGTGGTGATGGACGAGACAGGAATTGGGAATTCTGGTGAGCCAGGGACATCAGAAATACCTACTGGAGACAGAGAAATAGACAGAATGGGAAATTAGACTAATGCAATGAAGGTTACACATGGAGAATGGCACTGAGTCCCACAGAGATCTAGAAATTCCCAGTCTCCATCCATGGCCTGTGCAGTTGCTTCACTCTGGAGTGGAGAATGCTGTTGGCTCAGGATCTGGAGTAGCTGCAAGAGCGAGAGACATTGATAGAGACTGCAATTAGACCCACACAGTGAGGGATATCACAAGGAGAGAGACAATGATATCAGCAGAGTGCTGGAAGGTGTCAGGATCACACAATGGTATCATCAGAAGTGGTTCTGACCAGTGAGCACTGCTACCAGTACTCAGAGAGGACTGAGCTATTTTATTGGGATAGGCTCCTCTGGTACCAGATTATGCAGTGTGCTATAAATGGACAGCGATGAGGAGGGTGACAGGTCTCAGGTGAATGCAAATTCCTAAGTACAAAGAGAAAGGTTGAAATATTGGAACACCATGGAGATGTGAATGAAGACCAAAAGAAAGAACCAGTAAGGGACTGAGTTTAATTAAAATACGACATTGTCAAACAGATTTGTGACAGGAAATTATTGATTAAAGTAAAGTAAATGCCATTTCCGCCCCTCACAATTCCTCATACACTACAAATGACATCACTTCCGCCCCTCACATCATCGCTGATGTCACACACTCAGTGACTTCCACGCCCTCCCCCCCCCCCCACTGCCGTGTTTGCCACCACTCCCACCCCCACCAATGCCACTCACCAGCTTTCTGCTGACACCCCCCCCCCCAGGTCCCACCGTCACCATCCCTGCCCCCAGAACCCTGAGGGGAACACCACCCCTGCTCATGACTCCATCCCCATTCCCCCTAACACCACACCCACTCCAGTTACAGGCTTCATCGCCTCCCCCATCTCCACACCTACGCTTGGTCCCAGCTCCCAGTCCTGCCGAGTTTTCACCATTCCCCTGACCTCCCCCTCACTGAGGACGAATGATCAGTCCTCAGCAAAGGCCTCACCTTTATCCCCCCCTGTCCACACATCAATAAATTTAATACACGCCGTGACATCGAACACTTCTTCCACCGCCTCCGCCTCAGAGCTTACTTTTACAATGAAGACTCCCGCCTATTTCCTGAGGACCCCTTTGCCGGCCTCCAATACACTCCATCCACCTGGACACCCCGCGCTGGCCTATTACCTGCCTTCGATTTCTTCATTTCCAACTTCCACTGAGACATTAACCACCTCAACCTGTCTACCCCCTCCCCCACTCCAACATCTCACCCTCACAACGTGCAGCCCTCCACTTCCTCTGCTCCAATACCGACCTCACCATCAAACCAGCTGATAAAGGGGGTGCAGTGGTCGTCTGGTGCACTGACCTCTGCACCGCTGAAGCCTTGATGCCAACTGAAAGACACCTCCTCCTACCACTTCCTCTGCCATGACCACCTCCCATCACCAAACCGTCATCTCCCAGAGCATACAGAACCTCAACACCTCAGGAGGCGATCTCCCACTCACAGCTTCGAACCTCATTGTCCGGGATCCTCCACTGCTCGGTTCTACCTCCTTCCCAAGATCCACAAGCCTGACTACCCTGGCCGACCCATTGTCTCAGCATGCTCCTGTCCCACTGAACTCATCTCTACCTACCTTGACATTGTCCTGTCCCCCAGTCCAGGAACTACCCACATTCGTTCGAGACACCACTCACACCCTTCACTCCTCCAAGACTTCCGTTTCCCTGGCCCCAAACGTTTCATCTTCACAATGGATATCCAATCCCTCCACACCTCCATCCACCATGACCAGGGCCTCCATGCCCTCCGTTTCTTCATCTCCCGACGTCCACAACAGTACCCTTCCACCGATACTCTCATTCGTTTCGCTGAACTTGTCCTCACCCTTAACAATTTTTCCTTCAAATCCTCCCACATCCTCCAGGCCAAAGTGGTAGTCATGGGCACTCGTATGAGCCCCAGCTATGCCTGTCTCTTTGTTGGCTACGTAGAACAGTCAATCTTCTGTAGTTACAATGGCACCACTCCCCACGTCTTCCTCCGCAACATTGATGACTGCATTGGCACCACCTCATGCTCCCTCGAGGAGTTTGAGTAATTGATCAACTTCACCAACACATTCCATCCTGCCCTTAAATTTACCTGGTCCATCTCAGATACCTCCCTCCCCTTCCTGGACCTCTCCATCCCCATTAATGACAACCGACTTGACACTGACATTTGTTACAAACCGACTGACTCCCACAGCTACCTAGATTACATATCTTACCATCCTACCGCCTGCAAAATTCCCAACTCCTATTCCCAATTCCTCCGCCTCCGCCGTACCTGCTCCCAGGTGGGCCAGTTCCGCCACAGAACACACGAGATCGCCTCCTTCTTTAGAGATTGGAATTTCGCTTCCCACGTGGTTAAAGATGCCCTCCAATACATCTCGTCCACATCCCGAACCTCCGCCCTCAGACCCCACCTCTCCAACCGTAACAAGGACAGAACGCCCCTGGTGCTCACCTTCCACCCTACCAACCTTCGCATAAACCAAATCATCCGCCGCCATTTCTGCCACCTCCAAACGGACCCCACCACCAGGGATATACTTCACTCACCACCCCTCTCCACTTTCCGCAAAGAACATTCCCTCCGTGACTACCTGGTCAGTTCCACGCCCCCCAAAATCCCACCCTCAATTCCTGGCACCTTCTTCTGCCACTGTAGGAATTGCAAAACCTGCGCCCACACCTCTCCCCTCACCTCCATCCAAGGCCCCAAAGGAGCTTTCCACACCCAAAGTTTGACCTGCACATCCACCAACATCATTTATTGTATCCGTTGCTCCCGATGCGGTCTCCTCTACATTGGGGAGACTGGACACCTCCGAGCAGAGCACTTTAGGAAACATCTCTGGTACACCCGCACCAATCAACGCCACCGCCCCGTGACCCAACATTTCAACTCCCCCTCTCACTCTGGCAAGGACATGCAGGTCCTGGGCTTCCTCCACCGCCACTTCCTCACTAACCGACGCATGGAGGAAGAATGCCTCACCTTCCACCTCGGAACACTTTCAACCACAGGGCATCAATGTGGACTTCACCAGTTTCTTCATTTCCCCTTCCCCCCACCTCCAGCCTTCCAGCTCAGCACCGCCCTCATGATCTACATAATGACCTATCTCTCTTCCCACCTATCCATTCCACCCTCCTCTCTGACCTATCACCCCCATCCCCACCCCCATTCACCCATTGTACTCTTTGCTACCTTCCCCCATCCTCCACTCTGACCTATCACCTTCTTCCCCACCCCATTCACCTCTTGTACTCTATGCTAATTTCTCCCCATCCCCAGCCCCCTCTTACTTACCTCCCCACTCTGCAGGCTCCGAGCCTCTGTTCCTGATGAAGGGCTTTTGCCCGAAACCTCGGTTTTCCTGCTCCTCGGATGCTGCCTGACCTGCCGTGCTTTTCCAGCGCAACTCTAATCTAGACTCTGGTTTCCAGCATCTGCAGTCCTTTTTTTACCTTATTGGAGGAGGAGACTACTGAGATAAGGCATGTTGTTGACACTGAAGCAAGGTACAGGGATAGGGATGGTATTCTGGAATGCAACATGTTTCAAATATGTGGAGGGAGTATCGGGAAGGGAAGATGTTACAGCGATGGGAACTGTTATAGGAATTAAAAATTATTGAAGACACTGGACAACAAGACATGCCACAGATACACTGTTGCAGAGTAGTGAGTTTTAATATAACAGAACTTACATTGGGGTGGTGATTGAGCCTGGGGTGCGTGTGTGTACTGTACTCCCCCTCCAGCACTGCATCTATGTCATGTTGTGTGAACAGATGTTTGGAGCCCTCTCATTGTTCTTTGCTCTGTGCACTGTGGGTGACCTTACTTCACTACAGGATGTATTGAAGGCTCCAGATCTCCTTTCCCTTTGTCTCTCTCTGGCAGACCAACTGCGTTCAATGAGGTGATGGACGATCCACCCAGCATCTGGGAAGGCTATTGAGTCAGGACTTTCCTGAGTAACTACTGGAGACAGAGAAATAGACGGAATGGGAAATTAAACAGATGCAGTGAGGGTTACACAGGGAAAATGGCACTGAGTTCCACAGAGATCTGGAAAATGGAGCGATATTAAGTAATAGTCCCAGATTGCTGGAAGATGTCAGGATCACACAATTGTGTCGGAAGAATTGGTTTAGCTTCATGATGCCCTGGTATCAGTGCTCAGGGATGAGCAACCAATGAGCAGGTGAAGTAATGGCCTCGTGGTATTATTGCGAGAGAATGTATCCAAAAACCTCAGCGAATGTTCAGGGGAGGCAGGATTGAATCCCGCCATCTGAAAAGGAGACATTTGAAATCAATAATTTTAAAAACAATAATTAACAATCCACAAATAAGTATGAAACCATGACTGATGTACAACAAATCCAAACACTTGTCCTTTAGAGAAGGACATCTACTCATCCTCACGTAGTCTGCACAACAGACCCACAGCAAAGTGTTTGCCTCTCAATTACCCTCTGAAATGGCCGAGCAAGCTACTCAGTTCAAGGGCAGCTAGGGCTGGGCAAGAAAGGCTGTTCAGCCAGAGACTCACACATCCCATACCTGATTTTAAAAAAAATCTATTAGAATGGTCCCCCTGGAACTGTGCTGGGACCAGTGTCCTGGCCAATCATGTCGGTAGGTTTATGGACAGGGCATTAAACTGACAGAGACGATGCAGGTGAAAGGAGCTTTCCAAATCCAAAGGGAAAAGGTGAAGCAATGGATCAGCATGAGAATGTAGCTGAAGACAAGCAGAAAGTAACAGAATGGGATAGAGTTTAACTAAAATTGTACATCAGCAAATAGATTTGTGACAGAAAATTGTGGAAGAGAGTATATTATGTTTTTTTTTTAATGGACAATGTTGCTGCAATAAGGTCGATGAATTTGTGACACAGAGAAAAAAGAGATTTAGACACCAGGGAGACATGGATACAGGGTGAAAAAAATATTCAGTGGTTCGTAATCTTGTGCAAACTCAGGCAAAATGGGCAACGCTAACAATAATGGATAACAAAGGCATGACAGAGAAAGCATTTGGTCTCAGGTTATGAAGTAGAGTCAGTCTGAATGTAAATTCTGGCTACTACTTGCCAAGGACACAAGCAGCAGAACAGTTTTAGCCACCGAACAGCATTTCATTGCTCATCACTGCATTAAACAGGAACTCATTGGAATTTTTTAACAAGGGCATTGTGACAATTTTGGAAAACGTCAATATTTGTATAATCTGGGACAATCACACGGTCAACATTGATATTGGAAGAGGAGTTAAGTTTTTTTTCAATGTTTCTTTGACAAAAACATTGTGCAACTGTTAAGGGACATAACTATCGCAGAGCGACCGTGTGATGAAACTTAGTGAATGAGTAATGTTACCTGGAGAGATCCTTCGGGAAATTGTGATAAAGTGCAGTTTAAAGAAATATAAAGTTTTAAAGTGAATCACAGAAAGGACAAGCTACAACTAGAAACAAAAATAGCCAATTACATGAGTTTGAGAGGAGAACTGACCAAGGTAAACAGGCTAAACAGACTGAAATATGTGCCTGTAAATGAACAGTGGAAAACATTTGAAGGGACAATGCAAAATACTCAACAAAACGACATTCAATTGAAACAGTAAAAACCTCAGGAAGAAATTCCCACTGATCCCTCACTCAGGACAAAAGGAATCATACTAGATTATGAGGCTGAGAAGATCACCAAAAAGTACTTAAAATCCTGAAGTGAGAGTGTGTTTTAGGAGTAAATGTTAATGGATTGCAATGGGTCTGCTCGCAGGAGGAGGGCTGTGGAAAGGGGAGCCACGGTCATGGTTCATTGACACAATAGGAACAGGGAGAGGTGAAGGTGCTGGATGTGGTGAGAGTGTTACAGAGAGTGGTCAGGGTGTTACAAAGCCAGGACGGATTGCTGCAGCTGGAGGGGTTTGCAGAGTTAGGGAGGGACATAGATATTTTTATATATTCATTCATGGGATGTGGGTGTCACTGCCTGGAACAACATTCTTTGACCCCACTGCTAATTACCCAGAGGGTAGCTCAGAGTCAGCCAGATTGCAATGGCTCTGGAGTCACTATGTCGGCCAGACCAGGTTAGAATATTTGATGTGCTTCCCTAAAGGAGGTTAGTGAACTAGATGAGTCCTTCCTTCTGATCAACAATGTTTTTATGGTGGCCCCACCAATGTCATGTACAGCCACAACATAACATCCCAACTCTTACTCTTAATGCTCTCCCCAATGAAGGTAACCATCCCAAATGCCTGCTTCACCAGCCTGCCTACCTTGACACCACTTTCAAAGCACTGTGTAACTGAGTCACTGGATCTCTGACTGAAAACACTACCCAGGGCCCGAACATTAACTGTACAAGTCCCACCCTGGTTTGTTTCAACAAAATGGAACACTTCATATTTATCTAACTAAACTCCATCTGCTATTCTTCAGCCCACTATCCCAGCAGTACTGTTCATCCTGTTGTATCGTAGATAACTTTCTTCACTGTCCACTTTACCACCAATTTCAGTGCGACCCAAAACAATTACTTACCAGGAAACCAATATTCCCATCCAAACTATTTATCCAAATGACAAACAACAGGGGACCCACTACACCGCAGGTCACATACCTCCAGTCAGAAAAACAACATGTCTCCCACCACCCTCTGTCTACAACCATCAAGCAAATTTTGTATCCAGTTCACTAGATCCTCCTGAATGCCATATCCTTTTACTCTGACCTGAGCTTATTACCCAGTTTACCAGACAGAACACAGAACGCAGAACAGTTCAGCCCAAGACCCTTCGGAAATGATTTCATGCAAACCTTTTATCCAACTGTAAGATCAAAGTAAACTACATACCCTTCATTTTACTACTATTCATGTGTCTATACAGGAGTCTATTAAATGTCCCAGATGTGTCTAATTTTACTACCACCATTGGCAGTCCATCCAACCACCTACCATTCTCTATCCTCTTATCCATGCTCCAATCACTCTGTGCCTCGCATCATCTTGTTCACCTCCACAAAGTCACCCCGCCCCCTTCTTCACTCAAATGAGAAAAGCCTTAGCTCCCTTAACCTTTCTTCGTAAGAACTGCCCTCCATTCCAGGCAGCATCCTGGTACATCTCCTGTGTACGCTCTCTAAAACTTGCACATCCTTCCTGTAAACAGGGGAGCAGAACTGAACACAATATTCCAAGTGTGGTCTCACCAGGTCGCTATAAAAATGCAGTAAAACCTCACGGCTCTTACAGTCAATCCTCTTCTAAGGGAAGCCAACACAACATATGCCTTTTCAACAACCCTACCAATTAAAGGATCTATGGACACGGGCCCCATGATCTCTGTTCCTCCGCACTGCCAAGTATTCTGCCTTTCACCCTGTATTCTGTATTCAAATTCGACCTTCCAGAATGAATCACTTCACACTTTTCCAGATTGGACTCCATCTGCCACTTACAGCACAGCTCTGCGTCATTTCAATGTCCCATTGCAACCTACAACAGACCTCCTCATTACCCACCACTCCACCAACCTTCATGTTATTGGCAAACTTACTAACCCACTCTGCAACATCCACATCTAAGTCATTTACAAAAATCACAAAGAGCAGAGTCCCAGAGCCGATTGTTACAGAACACCACTGGTCACTGAGCTCCAGGCTCAATACTGTCCATCTGCTGCCACCCTCTGTCTTCTCTGGGCCATCCGATCCTGTATCCAGACAGACAGATTTCCCTGTATCCCAATCATCCTTCTTTTCTGAATGAGCCATCAACGTATTCTGCCATATCCTCAAAGAATTCAATAAGGTTTGTGTGGCATGACCTGCACCTCACAAACCCATGCTGACTGTCACTAATTTAATCATGGTTTTCCAAGTAGTCATAAATTCTTTCTTTAGAGTCCTCGCCAATAATCTGTACACCACAGACATTCGACCAAATCTGTAATTCCCAGAATTCTACCTCCGTAACATGGTCCGGACTCTACAAATCTTCCCTCCTCTGCCATGTTCCCCAGAATGGCACTGGAGGGTGGTGGGGGTTACAGAGTCAGGGAGGGATATCAGGACAGGAGGATTTTGCAGACATTAGGAGGTTTGCAGTACCAAAAGGAGGTTTCAGTAATTGTGAGGTTTCATGGTGATGAAGGCATTCGAGGAGGGAGAGAGGGAGGATAGTAGGGAATTAAGAGGTTTCACAGTTTAGTTGCTTTGTTAGGACTGCAAGAGGTTACTGAGTTGGGGAGGGTGTAAGCACTGGTGGATATTACATAAACATGTGGTTTTAGTTGCAATGCATGAAGAGGATGCAGGAAACTGGCGGGTATGGGGTCTGAACGAGGTTACACAATGGGACGAGTTGTCAGGAGTGGAGGTGTTTACAGAGATAGCAATGGCCTGATATGGAGCAGAGGACCCAGATTGGGAGGGATGTGGGTACTGGAGGTGGTTTCACAGGGAGGGAGGACCATAGACCCACAGGAGGTTACAGATATGTGGAGAGCTGTAGGGCTGACGGGTTCATGGAGTTGGGAATGTTGGGAGGGATAGAGAAGTTTACAGGGATAAGGATGTTTGTAGGACAGGGTTTGGATTACACAGACAGGGACTGTTTTAGGGAGCTGAGCAGATTACAGAGATAAAGAGGTTTGTATCATCTGGCGGAAGGCCATCGTGACTGAAGATGTTTACAGATATAGGAAAGCTTAGGTTCTGGGGGTTATTTAGACATGGAGGCTTTGGAATCTGGATTCGTTTTTGAGAGATTGAGTAGCAAGTTTGATTGGAGACAGTTTCACAGATAAGGGAGCATAGCACAAACAGGAGGAAGTTCCTGCGGTAGGGAGGGTTCGAGTAGAGAGTGATGTTTACACAGATAGGGGCGTAAGAGCTGGAGCAGTTTATGGAGATGATTAAATGTTTGGAGATACAGGAGGAGCTTACATTCACAGGGTGGGTAATAGTGATGGGAGGATGTTACATTGTTAATGAGTCTTGTAGGAACAGGATCGGGAGAGACACAGGCATTGGAGTGGGATCTACAGATCGGGAGTGTTGCAGAGACCTGAGAGGATAACACAGATGGGAATAGTGGTAGGATCTCCACAGACTGATGGCGTTTTAGGGTCTAGAAGAGGTTATGTAGACAGGGAGGGCTGTAAGAGCTGCAGGAGTTTATGGAGAGTTGAAGAGTTGGAGCAATTCACAGAGGAAGGGTTCTCCGACAGGAGTAGATTACAGATAGTGAGGGCTGTGTGGCCTGATAAAGTTAAAGAGAGGTAGAGCTTTCGGGTCCGGAAGATATTACACTGATAGGCACAGTTGAAGAGACTGAAGCAAAAATGCATGGAGAAGGTTACACAGATAGGGAGGTGAGTAGGGACTGAAGGTGAATACACAGACATGGAGGGTCGTATTGTAAGACTGAGCTTAGAGGGATAGGGACTGGTGTAGGGATTTACACAGATAGGGAAGGTTGTGTTTTTGGGGAAGGTTATACAGATACAGACAGTGTCAGCGAGTGTTTAATAGACTACAGAAGAGCTCAGAGAGAATGAATTATGGGGAGTGGAGGAGATTACAGACAGAGATGGCTGTCGGTTTGAAAAGAGCTTCGACAGATCTTCAGTGCTGTAAGGCTGGAGGGAGGTTACAATAATAAGAGTTACCGACACTTAATGACTTTTTTGATATAGAGAAAGTCTCAGAACGGGACTGTCAAAAGAAAGTATAGACAGTCCAGATGGGTTTACAGAGATATAAATATGTTTGGGGGCTTCAGGATGGAAGTGATTGGGAGTGCTGTAACGAATGGCAACAGTTATAGTTTGGGTTCTAAAAGCAGGAAGAGGTGACAGTCATATCGATCTTGGTAACGACTGGAGAAGCTTACATGGCCAAGAGGTGTTTTAGAGACTGTTGGAGATAACATATATAAGGAGAGAATTGGAGATGAGGCAAGGTTCAAGAGACAGGAATGGTTGACAGGACTGGACAATAACCTGAATAGAATCTCCACAGTGTGGAAACAGGCCATTCGGCCCAACAAGTCCACACCAACCCTCGAAAGAGCATCCTAACCAGACCCATCCCTCTCCCTGTCCAATAAACCCTGCATTTCGCATGGTGAACTCACCTAAACCACACTTGCCTGAATACTACAGTCAATTTATGATGGCCAATCCACATATCATGCAAATGTTGGGCTATGGCAGGAAACCAGAGCACCCGGAAGAAAACCACACAGTCAGGGGGAGAACATGCAAAGTCCACACAGACAGTTGGCCAAGGCTGAAATTGAAGCCAGGTTCCAGGCACAGTGAGGCTGATTATACAGAGCACTGCAGAGATTGGACTAGGTCACAAGGATTTATTGGAACAGGAGGAAAACATAGTCAGGAACAGGAAAAGTTTATATAGATGGGGTCCATGAGAGGGACAGGAGGAGTTTAACGCAATAGGGAAGGTTGTGAATTCTCTCTACAATTAAAGGGAGGGACAGTTGGGGAGACTGGATGAAGTTCATCATACTCAGAGTTGTACATGTTGGGTGAGGTTACCGAGTTATCAAGGATTCTATGGACTGGCTGAGGTTATGGACAGATGCAGTTGTGGGAATGTGAGTTGTTACAACAATTGAGAGGATATTTCAGGCACAAGGATGGTTTCAGTGGCTGCAGGATGTTCGAGAGCTAGGAAGGCTAGTAGAGACTGGAGGTGGTCAGAGGTAAGGAATATTGTAGTGATGGGAGTTAGTCACAGAGACTGAGAAGATTGAAGAGAGAGGGGGGACAAGTTTATAGATCTCGGGAGCGTTCAGGTGGCTTCAGAACGTTACACAAAGGGAGTGTTGGTAGGAAACGCTGTAGGAACTGGAGGACTCTGTACAGACAGTGAGGTGAAATGGATGGTGGAAGGTTAGAGGTAATGAGGTGCTGTAGGACAGGATGGAGGAGTGCTGTGGTGACTTGAGAAGGCTACAGTGGCATCATGTGCTGCAGAGGCTGGTGAAAGGTACATAGATGGGGAGGTCAGGTTGGGCTGGATGTTACAGACAGAGTGGCTGTAGGTGCTAGACAAGATGACAGATATAAGGAATTTTATAGTGTTTTGGTGATATGGTCATAGCACTAGGTTTCAAAGTCGATTTGGAAAAATATAAGGATAGGGCAGAAGTGAAGAGGCCACATTTGTGGAACCCCCCCCCCCCCCTCCCCTAATCATTAGAATATCAACGTCACTGTGCATTATCACGATCACGAGACAGGATCTGCCAAACACAGACTGTGAGGAACTATTTGCTGTTGGGTTTATATTCAGAAAGAGGAAGTATGTTGAAGTGATACAGGGAGAATTCAGGGCCAGTGTTGTTCTCCAAAGAGTGAACGTCAAAGGCAGTAACTCCAGTGAATACTGGTCAAGCGATATCATGATTTTGATAATGGAAATACAATGTGATGAAAACAGGCAAACACCGGCCAACTTCTCGAGAGTGCAAGGGGATCCTTAAAATGACGGGCAAATAATGGCATGAAATATCCTTGGCAGATACTGTTAAGGAGATACCACAAGATATTTAATGAGTATAGTTGGAGCAAGAGGATTCCCAGGTAAACAGCGAGGCTTGTTCGAAACCAAAGGGACACTCTGTGCATGGAGCCAGAGGAAGTAGCTGAGGTATTCAATGAATACTTCCCGTCTGTATTCACACAGGAGAAAGGCATTGTAGCTGGGGATTTCAGTTGAGATGCTGAGGTCATGTAAAGATCAATATCGAGGAGATGTTAAATGTTTTCACAGTCATAAAGGTGGAGAAATCCCCAGTGCCCAATGAAATGTATTCCAGGCTGCTATGAGTGGTAAGGGAGGAGATTGCTGGGGCCCTGGTGGATGTATTTACTACTTTGCTGGCCACAGGTGACATGCCGAATGACTGGAGGATTGTTAATGTGGTTCATTTGTTCAAAAGGGGCAACAGGGATAGGCCAGGTAATTACAGAACAGATAGTCTGTCAGCAGGGGGAGGGAAATTATTGGGAACAATTGTGAGGATGAATCAACACTTCCAAAGGCAAGGATCACCACGGCAGCGTCATCACGGATTTGGTAGAGGGAGATACTGTCTGAGAAATTCAGTTCATTTTTTTTTGAAATGATATCTAAAAATATTGATGAAGGCAGTGCAGTTGATGCGGTTTACATGGACTTGAATAAGACCTTTGACAAGGTCCCTCATGGAAGGCTGATCCAAAAGGGAAGAGTCACTGGGATGCAAGGCATTTTGGTAATTTGGATATAAAATTAGTGGATAGACTTCTTCGTGTTTGAATTGCTTTCAGCAGTGGGTGTAAAACAGGGATCTGTGCAGCAACCATTGTTGGTTATTCTGTGGAATAATAACACCGATGTGAAAGCAGAAGGAGTCATTAGTAGGTTTGGAGATGACATGAAAGGTGAGGGGGATGGTCTCAGCCTGCAGTCAGATATCAATCAGATGATCAACTGAGCAGAGTAATGGTAGATGGAGTTTACTTCTGATCACTGTGAGGTAATGCATTGTGGGAAGTCTAATCTGCGAAGAATGTACATCATGAATGGCAGTTCCTCCTGGAGTACTGAGGAGCACAGGTGGTCAAGTCTCTGGATGTCTGAAGGTGTCAGCACAAGTTGACAGGGTGGGGAAGGCACCTGAACTGGGAGCAGGAGGGGGAATTATATCCTGATGAGGCGAATTGTTAGAGCTGCTTGAGAGGGTATAATCTAATCTCGCAGGGTGTTGGACCTTAAATAGTCGTAAGGCCAGAAAGAAGATTGAGGTTCGTGCACAATTTAAGGACAGCAATTTCAGCAGACAAGGCAGGCAAGAACATAGCAGGATATGAGGGGGGTGGAAACTGATAATTAAACTGCATTTATTTCAATACAAGTGGCCTGATACAATTCAAGCCATGGATTGGAACACGGAACTGGGACATTAGAGTTCTTACAGAAACAAAGCTGAGGGAGGGACAGGACTGGCAGTTCATTGTGTTAAGGTGGAGATGCTACAGGAAGCATCGAAGGGGAGGCAAGAGAGGACGCGTGGTGGTGGGTTTTGATTGCATGAATCATTACAGCAGTACTGAGAGAGGATATTCCTGTGACGCTGTGTTAGTGGGACTGAGAAATAAGAATGGGTCATCACTTTGATACGATTGCCTTACTGACCCCGAATAATCCATGGCAGACTGATGAACAAACATATCAGGAGATCTCGAATATCAACCATAATAATAGGGCTGTTATTGTTGGGGTTTTTCAACTTTCCAAACCTCGACTGGGACTGCCAGTGTTCAGTGTTTGCAAGGGAGGAATTTGGTAATTGTGTTCCAGAAAACTTCCAATCAATATGTAAATGGCCTGAAAAGAGAAAGGGCCAAAACCTGACCTCCCCTTGGGAAACAAGGTAGGGAAAGGGACTAAGGTGTGAGTAAAGCATTTTGCCAAAGTGACCACAGTTCCATTAGTTTGAAAACAGCGATGGAAATGGACAGGGCTGGTTGACGTTCAACTTATAAAATGGGGTCAGACCAATCATGATTGTAGTAGCCAGGAACTTGCAAAAGGTGATTGGGGAGTTTATTTGCAGGGAAAGGGAAGTCTGGCAAGTGAGAATATTTTAAAAGAGATAAATTGAGCGATCAGCGCCAGCATGTTCCTGTTTGTGTGCAGCTCAATGCTGACAGCATTCGGAATCACTGGCTGTCTATTGAGGGTCTGGTCAAGGAAAAGGGGCCACATGTCAGGTATAGCTAGCTGGATCAAGGGAATCCCTGAGGATCACAGGGACTTTAGGAATACACTTCGGGTAGAAATCAGGAATACAGAAAGGTTACATGAAATAGCCTCAGCAGAGAATGATAAGGAGAATCCAAAAGTGATTGTATAAATATATTAAGAGTAAAAGAGTAACTCGAGACAAAATAGTGTCCCTTAAAGATTAATGAGACCATTGGTGTGTGGAACCGCAGGATATGGCTAAGAACCTAAACACATTTTCTCCTCCAGAATTTACTGTGGACGAAGACTGGGGAACTCAGGGAACAAGAGTAATACGTTAGACCATATTTGGAGTTCTCTGCAATTCCAGTATCCCCGCTATAGGAAGGATGTTGTGAAAGTTGAAAGTGTTCCGAAAAGATTTACAAGATGTTGCCAGGGTTCTTGCTGAATAAGCTGGGATTATTTTCCCTGGAGCATCGGAGACTGAGTGTTGACCTGACAGGGGTTTATATAAACATGAGGGGTATGGATTGAGTAAACAGTCAAGGTCTTTTCCCAAGGGTTGGAGAGTCTAAATCTAGAAGGCATAGGTTTAAGGTTAAAGGGGAAAGGTTTAAAACGGACTGAAGGGACAGCTTTTTTATGCACACGGTGATGTATGTATGGAATGAGCTGAGAGAGAAAGTAGCTGATACTGATATTATAACAACATTTAAAAGGTATCTAGATGGGTATATGAATAGTAAGGGTTTAGAGGTACATGGGCCAAATGCTGGTAAATGGGATGGATTTATTTCGATCTTCTGGTCAGCATGGATGAGTTGGACCAAAGGGTCTGTTTCCATGCTGCCCATCTCTATGACTTAAAAAGAGTGCATGTTATAGAGGAGGTGGTGCTGGAGATTTTACAACACAAAGTTATGGAAAGACCCAGGACCTGATTAAGTGTATCACAGGACATTGTGCGATGCTCGGGAAGAACTTGGGGGGCTCCGAGCAAAGATATTTGTACCACTGACATCCATGTGTGTGCTGGAAAGGCTGGAGGGTGGCATAGTGGGCAGTGAATGAGGTTTTTTGAGATTACAAAGGGATCTTGATGAAATGGGTGAATGGGCTGAAAAACTGTAGATGGTATTCAATCTGAATAAATGCGAGGTAGTGGACTTGGTAAAACAAACAAGGGTAGAGCTTATACAATTAATGCTCGGGCGTCGGTTAGTGTTTTAGTGCAGAGGGACCTCTGGGTTCAGGTACATAATTCTTGAAGCTTGCATCACAGGATGGATAAGACAGTGCTGTGCATGCCTGACTATTGCTCAGTCCATTGCGATTTGGGACGTCATGTTGAGATTGCACAGACTGCAACACTCCATCCAATTCTGGTCGCCCAGTTATAGGGAGGATATTATTAAGCTGCAGGGGATTCCAGAAGAGATTTACCAGGACGTTGTCGGGTATGGAAGGCTTGAGTTCTGAAAAATGGCTGGATAGGCTGAGTCTTTTTTCACTGGAGCCTAGAGATTGAGATGTGATTTTATAAAAGTTTATTTTTAAAAATGAGGTATATAGATCGTAGGATGGGGGAGTCTCAAGAGGAGGGACCAAATTTTTAAGGTTAGAAGAGAGAGATGTTAAAAAAAAAGACATGGGCGCAAATTGTTACACAGAGGATGTTTTGATTGTGGAATCAACTTCCTGAGGAAGGGGTGGATGTGAGGACAATTACAGGTCAGGTATCCCCGCGGACTCTGTGGAAAGCTAGAGATGTGATTGCTGGGTCTCTTGCTGAGATATTTGTGACATCGATAGTCACAGATGAGGTGCTGGAAGACTGGAGATTGGAAAACGTGGTGCTACTGTTTAAGAAGGGTGGTAAAGACAAGCCAGGGAACTATAGACCGGTGAGCCTGACCTTGGCAGTGGGCAAGTTGTTGGAGGCAATCCTGAGGGACAGGATGGACATGTATTTGGAAAGGGGAGACCATGTCTCACAAACTTGATTGAGTTTTTTGAAGAAGTAACAAAGAGGATTGATTAGGTCTGAGCGATAGATGTAATCTATGTGGACTTCAGTAAGGCTTTCGACAAGATCCCACATGGGAGACTGATTAGCAAGGTTCGATCTCAAGGAATACAGGGAGAACTAGCTATTTGGATACAGAACTGGCTCAAAGGTAGAAGACAGAGGGTGGTGGTGGAGAGTTGTTTTACAGACTGGAGGTCTGTGACCAGTGGAGTGCCACAAGGATTGGGCCGAAGAATGGTGAATAGCCAAGGGTAAGGGAGTCCAAAACGTGAGGGTACAAACTGGAGGTGAGAGAGCAAAGATTTAAAGAGGGAGCTGAGGGGCAACATTATCCACAGAGGATGGTGCACAGACAGAACAGACTGCCAGGGGAACATGGGAGAAATAAGAACAATGACCACATGGAAAAGACATTTGGGCAGATACATGGAGAGGAGAAGGTTTGAAGAGCTAAGGGCCAAACGCAGGCAAATGAGACTCATTCAGTATACAAAACATGGGCTGCATAGATGAGTTGGACCACAGGTTCTGTATCACTCTGTATCCAGTTAAAGAGGATTAGTGTACCAAAATAAGGCATTTTGTAGACACTGAAGCAAGTTACAGCTATGCGGATGGTAGTCTGGAATGCAGTACATTTCAAGTATGTGGAGGGACTATCGGGAAGGGAGGAGGTTACAGGGACAGGAACTGTTATAGGAGTTAAAAGTGACTGAAGGCGCTGGTGCACAAGCCATGCCATAGATGCAGTGTTGCAAAGTAGTGAGTCTTAGTACAGTGTTGGAGGTAGAACACAGAACAGAAAGATGCCAGGCAGCATTCCCAACCTCTCGTCGGAGGGCTACTCTCCCCTCTGTTGTCCTGATGCTCACTAAGACAGCACAGGCCTCCCCATGCTATCTCAGTGCAACGTAAGTTAATGTAGACGTGGTGATTGAGCCAGGGGTGTGACTGTACTGTACTGTGCTCCCCCTCCAGTACTGTATCTATGTCATGTCTTGTTAGAGATATTAGGAGCCCACTCATTGCTCTCTGCTCTGTGCACTGAGAGTGACTATATCTCACTGCAGGATTTATTGAAAGCTCCACATCGCCCTGCCCTTTGTCTCCCTGGCTGACCAACCATCTTCAATGTGGTGTTGGATGAGACACCTAGAAATTGGGAAGTCTATTGAATCAGGAACTTCCTGAGAACCTACAGGAGACAGAGAAATAGACAGAATGGAAAATTAGACTGATGCAGTCAGGGTTACACATGGAGAATGGAAATGAACCCCATAGAGATCTGTAAAATCCCACTCCATCCCTGGCCTGTGCTGTTGCATCTCTCTGCCGTGGAGAATTCTGTTGGCTCAGGATCTGGAGTAACTGCAAGAGCGGGAGTCACTGACAAAGGCAGCAATTAGACCCTCACAGTGAGGGATACCACATGGAGAGACACTGAGTGATATCACCAGAGTGCAGGAAGATGTCAGGATCACACAGTCATGTTGGAAGAATGGGTTTAGCTTCATGATGCCCTAGTATCAGTGCTCAGGGATGAGCAACCAGTGAGCAGACGAAGTGATGGCCGAGAGGTATTGTTGCTAGAGCATGTATCCAAACCCTCAGCTAATGTTCAGAGGAAGAGGGTTTGAATCCCACCATTAGAAATGGTGGAATTTGAAATCAATAATTTTAAAAATAGTAATTAACAATCCATAAATAAATATGAAACCAAAGTTTGTGCGAAGATTTGTAGCTCGGGTGCTCGTTGTTGTGGTTCTGTTCGCCGAGCTGGCAGTTTTTGTTGCAAACGTTTCGTCGTCTGGCTAGGCGACATCAGCAGTGCTTGGGAGCCTCCTGCGAAGCGCTTCTTTGATGTTTCCTCCGGTGTTTATAGTGGTCTGTCCCTGCCGCTTCCGGTTGTCAGTTTCAGCTGTCCGCTGTAGTGGTTGGTATATTCGGTCCAGGTCGATGTGTTTGTTGATGGAGTTTGTGGATGAATGCCATGCTTCTAGGAATTCCCTGGCTGTTCTCTGTCTGGCTTGCCCTATGATAGTAGTGTTGTCCCAGTCGAATTCATGTTGCTTGTTGTCTGCGTGTGTGGCTACTAAGGATAGCTGGTCGTGTCGTTTCGTGGCTAGCTATCCTTCGTAGCCACACACGCAGACAACAAGCAACATGACAGACAGAGAACAGCCAGGGAATTCCTAGAAGCATGGCATTCATCCACAAACTCCATCAACAAACACATCGACCTGGACCCAATATACCAACCACTACAGCGGACAGCGGAAACTGACAACCGGAAGCGGCAGGGACAGACCACTATAAACACCGGAGGAAACATCAAAGAAGCGCTTCGCAGGAGGCTCCCAAGCACTGATGATGTCGCCTAGCCAGGGGACGAAACGTTTCCAACAAAAACTTCCAGCTCGGCGAACAGAGCTACAACAAATATGAAACCATTGTTGATGTACAAAAAACCCAAACAATTGTCCTTTAGATAAGGACATCTGCTCATCCTCATGTGGTCTGCACGACATACCCACAGCAAAGTGTTTGCCTCTCAATTACCCTCTGAAATTTCCGAGCAAGTTACTTAGCTCGAAGGCAGCTAGGGCTGAGCAAGAAAGGCTGGTCAGCCAGAAACACCCACATCCCATACCTGATTTAAAAAATAATCCATTAGGATGGTCCCACTGGAACCCTGCTGGGACCAGTGTCCTGGCCAATCATGTCGGTAGTTTTACAGACAGGGCTTTAAACTGACAGAGAGGATGCAGGGACATGGTTCAGGTGAAAGGAGCTTTCCAAATCCAAAGGGAAAAGGTGAAGTATTGGAGCAGCATGGGAATTTGACTGAAGACAAGCAGAAAGGAACAGGATGGGACAGAGTTTAATTCAAACTGTACATCAGGGAATCGGTTTGTGACAGGAAATTGTGGGAAAGAGTGATTTATGTTTTTTTTTTAGGAATGGATAATGTCTCTTCAATAAGGTAGATGGATTTGTGACACAGAGATAAAAGATTTAGACACCAGAGAGACATGGTTACCGGGCGAACAAAGCTGGACATAAATATTCAATGGATCACAACCTTGCGAAAACTCAGGTAAAATGGGTAAAGTGAACAATAATGGATAACAAAGGCATCACAGAGAAAGCATTTGGCCTCAGATCATGAAGTAGAGTAAGTCTGAATGTAAATTCTGGCTATTACTTGCCAAGGACACAAGCAGCAGAACAGTTTTAGCCACCGAACAGCATTTCATTGCTCATCACTGCATTAAACAGGAACTCATTGGAATTTTTTAACAAATACGGTGATAATTTTGGGAAACATCATATTCAAAAAATGTGGGACAATCATACTGGCAAGAGCGCTATTGGAAGAGGAGTTCAGAGAATTTTTTCGGTTTTATTTTGCAAAACAAATTGTGCGAGGAGAAAGTGAGGTCTGCAGATGCTGGAGATCAAAGTTGAAACTTTATTGCTGGAACAGCACAGCAGGTCAGGCAGCATCCAGGGAACAGGAGATTCGACGTTTCGGGCACAGGGCCTTCTTCAGGAATGAGCAGAGAGTGTTCAGCAGGAGAAGATAAAAGGTAGGGAGGAGGGACTTGGAGGAGGGGCGTTGGAAATGTGATAGGTGGAAAGAGGTCAATGTGAGGGTGATAGGTCGGAGTAGGATGGAGGCGGAGAGGTCAAGAAGAAGACTGCAGGTCAGGAAGGCGGTGCCGGGCTGGAGGGATTCGGCTGAGACAAGGTGGAGGGAGGGGGGATGAAGAAACTGGTGAAGTCCAAGTTCATCCCCTGTGGTTGGATGGTTCCCAGTCGGAAGATAAGACGCTCCTCCTCCGACCGTCGCGTTGTTGTGGTTTGGCGGTGGATGAGTCCAATGACCTGCATATCCTCGGTGGAGTGGGAAGGGGAGTTGAAATGCTGTGCTACAGGGTGGTTGGGTTGGTTCGTCCGGGTGGCCCAGAGGTGCTCTCTGAATCGCTCCGCAAGTAGGCGGCCTATCTCCCCAATATAGAGGAGGCCACACCAGCTGCAGCGGATGCATTAGATGATGTGGGTGGAGGTGCAGGTGAATCTGTGGCGGATATGGAAGTTTGCTTTGGGGCCTTGGAGAGAAGTGAGGGGGGAGGTGTGGGCGCAAGTGTTGCACCTCCTGCGGTTGCAAGGGAAGGTGCCGGAAGTGGAAGTTGGGTCGGTGGGGGGTGTGGATCTGACAAGGGAGTCGCGGAGGGAGTGGTCTCCACGGAAAGCTGATAGGGGAGGGGAGGGAAATATATCCTTGGTGCTGGGGTCTGTTTGGAGGTGGCGGAAGTGACGGCGGATGATGCACTGTACATGGAGATTGGTGGGGTGGTAGGTGAGGACCAGTGGGGTTCTGTCCTGGTGGCGGTTGGAGGGGCGGGCCTCAAGGGCGGAGGAGCGGGAAGTGGAGGAGATGCGGTGGAGGGCACCGTCGACCACGTCGGGGGGGAAATTGCGGTCCTTGAAGAAGGAGGCCATTTGTGTTGTACGTATTTTGAACTGGTCCTCCTGGGAGCAGATGCGGCGGAGACGAAGGAATTGGGAGAATGGGATGGCGTTTTTACAAGGGGCAGGATGGGAGGAGGTGTAGTCCAGGTAGCTGTGGGAGTCGGTTGGTTTGTAGTAGATGTCCGTGTTGATTCGGTCGCCTGAGATAGAAACAGAAAAGTCTAGGAAGGGGAGGGAGGAGTCCGAGACTGTCCAGGTGAATTTGAGGTCGGGGTGGAAGGTGTTAGTGTAGTGGATGAACTGTTCAACCTCCTCGTGGGAGCACGAGGTAGCGCCGATACAGTCATCAATGTAGCGAAGGAAAAGATGGGGAGTGGGGCCAGTGTAGTTGCGGAAGATGGATTGTTCCACATACCCTACG